>NC_143395.1:323348279-323651309 GCF_052110815.1 Crocodylus siamensis
ACTTTAGCCTTTCTTATCTGTTCTCTGAAAATGCTGGCCATCGTGGAATAGTCCTTCTTGGGGCCAGCCCTGAGATTCCACTGTTTATAAGCCTCTTTCTTTATTCTTAAGAGGACCATGATTTCCCTGTTTAACCAAGAGGGCTTCCCAGCCCTTCTGTTACCTTTCTTTGCATGGGAATGGACTTTTTTTGTGGTTCAAGGATCATGCCCTTAAGGAACAGCCACTCTTTGTGAACACCTTTCACCTTTGGTCCCTGGTCCTGCAGCACTTCCCCTACTAAGACCTAAGTTGAAATTTGCCTTTCTGAAGTCCAAGACTTCAATCCTGTTATCAGATTTGTCTGCCTTATGTTGGACAGTGAACATGATGGTTTCATGGTTGCTGTTGCCCAGACTTCCCTCTATATTTAAGTCGGTCACCAGATCATCTCCTGTGGCCAGGGCCAAGTCTAGCAGAGCATCACCTCTGGTTGCCCATGCACCTCCTGAGTCAGGAAGAGCTCCTTGACACAGGTCAGGAAGGATCATGACTAATTCAACTTGGCCAAGTGTTCCTCCTAGGAGATGTCTGGATATTAAAATCGTCCATGATTTCACATGCATGTGCAGTCTCAGTCCATTCTTCCCAACAACTTAACTCATAGGGTTCCAAGCTGTTCTTTTTTGGAGCTGATATTGGCCTCCAAGGAGGTATACTGCTCTTTCACATAGACAGCAATACCACCACCTTTCTTCCCTACCTGGCCCCTTCTATATAGAGTGTAGTCCTCTATAGCTATGCTCCAGTCATGTGAGGAGTCCCATCAGTTCTCAGTAATCCGTACTAGATCATAATGCCAAGGGTAGGAGGGCTAGTTCCTCCTGCTTGTTCCCCATGCTCCTGGTGTTAGTATATAGGCACCTGAGTCCTCTTTCTGAGGCCCTTGTCTTCTTGTCCCACTGATGGAGAACTATTCCCTCAGTTCCCACAAGAGTGGCTCTCCCAGTGTCTCTATCTACAGGGCTTACTGGTATGTTGGTCCCTGGACATGTTTGAATTTGTGTATCCCCATCCCCCATCAATCTTAAATTTAAAGCTCTGTCCAGAAGATCAGTCATCCTGCCCATGACTGGGGACTTATCTTTCCTTGTGAGGTGTATGCCATCCCTTCCCAGGAGCCCTCTATCCCTGAAGTGTGTGCCGTAGTCAAGGAATCAAAGCCTTCTCGGTGGCACCAGCATTGGAGTCACTGGTTCACTTCTTCTATGCATCTGTCTCTTGTGGAACTGTGGCCTGCAACAGGGAACACAGAAGAAAAGACTGTTTGGACCCCCCAACCCCTTGAGCCCATGATTGACTACAGGGCTCTGGTGTAGTCAATCATGACCCAGTCTGGATTGCTCCTGGCTGTGTCATTAGTTCCCACATGGATGAGGAACATGGGGCAGTAGATGGAGGGCCGGACAAGCCCGGGGGTCTTCTCTGCTACTTCTCAGATATGAGCCCCTGGGAGACAACAGACCTCATGGGCTAGGGGGTTCAGATGGCATATGGGTCCCTGAGAGCCCCATAGGAGCAAGTCCTCCACTACCACTACCTTGTGCCTTCTCTTAGGGGTGGCAGAAAGCTGCTTACCTTCCTCCTCTTTCAGTGTCACCATTGGAGCCTCCTCAGGTGTGGGGAGGGGAACATACCTGTTGCCACACCATGAACACTTATGTTTCCAGAGAAGCAATATGGAAAATAAGTAGAGCAGTATAATATCTGTGAGGAACAGAAGGTTGTTTTTTCTTTTTAATTATATAGGATGTGAGCTCAGGCTCACAAAAGCTTACACATTTCTTACTGAGTTGGTCTATCAGGTACATCTGTATTCTGCCTTCTGTCTGACTTCAGACTAACACAATTACCTCCCTTTATAACAGCTCATGTTTGGGACCCAAAATAAATTCTCACTTTTGAAGATTGAGGGCATCACAATTAATCACTCTGAGGGCTGAAGCTCTTTCTTCTCTTTTATGTTTCCTCATAAATCCACTCTTTTAGAGTGAGATTACACATTAGAGTTAAAGTTTAACAAAATACGAGAAAACAGTACCATAATGTATCTAGTCACAATTTTTGGATTTATCTGAAGAGATGGCAACAAATCCAAAAAAAAAAATCACAAAAATGGGTTGTAATACAGTAAGAAATCAATAAGTTATACCCTTGAATGTACTATAGCAATAGAAGAGAAATGGTTAGAAAACTGAATTTACATTCCATGTTAATTTTGAATTCTTGGAAAAAATTTCATCAAAAGCAGGCTGAATATCTAAAAGCTAATTTTTCAAATGACATAAGTTCCCAGGAACCGCAAACAGATGTTGACTGAAACTGACATTAGTCTTGTCAGTTTCATTATTGCCCACCATCAAATAAAATTAGAAAATCTAACTAGACTAACTAAGGAATCAACCAAGAACTAATCACCTGCTTTGAAAAATGAAACATCCACAGCAACTGCAAATTGACATAGTTCTCAGCAACTGAATGATCTGGTGTAGCCAATGATCTTTAATTGTCACCTTATAGAGATGCATCTACATTTCTCACCTGTATAATCATAAACAGTAAATTGAAATTCTAAGATTGTGTACTATATGTACAGTTTAAGGAGGACGTGGAGTGTGGTGGTATGATTGGAGAGAAACATTTAAGTTCCTATAGTCCACTAATACAAAATGTGTATGATTAGAAATTCATTACATATTTTTTATATATCCTTTTTGCTCATCTTTCCAAAGACAGTGAACAATATGAAAGCTGATGGAAACTTTCCAAGGGCTAAATAAGTACAGGATTACCGTGAAAGACAAGTTGTTAAGCTTTAGTTTTGAAACATATGGGGTCAGATTCTGCATTTCTTTAAATTAACTGTAAATAAGTTTCAAACATACAGCTTTGGGAATTTTTCAAATAAAATGTTATAAGTGGAAATGCTTATTCACTGAAACTTTTCATGGAATGCTCTAAATGTGACAAATTTTTAATGGAAAAAAAAAAAACATATTGGCTCCAGGGTGAAATTCAGAGAAAGGCCCATCCCAGAATAACTCATAGCTTGATGGTTAGAACCTGCAAAGCAGTGAATTGAATGATGGTCTCCAGGTCCTGAGGCCATGTTGTAAATGTTGGATTGTAGTATCAGCTGTTCCACTTTTGTTTTTGTATGAATAATTAAATATGCATTGTATCAGAGGGGAAGAAAGGGGTATCACAACTACCAAGTTAGCTGTTTTCTCATGGATGGCTTTTCTTTTTCTTTTATTTGACAAAAAAAAAAAAAACACTTTGAAAGCTCTCAGATTCATCCCAATGAAGAAGAGGAAGTATTTCTGTTCTGCTCTATTTAGGTCAAGAATATTATGTAAAAATTTACTCCCCCCAAAATTGCTAAAATGGCTTCTAATCTCTCATCTTGAAAACAGGAAGAAGTGTACACTGTAATACAAGAGGGCAGTGGATGTGGAAAAATTACAAAGGTACTTCTTCAGTGACATAAATGGGTCAGATTCATGTTGAAGCAATAGCTATTCCAAACATTTCTGACCATGTAGGAACTGAATTAATTCCTATCTTAATAAATAGGATATTTCACTGATTAAAAATGTATCTAAAATTAGACAAGCTCATAAAGGCTGGGATAGATGTTCATAAAGTCTGAGCCTGAATTGATTCAATCTTTGCAGGTTAGTTTAACCCAGCTAGGCTGAATCAGTTTGTAACTGAAAAAAATCCCAAAAATGCAGTGGCTAAGACTAGAAGCCATGGGGCACTACAGCAGCCCTCCCTTCCCTTCTACAGTTCTGACCTGAGGGGGTGGGGGCATGTCCAGGCCCCAGCAGGATGGTCCGATTAGGGACCAGTTGAGCAGGGAATTGATAACACAGTGTTTATCACCTCTAACTAAATATTTATCACCCCATTGAGAAAACAACAGAGGGACATTACCAGCGACCTGTTAATTCTGCCTTTGTCCCGTCTTCCACAGCACAGACCATAGCCAGCATGTGGTTTGCTAGCTAATGCTAAGCAGTGTCTGTGTAAGGCAGAGGGGATGGGGAATCCCTGCTTAGCAGAGAGTGGGAAGGGGAGCGGGGAGCAGGGGAAAGTCAGGCAGATGCCTGCACTCTCTGCAGAGCTCCAGCCAGGGAGCAGAGGGGAGGGACCAGCTCTGCTATGGATCAGAGAGCCCATACAGCTCAGAGAGCACCCTGAGATTCTGGGAGAGTCTGGTTTAACTTAAAACAGCCAGGGATCTGGGACAGACATTACACAAACCAATCTGACCTAAATCAATTAAGTCTAATATTGCATTCGACTAGGTTTATCTCAAACCAGTTTCAGACATTTTCAGGATGGTTTATGTGCACTGAACATCTATTATGTTACAGGTTAAAACCATTTTCTGATTACTTAAACTGGTTTATGTGTAATGTCTGTCCCTAGCCAAACAAATCCCTTACAGCAAGCATGTTGAATCTATACCAATCAAAAATGAAGCCCTGCAATGAGTGGAATGGTGCTGGGATTCATGGGATTTCTCAATGTGCTAGCAGAAGTTGAAAAAATTAATTGTGTTGTGCCCAAATTGATTAGGGGGAAAAGTGGAAATTTGTAGTAGATTATAGTTCTTTATTTTATTGATGAGGCAACTCCTTCAAAATTTTTTCTTCCCATAAAAACAATCCTTTCCACAACTCTGTGTAAAAGCCTGTAAACAAAACTCAGCAACTCTGTGATCATATTCTTTGTTTCATTCTTACCCCTTGATGGATGCATCTACATGAGACATTTACTGCGCAGTAAAAATCTCTGTGTTTACACATGTGCCCCTATTAGGCTGGAGTAAATTAATTTATAGATAAGTACTATCTTGCTGCAGAGTAAAAAACTCCACAGCAGCACATGTGTAGATGCTGACCTGGCTGGCTGGGGCATAAGGGTGCTTCAATGCAGGGACTGCTTGCCAGCTAGCCCCACACTGAAGCTCCCTCTTGTCCCAACCAGCCCTTCCCTAGCACACTGAGCTGGGGAAAGCAGCTATGGGCTGGCAGGGTGATAACTGGGGTACCCTGCCAGCTGGGGCTGTTCTGCCTGGGCTCCATATGTTGCATCTGAATAAGCTTATTGCCCTTCAGTTTATTCAGGTATTGTAATTGCACATATAGACATGCTGTGACCACAGTGGCAGGGTATGAGACTGCCAGAAGTGGGCAGCCATCCCAGCTCACCCAGTGATGCCCAAGCCTCAACCCCTTCCCCCAGCTCATCCTGCCCCAGCCAATCCTCACCCCAGGCAGTAGGAGTGGTGTCCTGCCCAGCCCACCTCCAGCTGCTGCTCAGTGAGACCTAGGCTGGGTACTATGGGTGGAAGCAGCCTCTGTCACTACCTGCACCAGCTGAATCTGGGACTTGTACTTCAGTTTACCCCAACCAGCTAGGACGGTGGAAGGGCCTATGAATTCTGGGACGTATGGTCACCCTAATGTTATCTCAGTTTTGTTGGCTACTCCTAATTCATAGCATTTATATAATTATTTTATAAAGAAGTGGATCATAAACTGAGAGAGATTAGATTTTTCTTCTACTTTCATATATTTCTCAACAGAGTTGTGGTGATGAACACAAATATTCCATTTTCTATCCATACTTATCAGGTAGTCATGGCTCAGAAGAAAAGGCAGACTACAATTGTTGGATGCCCATCTCTATAACTCCTGAAGTGTGTGCCATGAAAAGGAGACTGTAGCCACATATTGGGTTAAAGGAGAGGTTTTCCCATTGCATGAAAGAATGCTCATTTTTCCTCCAATTAAGACATCAATGTTATCTTAACTTGCCTTCCAATTTTCTTTCTTCAAGTGAAATAATATAAATATGCATAACAAAGGGTCTTACCCTTAATTGAAGCTTTTAGTGTTAAAACTACAGCCATCAATCAAGACAGACTGGGTGTGGTGACTTCCTAGCTAGGTTGAGATGCATTAAAAGCTATCTGGTAGACATCAGTCTTTTAAACAGGTCTTTATAGAACAAGAAATTCATAGAAACACTTTCTACTGCTAAGCATTTTCAAGTTTCACAACAGCTACTTAAAGACATACTAAGAAATTTGAACTGCACCTGTGGTCAAAAAGATAAGGCAGCCAACCAGTTAAGGTAAAAAAATCTCCTAGTACTTTGAAGAACACCTGTCTACACATGGATTGACAACAGAAGAGAAAGCTGGGATGGTGTGGGGACAGCAATAACAAATGGAGTTTCAGGTTTTCATCTTAAGCTTTGCTTCCAGGGTAACATGTTCAAATACTTCATGTTTGAAATGCTGGAGCAGTAGAAAGAAGACAGAGGTTAGTCCTAAACAGTCTTATTCTCTGAGAGATCAGCAGAGACATAATTGGCCAAGACATACCCTGGGTAGTCCCCCCTGTCCTCCTCCACCCTTGTATCTCCCTTACAGAACCTCTAGATCTGATGGCAAAGACAGGAAAAAGAGCAGCCGTGGTACAAAAGCAGCAGCTGAAGGTTTGCTGTTGCTAAGGGGAGCCATCACTTCATGTTTTTTGCTTCAGATTCATGTTCAAAGGCCAGAAAAAAGAATAGTTTTTGGCAGAAAAAAAGGAGGTGGCTTCCCTCCATTCAGTAAACTATGGTTATGTCCAGACAAACATGGACGTTTGTTTCCCCGTTGACAAATAGCAGTGGTGCACCATGTGCTGCAGATACTTTTCCCAGGAGAACCCCTGTGCTACTCATGCTTTGGTGAGGCAAGTTACCCAGGGAGCAACAGAGAGGCTGGGGCCAGCACAGTGATGGCCCCAGCAGCCTTACTTAGGGTCCTGGGGGCCTCCTGAGGCTACAAAAGTGGCGATCGTGCCAGGCAGAGCCTGGCTAGCAGCCACAGTATGTGGACTGGGAGGATCAATGAGAACACCACCAAACAGTATGATCACCTTGTAATCGCGCTTGCGACAGAGAGATTTTTCCTTGAAGTTTGCCGTCTGCCTAGCATGCTAGTGTGTGTACCTGAATAGCTAGTTGGAAGTGCTTCCTATCTCTCTTATCAAGTTTATTGCCAAGATCCATAAGGTCTATATTTCCTTTTTGATCTATGCAGACTTGCTAGCTTTTTAAAATTCCTTATTTATTTATAGGTTTCCATGGCAGCACAATGTACAGAATCATCAAAGAGCCTATCCCCAGGATATTTAGCAATAACGAGTACCTGTTTTACCCAGGGACTTTCTTTCCATAGGTAGGGTCAGCATTGCAAACAGAATTGTATATACATCATGTGTGATCAATGCAGTTAAGAATATCTTCCTCAGAAAATAAATCTTGCAGTTGAGAAGATTATCAAATTGTGAATGGCACAGTTGAGTAAAGAGAGGCTGACAATGACACTAGTATGAGACTTGAAGGAAACAGATAAATTAGCAGCTGCTAGATGTTTTTTTACTTTGCTTATTATCACTTTTAAACAAAGATTTTGAGAAAAGGTATAAATCAGCATATTTGTTTCTGAGTGGACTTATATTCAGAAATTGGTGTGGATGAATAAAGGACTCATAGAATATTCCTGAGAATGATTTTAAACTATTCCTGATTATTTCTCTGACATTTCTGACCTGACAACTGAAAGAAGTGGCCTTTTTGCCTAAAAGATGAAACACGATGCACTCAGAGTGTTTCTGTTCAACAGAGCCTTTATACTGGAAAGAATTGTGACAAACAGCCCTGGGCTTCTTGCTTTACTACCAAAACTGAGCCTTGATTTTTTTTATTCTAGAGAGCTGCGACTTAAAAATCTTTGATTTCAGGATAGTTTTTGTTTTCTGTCCCATTTTTTTCCCAGAAGGAGAAGAAAAAGGGGAAGAGCAAGAGGAAAATTGACCTCCTAGGACACCAATATTTAACGTACGCTGACTTTGCAAAGTTTCTTCTCCTTCTTCATTGGAAAGAGTGAGCATTATCCTGAAGGCCATAGGAAATAAGAATTCTACCTCTTATTCTACCATGGAAATGGTACATTTTATCAAGGACTATGTCCATCTTGAAATGAGCCCTTAGTGGACTTTAATTGGTCTTTATAGATAGTTCCTAAGCCTCCTCTAAAGGAAAGGACAGGTAAGACCTTTGCATAGGTATCCAGTGTTTCATTGGATCCTATAGTGAGCAAGGCAGGTTTTTAGCAGTAACTTTATGACAACAGGGATTTCATAGACATCAGGGCTGGAAGGGACCTTGAGAGATCATCGAGTCCAGCCCCCTGCCCAAAAGGCAGGAAGTCAGCTGGGGTCATAGGATCCCAGCAAGATAAGCATCCAATTTACTCTTGAAGGTGTTCAATGTAGGTGCTTGAACCACCTCCGCTGGCAGACTGTTCCAGACCTTGGGGGCTCGGACAGTAAAGAAATTCTTCCTTATGTCCAGCCTGAAGTAGTCTTGCAGGAGTTTGTGACCGTTCAACCTAGTCATCCCTTGGGGCGCTCTGGTGAACAGACGTTCCCCCAGATCCTGGTGGTCATCCCTGATAAACTTATAGGTGGCCATCAGATCACCCCTGAGCCTGCGCTTTTCCAGGCTAAAGAGTCCCATGGCTCTCACCCTATCATCGTAAGATCAGTTTTCCTGACCTCTGATCATGCACGTGGCTCTCCTCTGGACTCTCTCAAGCTTCTCCACATCCTTTTTGAATTGTGGAGCCCAAAACTGGACGTAGTACTCCAGCTGCGGCCTCACCAAGGCCAAGTACAAGGGGAGAACGACGTCCCGGGATTTGCTCGAGAAGCATCTATGGATGCAAGCCAGCGTTTTGGTCGCTTTACTAGCCGCAGCATCGCATTGGAGGCTCATGTTCATCTTGTGGTCAATGATGACCCCCAAGTCTCTTTCTTCTGTAGTGCCATCCAATGTAGCACTGCCAAGCCTATAAGGATGCTGCGGGTTTTTCCTCCCAAGGTGGAGAAGCTTGCATTTTTCAGTGTTAAACACCATGAGGTTTTCGTCTGCCCATTTGCTGAGCTTGTCCAGGTCAGCCTGGATCACCCACCTATCTTCTGGCGTGGATGCTTTGCCCCAAAGTTTGGTGTGATCGGCGAACTTGGCCAGTCCACTCCTGACTCCAATGTCCACATCATTAATGAAGATGTTGAACAGGATGGGTCCCAGGACAGAGCCTTGAGGGACCCCACTGGTCACAGGGCATCACGATGAGTGACTGCCATCAATTACAACCCTCTGGGTCCGACCACGGAGCCAGTTTCCCAACCAGTGGATCATTGTGTAGCTAAGACCACAACTGGCCAGTTTGGCCAAGAGGTGATCATGGGATACCAGATCAAAGGCTTTTTTGAAGTCAAGATATATGACATCAATCTCTTCTCCCTTGTCCAGGTGATAGGTCACCTGGTCATAGAAGGAAATGAGATTGGTCAAACAAGACCTACCTGCAACAAACCCGTGCTGGCTATCCCTTAGAATGTTAGCCTGGGCCAGTCCCTCAAGGATGGCCTCCTTAATAAACTTTTCTAAGATCTTCCCCAGGATAGAAGTCGGGCTAATAGGCCTGTAGTTAGCCAGATCCACTCTCCTCCCTTTCTTGAAGATCGGCATCACATTGGCCTTCTTCCAGTCTTCGGGCAGTACACCAGAGCGCCAGGAGTTTTCAAAGATCTGTGCCAGGGGCTGGGCTATGACGCTCGCCAGCTCCTTGAGTACCCTGGGGTGCAGATTGTCAGGGCCAGCTGACTTGAAGGTATCCAGCTTCTCAAAGTGTTCCTTCACGAGGTCAGCATTTATAGGGGATCCCCATCACCCAGATCTCCCTGTCCTATAGCAGGCATGGGCGTCCCATGGGACTGATGAAAGACTGACGTAAAGTACCTATTTAATAGGTTGGCTTTTTCCTGGGCGTCAATTGTCAGTTGCCCCATCTGGTTGGACCCCTGCTAAACATTGCCCTTGCTTTTCTGAAAAAGGACTTTTTGTTGTCCTTGATGCTTGAAGCTAGTTGGGGTTCAGTTGCAGTCTTGGCTTTCCTGGTTTGGTCCCTGCAGGACCAGACCAGTGCAGAATAATTCTCCTTGGAGGTGAATCCCATCCTCCATCCTTTGTAGGCTTTCCTTTTTAGCCGCAGGAGGTCCACTAGGTCCCTAGAGAGCCAGGAGGGCTCCTGTGCCTTCTTGCTGCCTTTCCTCCGTGTTGGAATAGATTTAGCTTGTGCCTTGAGGATTGCTTCCTTGAGAAGCAACCACTCTTCTTGAACTCCCATCTTCCTGGGGTCATGGTCCCTGAGGGCCTGACTGACTAGCCTCTTGAGCTTGTCAAAGTTGGCTTTTGTGAAGTCAAGGACTTCTGTGTTGCTGACTGACTTGCCAGCTTTACGGCGGATGGTGAAGGTGATCAGCTCATGGTCACTGTCCCCCAACTTCCCATCGATCACTAGGTCACCAATTAGGTCATCCCCTGTAGCCAGTACCAGGTCGAGCAGCGCTTTGCCTCTCGTTGGCCCATAGACTTCTTGAGTCAAGTAGAGGTCATCCACGCACGAGAGAAAGCTTTGCGACCACTCGGATTTTGCTGAGTGATCTTCCCAGGACATGTCCGGGTAATTGAAGTCACCCATGACAACCAAGGTTCTGGAGCAAGCGGCCTCAGTCAGTTCCCGGGCAAACTCCTGGTCAAGCTCAGGACTTGTGTAGTATAATATAATAGTCCCCTGTGCTGTATTCCCCATGAATTTTTACCCAGAGGGTCTCTAGCAGTCGCCAACATCAGCTTGCAGGGACATGTAGCTTTCCTTCACATAGAGAGCTACACCCCCGCCCCTTTTGTCTACACGATCCCTCCTGTACATGGTATAGCCCCCTATACCCGTGGTCCAGTCATGGGTGGAGTCCCACCAGGTCTCCATTATCCAAATGACATCATAATTCTTTGCACTGAGCAGGAGGACGAGCTTGTCCTGCTTGTTGCCCAGGCTCCTGGCATTAGTGTACAGGCAGGCAAGTGTGCCCTTGGGGGCTCTTGCCTTGCCCACAGATTGTGCCAGGGCTGGGGTCCCTTAAGTGCCTTGGTCTGCTGGCTTTGCAAGGGTTGCTCAGCGGGCCAACAGTGGCAGTAGTCTCCCCATCCCCCAGTGGGCTTAGTTTAAAGCCTGGTGGAGCAGGTCAGCCAGCCTGGCTGAAAAGAGCCTCCTCCCCAGGGGAGAGAGGTGGAGGCCATCTCTTCCCAGCAGCTCGCTGCCTCTCTCGCCAAAGAGCGGCCTGTGGTTGTGGAAGCCAAAGCCTTCCCGATGACACCAGCTCCACAGTCTTTGGTTCACTGTGTGGATCCTCCTCTCCCTCCTCAGCCCACAGCCCGAGACTGGGAGGATCGACGAAAACACCACCCGAGCTCCCACATCCCTAAGCCCTGCTCCGAATTCCCTGTAGCACCTCATGACCTGGCTGGGGGTGCTCAGAGCCGTGTCATTGGTGCCCACGTGAATAAGGAGCATGGGATAGTGGTCTGACTTACTGAATCTTAATGAGGAATCCAATGCCACATAAGGCCTGACACACACTTTGTTAAAGAGAAAAAAGAAAATGGCTCAAAATAGTTATGCCAAGAAGCACCTTATGTTCCTTTCATGTCCATACTGCCCTTCCACACTCAGCCCTCCATGACTGGAGGATGTAGACAAGAGTGAGAAACTGGCTTTCCATGGCCAGACCATGAAGCAAATTGGGTAAGCCTTGTTATTTTGGACTGTTTTTTATTACCTCTATTGGTCTACCAATCTCTAAGGTGTTTCTGCCCAGACTTCCTCAACTGGAAGCTGCTGAAACCTCATTGGATTCATCATAATCATAACTCTTCCCTCAAGATAGTCCACTTGAGGTAGCTTAGTCTGAGTGAAAGCTATGCCACTGTAAAACAACCCTTGAACCATCCAGCAGGTGGATTAGGAACTAATTAGTTGTTGTAACTATGGGTGTTGCACATTCCCACTTTGTCACTAGTTTGGGCATGGAAGGAATAGTATGGCACAAGGTAAATCTTTACCTTCCCTTTATGAAACCACTAAAAGTACTGATTGCACAATTCACTGAGTGATTTTTCATATGGGGTCCATCAAGTAGCATTTGTCCCCATTCAAAATCAAAACAGCCTAGAAGAACCACTGGGTATATGAAGATGAACAAACATGAGCTATGCTTAGCTTACATAGAATTCAAGCCACATGTGTGACCACACCTAAACATGTTACATGAGCTACTGTGAGGGGCATCTCCTTCCAGAAACTGACATGGATAAAGTTCCTTTTGAGAGCTTAAAAGAATACACCTTCTTATTCTCCTCCCAATTTCCTTGTAAATAATGATAAGAGGTGTAAGATGATTTGGTTTTGGGTTTCACCTGCTCTTCGTGAGAGCTATACTTCCTAAACAGAGGGCTTCAACTAATTAAAATTTCTCTTCTCTCCATTGTTTTCCAGTGTATTGTTCACTGTGTTACTACTGCCATCTGCATGAAATGATTTAATTCCTTAAGTGCTGTAAAGGATGCATGGTTTGTAAAAGGATCTTGGTAAGAAGCTGCTGTAAGCATATAAAAATAACCTGCAGTATGCCCCTACTTACATTTTGGTATGATCACATTTGATAAGGTTGAGGAAAATGGCCGTGCTGTGGTTGAAGCAGAAGGCAATGGAGAAAAAAGGAAGACAAGGGGGGAACTAGAATGTAATGCAGGAGCTTCTAAAATTTGCATATGATATAAGAATTGCAAAAGTGAAAGGTTGATGCTAGCTATCCTGTTACCATTTTGGATGAAGAAACACACCAGTTTCAGAGTGAATGTGAAGATCCTTTTTCCTAATGCTAAGTTTCTGTCCTTAAAACAGTTGGGGCCAGATAGTACCCTAGTACAAAAATCAGTTAGCCCCAACAGCACAGCACAGGAAAGTAAAAAGGAGCACTGCAATAAAATATATTTGTATTCAGGTAAGTCAAGTACAGAAAACACTCTTTACAAACCAAAGAGCTCAGCTAGCATTTCAAACCCTTACACTAACAGTATCACAATCTCCAAGTGTCACAGTCACCACATCGTAGTTTAAATAACCAAGTTAAATATTTCTTACCAGCATAAAACATGTCAAGATGTCTTTATAATAATTATCTCACACATTATAGCTTTGCTTCACAGATTCTCTAAACAAGATCTGGTTTGTGTCTGGATCCAGACTGGTATCCTTTATCACTTCTCATAATGGGCATGCTAGCACAATTTGAGGCTACCTGTCCTGCCTGACTGATTTGGTAATGAGGCCCAGTTGCTTTTCTGTAATTTGTACCAGCTGAAGAGGTATCTGCAAGTTTGGGAAGCTCTCTGAGGATTCACAAAGTCTTTCTGAAGTCACTAGTACCGGAAAGAAACCTATTGTGCACCCACTCCAGGTATTCTGTGTGATGAATAAGGAGACTTCCCTTTGCATTAAAAAAGGGCATGCTAACCTGTCAAACTCATGAGAGCTTGCATACTGACTCATCAGAAATGGCTGGAATATACATCACAATTTTGCAGGCAAAAATGACACATGCAAACATTATGTAAAAAAAACCCTGTATGCATGGCTTTCAGCATTATGCAAGCTCCTCCAAAAGAAGAAGCATAATGATTCACAAGAAAATTTAGTGATGACAAAATCTTGAACTGAGCTATGGAGTAGGCTCTTAGAGGAAGGTTAAAGACTTTTTTAGATTGGTGAATGCATGTCTTTGAAAGACAGAAGCTCTCTAACACCCCACACCTGAAACCCTTCCCAATCCACATGGGATGGCCATCACACTCACTGTGTCCTATTGATTTGAATGTTGATCCCCGTGTGCAGAGCCAGATCAGAACTAAAATAGTTAAAGTAACTATAAAGCTTCATTACTTCCAGTACCAGTAAGAAAACATTAGTAAAATTGTGTAGAGATGTGAGACTAATCAGCTGGTAGACTTTCATCAATTCCAGAGACAACATTCACTTTCCATTCAGCAATGCATAGGGTAGCAGTTCATATTGATTTTTTCTTTGTGTCGGAGGGCCTTATAGATTTAACAAATGGACCAAGATTGCCTGTCTGACCATGCTAGGTCATGCCCTACTTCTTTGGGTTTTCTTCCAGGGAAGAAAAATAACAACTTGAAGATACGTTATTGTCAGGATGCTGATTTGAGTTGTTGATTGTTTTTTCTCTATAGACCTAACACAAAAACAAAACGATATGGCACATTTTAAGAAATTCAGTTGTTTATAATCAGCATAGAAATTAAGAAACAACAGTTGAGAATGAGCTTAATGTGGAATAAATCAAACTGAAGAAAAACAGTATGGTAGAGCTATTGATAATATTGACAGCCAGAACTGCACAGCAGAACTGTCTCATTGAGTTAAGATTTGACAAGTGGGAAAATTAAATAATGCATTAAAAATGAGCACACGCTTTGATATTTTCTGAGCTTTGATAATATGGTGCTTTTTCTTAAAAAGCCATTACAGAACTTTATATCAGCTTTATCAGAAGTTCTGCACAAGTATTTGGGCAGGAGATGAAGAGAAACAGGAACTAATTGGTAAGGAAGATAAAAGTATGTATTGCACTTCAGACCAAAGCAGAGAATTAAGTTATAACTAAAAACACAAAAAACAAACACCATATTTTATCTTTTAAAATAAAAGGTAACTTAGGTCAGTTAGAGCTGGGGATTAAAAATCAGGATTCTTGTGTTCTACTTCACATACTGCCAACAAAATGTTCCATGACCCTTCATAAGTCATTTGACTTCTGTAATTCTGTTTACCCAGCTGTAAAAATAACACTTAGTTCATAAGGAGGTTGCAAAATTAATCCATTCATTTATATTACTAAAGCACTTTAAGCCCATTGGATGTGATTAGATAAACATCTATTTTGTTTTTTCCTCCCCAAAAAAGGGAAATACATTTTCATGAACTTAATCTCTCACTAGGTTTTCCTTAGACTGTCCACTCCCTGTCATCTGACATTTTTATGTTCTTGTTTCTGATCCTTGAATTCTCTCCTGCATATAGGCCTCTCAGCCCTTTCTTCAATAGGATTTATTCAGTCCTTTGCTTTATAGGACAGGCACTGCCCTTTTTTATCTAATCACTTGTTATATTACTTATACAGGAAGTAGGAAACCAGGGTTCAAATCAATGGGCTGGGCCTCAGGGGATTCCAGCCCATTTCTGACATGTCCTAAGAGAGTGCCCTAACCATCTACAGGGTTTAAGTCCTTGCTCCCTTGCCAGTTTGTTTATTTCATATGAAAACGTTATTGTTGAAAATAAAAATAAAAAATCTGGGAGGAGTGGTTAGAATTCAGGATTCCTCTATCCCTGCTGAGTGCTGTAAGGACCAAGCTAGAGCGTAGTTTTTATTTTTGTGCTGCATCCTAAGCCAAATGAATGTATCAAATATTACATACAAAGTGGAACAGCAGGAAAAATCAACCACTGTTCTTCCCACTATGAGTAGTTTACAATGCATGATGGGCAAGTTCTCTGGGAGGTAGCCACTGTGGGCTTGAATCTTCTTGTGGTCTTCCACAGCCTATGTGAGACATTGTACTATTTAGCTGCTGGATAAAAGGATACTCCCTTTTATTAAATTCCCTTTTTCTCCCTGAGCTTTGAAAAACTGTAACCCCTACTGCATTTTGTGTGGAGCATCAGCCACCGTGATTTTCAATCAGGGTGCCACAAGGTGTAAGAAAGAAGTGAGGTTTGACAAGATAATAAGATAAGTGCAGGTTCAGGCTTGTCTCTGCTCAACCCACACTGCCTGGCCCCTCTACAAGAAGATAAGCATGGTCATACATAAGCATGGTTCATACATTAGTTATTGAGTCTAAAGAGGGGTACCTCAAGTCCAAAAAAGGTTGAGACCCACTGATCTACTGGAATGATTTTTTAGGAGAAAATGGGAAAGGTATGGTTGTTTTGCATGGTATGATATCTACCTGAATAGGGGAAATGAGGTTGATGTCATATACTTGGACTTCAAAAAGGCCTTCAACCTAGTATCCCACAATGTTCTCATGGAAAAATTGGGAAAATGTGGCCTCAACTACTTTATGGTCTGGTGGCTAGGCAACTGGCTTCGAGGTAGGACCGAAAGAGTACTGATTGATGGAACTGAGTCAACATGGCAGAAGGTAACCAGTGGCATCCCTCAGGGTTCAGTATTTGGGCCAGTGCTTTTCATCATTTTCATCAACAATTTGGATTCCGGTATAAAAAGCAAACTGGCAAAGTTCACAAACAACATCAAACTATGGGGGAGCATGGTCACTCTTGAGGACAGGCTGGCAATACAGGCCACCCTGGACAGGCTTGCAAGGTGGTTGGACCTCAACCTGATGGTGTTTAATACAGAGAAATGTAAAGTGCTTCCTCTGGGGAGAAATAATCCATAACACACTTACAGACACAGTAGTGCTCTGCTTGCCAGTACCACAACTGAACGAAAAGTGGGTGTTGTGATGGACCTTAAAATGAATATGTCCCACAAATACAATGCCATAGCTGGAAAAGCTAATCAAACACTTCCATGCATCTACCAAGGCATATCAAGCAAGACTACGGATGTCTCTACTCAGCCTTGGTAAGACCACAGCTGGAGTGCTAAATCCAGTTCTGAGTGCCGCACTTCAGGAACAGATGCTCCCCCCAGGAGAAGTTTGAGAGAGTTCAAAGAAGGGCTACGCACATGACTGGAGGCCTAGAGAACAGGTCATATGAAGAGAGGCTGAAAGTCTTGGGACTGTTCATCCTGGAGAAGAGAAGACTCAAAGAGGACTTGGTGGCAGCCTATAAGTGTATTAGGGGTATACATCAGGGCCTGGGGGAGCATCTGTTCACCAAGACCCCCCAGGGGAGGACAAGAAACAATGGGCACAAACTGATTGAAGATTGCTTCAGACTGGACATAAGGAAAAACTTCTTTAGAAGTGGAGTGCTGAGGGTTTGGAACAGACTCCCCACAGAGGTGGTACAGCCACCCACCCTGGTGATCTTTAAAAAAGCGTCTTGATGCCCACTTTGCTCAGATCATCTGTCCAAGTGCAAGGGGGCTGTACCCAATATCTGTAAGGTCCCTGCCAGCCCATAGCATCTATGAAACTATGAATTTATATTGATATTGATAGTGCTGTTAGGTCAGAGGCACATCTGGACATTCCCAGAAAAACAACTTTAAGACACTGTGGGAATTTTCATTTTGAAAACAGAAGCACCTAAAGATTTCAGGCACGCCAAGTACTAAGGGACATGAGTAGGTATTTTGAGGTTCTAAGTTTTAGACTTACATACCTCAGTGCCAATTTAATTGTTTAAAGCATTTTTTAAATAAGTATATTAATCAATAGTCAGGTCCATCAGAATTTTTGTTTAGTCATACAGAAAAATAAAATACATAAAAAAAACCAAGACTTTAAATAAATGCCCAGTGTCGACTACATTGTGTTAAGAATGGTAAGAATCTTGATTATGGTGAAGTCTGCCATAAATAAATGTAAAAAGTAGATTATTTCTCAGTAACATATCGACCATGTTACATCCTTCCATAGAGTTTTCTAGGGACCACATCAAGAGCTATTGTAGCAGGGGATCTAATTAATTCAGTAGAATTCCTATTCTTTTTTTTCAACCATGGCATATTGCTGAGGAAGCAAGGGTGTGCCATCAAATAATATATACATAAAGAACTATTTTTTATACCAAGCTCTCATAAAAGCTGATGTTTGAGGTGACATACCGAGGAAAATGAAAAAATCAATTTTGATTTTTTGAAGGTAAACTGTTAAAATACCAATATATGGAACACTATGCAGCTAATTAACTTTTGCAGCCACTATATAGTCAATTAACTTTTTCACATTTACCATATGTCTATCTTTCTGCAGGGAGTTTTTTCAGCAGGAAATCATAATAGGAGACAGCTCAGCTCTCTATATAGAAATAACATCAAGCTTATGATAGTAACCACCACTTAAGGGGATGGTAAAATTTTCAGTGGAAGATGCTGTTTGATACTGAAAAAACGAAAAAAAATGAAATCTGCAATGAATTGCACTATTTTATAGTGGTCATTAAAGAACATGAGAAGTGCCATACTGAGTTAGTCCAAAGGTCTAGCCTAGTAGCCTTTCTCAGATGGAAATTGGCAGCTCCTCCACAAAGCTATCTCAATAGGTGTATGTATCTCATGTGCTTCATGGACACTCTTGACACTTGTCCCTTCTGCCAACAAAGGGAGACCCTGGTGCATGCTTACCTCGAGTGTGCCAGGTTGCAGCCCCTCTTCCTCCTCTTCCAGACTGGCTGAACTTCTCCTCACACCTTCATTTCATAGAATCATAGAATCATGGAATCGATGAGTTGGAAGGGACCTAGACAGATCATCAAGTCCGACCCCCTGCCATGGGCAGGAGTGAGCACTGGGGGTGGGAGAGGTCATAAGACCCCATCCAGGTGCCTATCCAGTCTCCTCTTGAAGATTTCCAGGGAAGGTGAGAGCACCACCTCTCTGGGAAGCCTATTCCAGGCTCTGGTCACCCTTACAGTGAAGTAGTTCTTCCTAATAACTAACCTAAACCTATCCTCCCTCAGCTTGTGGCCATTGATCTTGGTGACTCCAAGGGGGGCCCTGGTGAACAGACTTTTCCCAAGTCCCTGCTGGTGACCCCTGATAAGGTTGTAAATTTATTATGTACTTCTCATCTTTGGCACCACCAAGTCCTGGGACCTCCTGGTCAACTTGTTCCTAGATGTGGCCAAGCCAGTCATCTATAAGACCAGGAAGAAGGCTGAGGCTGGGAGGGACCTAAGTGAGTGTGCAGGTCCAGCCAGTCAGCCAGGGATTTGGCTGAGATCCAGATGGACTGAAATGAGTTGTTTGGTAGTGTGTGACCAGACCAAGGAAACAGTGAAGCTTCCAGATGTGAGATTCAGTTCCCCCTGCTGCAAAGCCAGGTTATGGACCAGGAGCTCCTGCAGCAGTTCTGGAAATTGAAGGCACATGCCTTTGGCTCTCAGTTAGAGGTAGGTCCACCAGGCACAGGTGAGGCTGAAGTATCCCAGCATTCCATTCAAAACAATCATAGAACATTACGGTTGGAAGGGACCTCAGGAGGTCATCTAGTCCAACCACCTGCTCAAATCAGGACCATCCCCAACTAGATCATTCCATCCAGGGATTTGTTGAGCTGGACCTTAAAAACCTACAAGGTTGGAGAGTTCACAACCTATTCAAGTAATCCATTCCAGTGCTTTACCACCTTCCTAGAGAGAGAGATTTTCCTAATATCCAACCTAAACTTCCCTTGCTGCAACTTGAGACCATTGTTTCTTGGTCTGCCAAGAAACAACATCTTCGTCTGCCAAGCAACAACAAGGAACAACATCTGCTACCAGTGAGAAAAGTCTAGCTCCATCTTCTTTGTAAGTGTTGGTGCTGGATTTATGATCCAGTCCTGATTCCTTGTTCCAGGTGGACCCAAAATTTCAGACTGGCCACAACTTCTTCCATTCTACAATAGGCATAATTTATTGGTAGCAGATAGGTGTGCATGCACCCTCTTGTAGTTCTTTGCTTGAATGTCAAATCTCAGCAGTCTTGGAGGTTGAGGGCCAAGGCCTGCCCGCTTTGATGGCATGAGTGAGGTGGGTTGGTGGTGCACCCCCTGCCTATGGTGGCCTCAGGATCCCCCCTGCTGCTCTCATAGTTTCATGGTTTCATAGTTTCTAGGGTCGGAAGGGACCTGAGCAGATCATCTAGTCCGACCCCCTGCCATGGAAGGAAAGAATACTGGTGTCAAATGACCCCAGCAAGATGTTCATCTAACCTCCTCTTAAACACCCCCAGGGTAGGAGCCTGCACCACTTCTCTTGGAAGTTGGTTCCAGACCCTAGCCGCCCTGACCGTGAAGTAGTGCCTCCTGATATCTAACCGAAACCTACCCTCTGCCAGCTTGTGACCCTTATTCCTGGTCACTCCCAGCGGTGCTTGGGGGAACAGTGACTCCCCCAATGCCTGCTGATCCCCCCTGACTAGTTTATAACAGGCCACAAGATCCCCCTCAGCCTTCTCTTTTGGAGGCTGAACAGGTTCAGGTCCCGTAGCCTCTCCTCAACAGAGCCTGCCCTGTTGTCCCCTAATCATACAAGTGGCCCTCCTCTGGACCCTCTCCATGCTGTCGACATCCCTCTTGAAGTGTGGCGCCCAGAACTGGACGCAGTACTCCAACTGCGGCCTGACCAGTGCCGCATAGAGGGGGAGGATCACCTCTTTGGACCTGCTCGAGATGCATCTGTGGATGCATGACAAGGTGCAGTTGGCCTTCCTTACTGCCTCCCCACACTGCCAGCCCATGTTCATCCAGGAGTCAATGATGACCCCAAGATCCTTTTCCGCCTGTGTGCTGACACAGAGGGAGTTCCCTAACCTGTAGGTATGGTGCCGGTTGTTACTCCCGAGGTGCATCATCTTGCACTTGTCTGTGTTGAAACCCATCCTATTCTCATCCACCCACCCTTGTAACCTGTCTAGGTCTGATTGTAGCCTGTTGCATCCTTCCAGTGTGCCCACGTCCCCCCACATCTTAGTGTCATCAGCAAATTTGAACAGGGTGCTTTTTACCCCCTCATCCAAATCACTGATGAAGATGTTGAACAGTGCGGGCCCGAGGACAGAGCCCTGCGGAACCCCACTGCCCACGTCCTTCCAGGTTGACAAGGACCCATCCACTACCACCCTCTGGGTGCGGCCCTCCAGCCAGTTGGCGACCCATTTGACTGTGTGGGTGTCTACACCACAGCCACCCAGTTTCTTAATGAGAACAGGGTGAGAGACAGCGTCAAAAGCCTTCCGGAAGTCCAGGAAGACTATATCCACTGCTACCCCTGCATCTAATGATCTGGTGATCTGATCGTAAAAGGCCACCAAGTTGGTCTGACAGGACCTGCCACTGATGAACCCATGTTGGTTGCCCCTAAGCATGCAGTCCCCTGCTAGCCCCTCCCAGATGTGTGCCAGCATAATTTTCTCAAACAGCTTGCCTAGGATCGAGGTAAGACTAACCGGCCTGTAGTTTCCTGGGTCCTCCTTCCTGCCTTTTTCGAAGATGGGAACCACGTTGCCCCTCTTCCAGTCTTCCGGTATCTCACAAGAGCACCATGAGTCCTCGTAAAGCCATTCCAGGGGACTTGCAATGAACTCGGCCAGTTCCTTTAGAACTCTAGGATGGAGATCATCCAGACCGGCTGACTTGAATATGTCCAACCCCTCCAGAAGCTCCCTAACTAAATCCTTGTTAACCCGTGGCCCAGGTGTGCCTGCCCCAGGGCCCAGGGGGGCCCAGCAGGGAGGTGGCTGTTCTGGTCCCTACTTAGGAAGACGGAGGCAAAGAAATCGTTAAACATGTTAGTTTTGCCGTCTGGTGTGACGACCAAATTTCCCAACGCGTCCTGCAAGGGTCCCACATTACTCAGGACCTTCTTTTTACTCCCTATGTATTTAAAAAAGGACTTCTTATTGTCCTTAATCTGGGAAGCTAGTCCCAGTCCCATCTCTGCCTTGGCCTTCCTAACTACCCCCCTACTTCCTAACTATCCCCAAGCAACTACAGAATAGTCCTCCCTGGTGATGACCCCTTCTTTCCTTTGGGTGTAAGCCTCCTTTTTAGCAAGGAGACATTGCTTTTGGTGAGGTACGGAGGCTTGTGTGCTCTCCTGCTCCTGATCCCTTTGATCCTCGTTGGGAATACCTTCCTTTGGGCTTGGAGGATCGTCTCCTTAAGAAGCAACCACTCTCCTTGGACACCTGGCTCCCCTCCCCTCCGGGACCTCAGCGCTTCTCCAACTACCTTAGCTCATTGAAGTCTGCCCTCCTAAAAATCTAGGGCCGCTGCCTTACTGCATGACTTTGCCACCTTGCGCTGGATGGTGAACTCCAGCAGGCGTTGATCGCTGTCGCCCAGGTGGTCGAGCACCTGCAGCCCCCTCACCAGGTCATCACCCATGGACAGCACTAGGTCCAAGAAGGCGTCTCCCCTGGTGGGGCTGTGCATGTCCTGGGTTAGCTGGAGGTCCTGCACTCTGGCCAAGAACCTACGTGAGCGTTCAGACCTGGCTGACTGCTCTTCCCAGCAGATGTCCGGGAAATTCAGGTCCCCCATGACTACCACATCCTTAGCCTTCACTACCTCTGTGAGCTGACCCAAGAATTCCTGGTCAAGCTCTTCTCCCTGGTTGGGAGGTCTGTAGTGGACTCCCACTGTTAAGTCCCTTTCCCCTCGACTGCCTTGTACTCTAACCCAAAGCACTTCAGAGTGCCCCTCCCCTGACTCCTTGCTAATTAACGAGGATGTGTATTCCTCCTTAATATAGAGCGCCATGCCCCCACCTCTCTTTCCTGTCCTGTCCCTCCTGTACAGCCTATAGCCCTTGACATTCACCGCCCAATCATGCGTTGCATCCCACCACATTTCCGTAATCCCCACAATGTCCGGGCTGGTGTCAGCCAGCAGCAGGGTGAGTTCCTCGTGCTTGTTGCCCATACTACAAGGATTTGTGTAGAGGCATTTGAGGCCTCCTGTGGGTGTGTGTACTGACCCCCTAGTCCCAGCGTTACCCTGGCCTCTCTCTCTTACCTGTTTGTTTGCTTTGCTCATTGGTCTGGGCTGGGCTATAGTTGTGGGTGCTGTTTGGTCTGGCAGTCTGATGTTTCCTCCGCCCTCATCTTCCCCTTCCCCCGATGAGCCTAGTTTAAAGCCCACCAGAGGAGATCCACCAACCTAGAAGATCAAAATCTTTCCTTTTATATTCTTTTTCTCCTGATGATTCTTCATTTCTGGGTACCATTGATTAGTTTACCTGTTGATGTCATATTGTCCACGTTCTGTCCTGTTAGCACATCCTTTTGTTTATCAAACATATTACATGCATAATATTAATTTGGTCATTTGCCAGCCTCCTAATTTGGTCAATCCACTGGAAATCTCAGGGGTTTTGCAGCTGGTCACTGTGACCTGGTGGCAATGCTGCAGGGCTTCTTATTCCTTGTTGGGCCCATCTAAGCCTGAGCAACTGAAGCACTCGGGGCCAGGTGAGCTACACTCAGGCTCTCTCATCCTCTGGCACTAGAGTCCACCATGCACCATTTCCTGTGGGAAACTCCCATTGCTCTCCTGCCATATCTTGTTCTTAAAAGATATTGCAGGAGGCTCCTGTATGGACTG
This sequence comes from Crocodylus siamensis, assembly GCF_052110815.1. NCBI lineage: Eukaryota > Metazoa > Chordata > Crocodylia > Crocodylidae > Crocodylus > Crocodylus siamensis. The sequence goes on from NC_143395.1 coordinate 323,371,608, forward strand.
GATTTATAAGAGGATGATCAGGACAGACACTAGGGCTGTCTGAAGCTTCAGTCCATGATTTGATTTGGAGAAGATCTGGCCCAATTTGGAGGCCAAATCTCCTAATCCAAATTGAATTGGGAGAATATGAAAAACCTCCAAATTGATTTGGAGGCTCCAGATTGATTCAGAAAAGACTCAGAGATTCAGAAGGCAGTCTTTCATGGGAGCAGAAACTGAGAAGAGGGAGAGGGAGCGGGGGGGGGGGGGGTGGACTGACATCTCTGGCTAGCCAGTGACTGTGATGTTTTCCTGAGTCCCCTTCCAATCACAGTGCTCTTAAGGAGGGGTGTAGAAACAGCATATAAACCTCTGTCTGCAGGCTTTCTGTGCCTTTTGTGATCTGTTTATGTCTCAGCAACAGCATCTGAAAGGTACTGGACTGGCTTGTCTTCCTACCTAGTCAGTCTCCTGCTACCTTTTGTACTTGGAAAAGATTGGATATAGCTTACTAAACTAACTAGCATTCCTCTACTTATCCCTATCCAATACATTTCTTTCAATTTATATTTGTATTTGGGTTTTTTTCCAACACTTCTAAAAAAGAAAGCTGTGTTTTCCCTGGCAGTGCGATCCATCACTGTGCCCAGACATTACACCCACACCCACACACACCTACACACACACACACATTGTAGAAGACAAAGTCAGATATTCTTACAACACAGAAGTCAGATATTCATAGAAGAGATTATATATAGTTATTAATATCATTAGTTATAGTTACATTCAGACTAATGACAACACAGAAGAAGAAGTCAGATAGAGATTCAGATTGACACAACACAGAAATCAGAGCGTCATAGAAGAAGAAAAAGGAGAAGAAGACATATTATTTTAGGAATACACACAGCAGTAAACACAACACAGAAGAAGTCTCACACAGTCATACATCAGAGAAGAAGAAGAAAACATATCTTATTAGTTAGTTACACAAACAGACACATTTTCTAGTACAGGAAAGATTAATATGAAGTGTGCTGGAAAGGCAGGTGCCAGGTCTTCTGCCAGGGGAGGGAGAGAGGCTGGAGGGGGTAGTGGAACAGTTAGAGCTGCAAGTCTCCTCCCTCCTCTCCCCTCCTGCCTGAAACATAGATACATCCTCTTTCCTGGCAGCCATGAATATTCTGCTGCCAGTGGAAGCAAGGAGGTGGGAGCAGTACCTGTCACTGCACCACCTCCCCTAACTCCAAAAATAGGCACCAGCAGCAAAATAACAATCTCCTCCACCCAATTTCATCTCCCGGTATGGGTCTTCCACTGCCAGAGGAGAAGCTGGATCTGGAACCAGGAGACCTGAGCATCCTAGCTAAAGAAATTCTGGGGACCAAGGGGGAATCTGAGTTTGTGCTCCGCACCCCTCAAAGTTCCCCTAGACCCAGGCCTCCTTGTCAGGAAGAAACCTCAGAGGAGGTTGTGGAGGCAAGTGGCTCAGCTGAGTCAGCTCCTCCTGTTGTTGTGACTCTGCCTGCTGAGGAGGAGGATAAGGCAGATCCCCACCCTCAGCCCAGAAGTGGGTGATTGTGTAGTGTGATATCATTTTGAGGTGGCAGATGATCCCAGGTACGCTACCTGCCAGTACTGCTGAAGGCAGATCAGCCAAGGCAAGGAAGTGAAACACTTCACCACCATGGTGATGCTGCTGCATCTGAGAAGGCAGCATCCCTTTGTCCTTCTTTCTTCTTAGCCTGGAACCAATGGCAGCATGACCAAAGGGAAGTCCCCTACTTGCTCTAAAGCCCCCATCCCCCCAAATCAGAGGTAGACCATCCTGGAGTGGTGGGGGAAAGCCTCAAATATTGCAAGGGTGAGTGAGATAACCCAGAGCATTGGGGAGATGCTTGCTGTGGATGGTTAGACCTTCTCTTTAGTTCAGACATCTCTTGGCACTTATGGCCATATCTTACCAAGTGCACCACCTTTAGCAGGATGGTGGTGACCTCCCTGTATGAGGCATGCAGGGAGTACTTGAGGGAGGAGCTGTGCAAGGAAGGGCTGCAGGTAGCCTTGCTCTTCACCTCCGACATCTGGAGCAGCTGGGGTGAAGATCACACCTACCTCTCCCTTACAGGGTACTGGTGTGATCAGTCAGGCTGTTAGTGGGCTCTCCTTCAAGCTGAGGTGATGGATGAGTGCCACACAGCAAGGGAGATCATGGTGTCTATGAACCACATGGTACAGGGGTGACTCATTGGGCAAGGTGAGCTCACCTGCGGGTTCATGGTCACTGACAATGTTGCCAATATGGTCAAGGCCATCTATCATGCCAACTTTGTTGGCATCTGCTGTGTGGCACTTAAGCTGCACCTCACAGTCAGGGACACCTTGGAGGGGGACAGGGCTGCCAGTGATGATGCTATCACTACCACCCAGCTGTTTTAAAAAAGCAGGAAGGTGGCGGGGTACTTCCACAGCAAGGGGGGCAAGATGCTGCTGGAGAAACAGGCAGAGCTGAGCATCCCGCAGCCCAAAATCATGCAGAAGATAGAGACTCAGTGGAACTCCACTTACCTGATGCTTGAGAGGCTGGTGGAGCAACAGAAGGCCATGGTCTTTCTTGGGGAGATTGGGATCAGCAGCTCTCTGAACAGAATTGAGTGGGGTACCATTGTCAGGTCTTGATGGTCTTCAAGCCATTATAGTTTTATAGTTTCATAGATGTTAGGGTCGGAAGGGACCTATTAGATGATTGAGTCTGACCCCATGCCCTGGACAAGAATGAGTGCTGGGGTCAGATGACCCCAGCCAGGTGTATGTCCAATCTCCTTTTAAGTACCTCCAAGGAAGGAGACAGCACCATCGCCCTTGGAAGTGTATTCCATATTTGGGAACCCTCACTGTAAAGAATTTTCTTCTGATGTTCTATCTGAATTTGCTGTCTTCTGGTTTTGGCCATTATTTCTAGTTACACTGACAGGCACCCTGGTAAACATTGTATCCCCTATTTCTTGCTGCTCCCCCCCCCCCATCAGTGCAGGACCCTTCCTTGAGGCCACCAAGACCCTTAGCGCTGGTGATGCCCTCCTTAGCCAGGTGATCCCTGTAGTAAGGGAACTTGAGAACCAACTGGAGAAGTTCCAAGGGATTAGTGTTTCTGGCTACGGCAAGCTGCAGGCACTGCAGGCATTGGTGAAGTGACTGAAGGAGGGCATCAGGAGACAGCTGGATCCCTTGCAGTCCAGTACGGTTCAAATGCTGGAGGGCATGTGTGACCTGAGGATGAAAGGGAGCATGTGTACTAGCAGCACCAAAACCCATCACACCTTTGACAGGCCTGAGGCTTGCTGGTTGCAGTGGAGTTCTCAGGCTCCAGGTGAGCTCAGCTTAGATACCTGGGATGCCAGCTTTTGGGTTGAAAAACCTTTTGTGAGGCTGAGGAAGCAACTGCAGTTGGTGTGTGTCTGTGCTGTTCCTGGATGGAAGGAATAATAAAGAAGCCAGAGGCTGGCATGCAATGCAGACAAGAAAGCCAGTCAGTGAAAATGGGAATGGAAGCATCAGAGTGAGGGACAGGCTGGGGTGAGGGGTAGGGGATAGAGGAAGGGGTCTATAGTAATGCAGGTAAAAGTGCAGAGCTACATGGTGAGTCAGATGTCTGGCAGGTTGTAGTGTGTCATAAATCTGATGTCTATACTGAGTCCCTGAGTTTCTGTACGTAGGAGGCTGATGAAGTGAAGTTCACAGATCCAGCTGTGAAAAGTGGTTTGGAAATTCCCTTTCAGGATCAGGCCTCAGAGATGGGAGACAGAGTGGGTTTTCTTGTGAGAAATGTGCCCCCAGAGGTAGTTGGTTATTTATGTCTTTGAGAGATGCTGGTGTGAAGGTTGTGGGGGTACTGGATATTGTTGGCAGGTTTTGTTTTTTGAGCTGTAGGAAGTTGGCTTCCGGTAATGAAGTTAGGTTACCAAGGTTCGGTGTTTGTTTGAATTTACAAACCACTTTTCAGTTGGGCCTATGAACTTCACTTCATCAACCTCCTAGGTACAGAAACTCATGGACTCAGTATAGACATTGGAATTATGATACGCTGCAACTTGCTGGGCATCTAACTTCCCGAGTACCTTTGCACTTTTACCTGTGCGGCAACATCCCTCTTCTCCTCCCACCCCAGCCTGTCCTGCACCCCCTGTTGCCTTCATTCCATTTTCACTAACTGGGTTTCTTGCTTGTATTGCATGGCAGCCTCTGGCTTCTTTATTATTCCTTCCATCCAGGAACAGCACACACACACATCAACTGCAGGTGCTTCCCCAGACTGATGAAGGGTTTTCAACCCAAAACTTGCTAAGATATATTTCTCCAAGTATTCAGTTGGTCTACTAAAAGATATCAGATTGACCCAAAGAACCTTGTCTGTCAGTGCCATGTCCTTAGACCAACACCCCTAGCACCTGTCCCCGATCAGCTGACTGGAAGGATGCAGGGCCCTGGGCACATCTAATCCACAGGGCTGGGGGTGGAAGAGAGACTTCTCTGGTAGCTGCTGGAGAAGATGCTCCTGCAGGAAAGGAAAGAAAGACTCTGTGACACTTTGGCTGCCTGAGATGCTGCTGTGCTACTGTGCTGCAGTGCACTGCTTATTACCTGCTGTTATTTAAAGTGGTGGACCAAGCTGAGGCTGTAGGGGAGGAGGAGACCTCATTGGGGCACACTATCATTTCTTGTAGAGGCCCCAGCACTAGTGAGGGTGTGCCTTAACACACACACAGTGTCACCCACATCACGAGTTTTGCTTGTCAGCAGCCTGAGATGCAGTTTCCCAAAAACTGCCTTAACATGTGACATGAGTTTTGCTTTCAAGACTTGGAGGTTCAGTTTCCCAGACACCGCTGCACCTATCTCCTTGAAATTTGGCAAACTTTATGCCCTCAGAAGTGACTACCATCTCTGCAAAGTTTTTATGAATCAACCAAAAAATGAGAAAGTTATAGGTATTTCAGTGATTCCCCATGATACTCTATGGACAAATCTCAGAATCTCTCCAAATCGCTGCCGAATCTTCCAAAGCCGATTCAGCTGAATTTATTCGGGACAGTGATCCAAATCTCCATATCATATCGTTGTCCTCTGAATTGGCTGAATCTGAATTGAATACTTCCCTATTCACACAGGCCTAACAAACACCTTCCAAGCACCAATCTGTTGGCCACATGATGTAGCAGACAGTCTCGACTTCTTGGTGGTCCAGCATACTGTCTCACCCTGATTGGGCCAGCAGCAGTTTCTAGGCAAGTTTAATGTCTCTAGTGGTGGCTATGACTAGAGACCAGTCGAGATTGTTTCAAATTCACACCCCGCCTCAGCCACTTAAACAATACTTAACAAGTTCCTCCACCCCAGGTCCCCAGGAGCTCCTGGACTCCTGGCTCTGAATCATGGTAGGAACAGGACATAGCCTCAATTTAGGGCCCCATCATGTAAAAATCTGGATTTTGGGTTACTTCTTTGAATCTAAAATTAGGGATTTTTTTTTTTTATTAAAGAGAAAACCAGGATCCCTGATTGAAACTTGACAGACATAGATAGTAAATTCATAATTAAATGAAACTTGCCAATAAATTGTCACAGTATTTGTGCACTATGATTGTTTTTTTCTATTTTTCATGTTATTTCATAAGCATTGATTACAGGATTATTTATCTCAGAATTGCAGTGGCTAAGTATTTTATTGGGGAGGTCAAAAGGAAGCATGTGAGAGATCAGATCAGTCTCATATAATTGTAGCAATGGATTGTGTTATTTAAAATATTGTTTGAAGTGTTTAAAAATGTGGCTTTAACTGTATCATTTAAACATAAAATTCCTGGCTAGATCAGAGCAGGATTACCATACTATGGTACTAATAATTTTAATGAAACACTGATAAACACAGCTGTATAAGCAATGGATTTTTCAACTGGTGATTGAATCAAAGAATTGAGAACTGAAATAGAATTTTGGTGGGAAAGGATGGGTAAAGTAAAAACATTAAAAGGAACTATTTTTTGTTAACACAAACATTTAGTTAGGTTTTTTTTTAAACTTTAAGTCTTTTACACTTCTTTCTCTTTTTTTAAACATAGGTTAATTGTTGAATGAAACAAAAAAGGTAAAAGTTTCATTGAAAAATGTCAACAAAATTATTGGTATTTAAAAAATGAATAATTTAAGCAGTTCTGGTTGAAAAATACTATAATGTACCTAAATTTGCAAATAAGTTCAAGTAGATTAGCTAAAATGCAACTTTTGGAAAATTTGGTATTTTACTTGTCTACCTGTAACATTGAATTATAATAGTTGGGTATCTGATCTCTATTTTTTTTACATAAGCATTTATAATCTACCTAATCAGATATCAGATGCATTACTTCAGATAACCTTTATATTTCAAACATCATATGCAGATCTGGGACTAGATCGCATAGGGACTTATTTGGAGTATTTCAATAGGAAAGTGCCACATCCAATAATTTATCAATAACATTATTCCATAAGACTCTGAGCTGTATAACAGTAGTAATAGTAGTAGTAATAATAACAATTGTGAAAGGAGCAGCTATCACATTTACTAGTTAGCCTAACCTCTGAATTTTTCCTTCTCAGTTGTTGGGAGCAACCCACCCAACTGTCTCTTGAGGAGGAATTGTGTGATTCTTCCTCTCATGGACTAGGTCCCCAGGTGCTTACTGTGATTATTTCAGCTGCCCTGACTTATCTTCAGAAACTGCTGTTCTGTTTCCACCGGGAGCATTGACAGGTATATCCAGCAAACAAGCAGTTTTTGTAAACCAAATATTACTTTTTTAGACAAAAGCATTATAGAGAAAACAGATCCAAAATCTATCAACTAGTCTATCCTGAATTTCTTCAGGGCTTACAGTTCCTAGATTTGAGGAAAGCCCTGCTCCTTTCTCTCTTGGTCAGCCTGTCCAATAAATTGACCACTCTTCTCTCCTGAAAGTTTTTTAACTGCATTGTGGCTTTTTGAACTGGAGGCTCCTAGCCTGGAAATTCCCCTTTGCCTTTTTTGAGCTGGGAAGTGTTCCATTGTTCTAACCTCACCATTATTTGCTGTATGTAACTTATTTATAGCCATTGTGCTGTTTTCCTGCTTGCTTTTCCCATAGCATCTTATTAACCATGAACTTTAAGTTCTTACAGGAAAGTCTTATAACCCAACATGTAATAGGTTTATTACCCTGAGCACATCATGTAGAATTTTCATAAAAGTATTACATGTCAATATTCTTTGATTATTATATAGACAATTCATGTTTGTCACATAAACCTGTATCTTTATACCATCAGTTTTGTTTTGCTTTGTTTTTTTAAATCATATTTGACATGTCACCCATTTTAATAAGGGTATTTTTCTAGAGATGAAAGAGAGAATGAGAAAAACAAATGATAATGAGGTAAAAATTAATCAAGGTGGTATGAGAAGACAAGTAAATGAAATATTTATGTAGACTAGAATATTTAAAATCCAATTTTTATATACTATATCCAAATCAAAAGCTTATCATTAACTGAATTAATGATGAATTATCAGGAAAAAATAAATGCTTGAATATATCCTTCTGAATTATTGTAAAATTGTTTTGGTTCCAAATAATGATTTTTAAAGGTTAATTATAGGAAAAAAATCAAGCAAAGTTACCCAAAGGAGTTTTCTGTAGGTGATATTGTTACATGTATCAGATAAAGCACAGCAAAATACAAGATAAAAAAACATCATTCTTAGCATGTTTGTAAGTAAGAATGAGCTACGTAATTCCTTTTCTGTTTGAGAGCCATTTATCTGGCCAGAAGTCAAAACAGCATAAAAATATAAATCAGTGCCCAGTGTACTGTGGTGGCTCTATTTTCTAAAAGGAATTTTAAAGCATTATAATACAAATACACCTAACGTGAAAACAAATAAAACCTAAATATTACTGTAAATGTCTTATTTTATTTCTCTATAACTGCTGCGTGGCACTCTCACATTTATGTAACCTTGTAGTTTTGGCTTCTAATCAAAATGAAAGCTTTATATTTTCCCACACTTGTATTAAGCTGCACATGCGTATTTTGTAAGTTTCATTTCTTATCTATAAGTGTCATTCCTGCAGAAACAAAACTTATGTAGAAAATCTACCTAGTAACTATTATGTAAAAGAAAACTATCCTATCTCTGTATGCTTAGCTTATATCATAGTTAGTGTCACAGAAGCAGTCCAACCAACATCTATAAAGGGGCATAGAGGCAAGAAGTAGCAGACACGATGACTGAACGACCCTTCAGGCTTGATCACCCTGTAGCCAGTCCTCAGCCTCCCTGCCTGGGCGTATCCCAGCAAAAACCGGCCGGTCTCCCCTCTTATTCGTAAGAGGGTGAGGCCAGGTGAGTGAATAAAACAAATTTTTACTTTACCTTATATTTACTCCGTAATAACTTCTACCACTAACACCCTATCTCAATGAGCTGTTGACCAGTTTTGGGACTTAAGGAGTTGGCAGCCGCACCTAGCCCATCGGGTTAGAATGCAAGGGCTTACTTTGGAACCCTGTGAACCAACAGACATCCTACAAACTTATTATAGAAAACTAACAACTTTCTCTAAGTTGTCTACTTGCGCCAACTCGGTGAACCTCGAAGGCGGTCATAAAGCTACCTCCAATCCCGCCCCACAAGCCGCGCGCTCGCCTGCTCCGTAAAGCCCGCAGCTCCCCAAGCAGTGCCGGAATCGCTAGCCCGGCATTCCGCAACAATTACTTGACTCTTCAGTGAAGATCAGTTAAGACCATAAGGTAATTAAATGTAGATGGCATGAGTTGCAAATGTAGAAATTTTATTTGAGAAAGCATTTGGTTTGTTTTGCTCAGTTTTCATTATGCCTTAACAATTTTATGATATGCCTTGTCTTTCGCAGCCCGTCTTTGTCATTTCCACCATTTTTTTTTCCTTTTGGAAAAGAAAAGAAATGTTTCCATGCTTCTCAGTGTGTTGCTGTTTAATTTAAATCATTTTTTGTTTGTTTATATTTCTTTTTTCTAAGTATTCCCATTTCTGGGTGAGGTTCATTTAGCAAATAATGATGAGTTCCTCTGCATTAAAATTTTCATGAGATGGGATCTTAGCTAGTTTTATACCTCACAATGCCAAAAGATTATGGTGAGACTGATATTTTCCTCAAATTCTGACATCATTTGTAAAATGAATGATCTGTATGCTCAATCTGCTTACTTACTCATTTAAGGAGGACTCCTATTATTTTTTACTCAATATTCTCAATATTATAAAGGTATAGGGGTGATGGAAGAATGGGTAATGTATCTTTCTATAGTGTTAGAGAAATGAATTTGAGTCCAGCTCTACATCTGTGCCAAATGCCATGCCCAATCAACCCAGTTTGCATAATTTCCTTTGACGACTCAAAGGGACATGATGACAGCCACATTATTCTCTTGTGTACCATTGGCCATGGAAACTGGTGAGCCTTAACCTTATTAGACGTAAGGGTCAGGAGGTACTTTGACGTAGCTCAGATTACATATTCACTTTCTGCAGTGTCATAAAAATGTTGTTCTGTGGGGTCAGGCCAACTTTCCAGATCTCAAAATTGCACTGTTAGACAGGAGGGTTTGACAGAATTGCATGTATACAAACACACAAATCAATCAGGTGCATACACACACACACGCTACTAACTCAGCCACATACACATCCAAGACTACCAGCCTAGACACATGCATACCTATCACCAATTCAAGTATATACATGCTCTAATGATAATGACATGAAACTATACACCATACACATACACATATGCACACAGGTTAAACAGTGACTCAGGTGACAGTGTGTGTGTGTTGATGCCTGTGGTACCTATGCTTGGGGTGCTTGGTAACTAAAGAGCACATGGCAGAGATCAGGGGAAAAGGCAGTGGGGACAAGGCAATAACAGTGGCAGAGGTTGGGGGAAAGGCATTGGGGATAATGCAATAGCAAAGAAACAGGTTTGCAGGCAGAGAGGAGCTCAGGATGGCTGGAGTCACAGGACCATGGCACAGGTGTTGGAGGTGGCAGTGAACCAGAACCAGGAGAGGGAGAAATGAGACAGAAATTAGAGGGGTGAGGAGCAGAGACTGGAGCAGGGCCGGAACCATAGTGAGGCCAAACCCAACTTAGGGGTCCAAATAACAGTTTTATTAAATGAACACTGTACTGTACAGCTTGGTTCCTACACAGACTCACACAAGCACTCCCACACACACTCACACACTGGCAGCAGGAGAAAGAGACTCAGTGGAAGGCTTGGAGTCCAGGTAGGGAAGAGAAACAGTGCCCAAGTCCTTGGTTGAAGAGAGGGTGGGGGTGATAGTTACCTATCCTGGGCTGTGAGTTGAACCTCGATGGCCAGTCGGGGTCTTCTCAAGCACCTTGATGGCCAGGTGTTGTCCAGAGTGCAGTTGCCAGCAGGGCCTCTGGATGGATAGGTAGTGTGGCATGGTGCTGGTCCAGATGCAGAGGGTGTCCCAAGGAGTCAGTCTTCCTATGGGGAGGGCATTTCCAGGCAATGTCAGCCCTGTTCCAGAGGGTTCCAGATGTTCATACTGAGCACATGCAACCTTGGCACAATGGTGGGTTGCCTTATCTTTTGTTTCTTGATTGCTGAGGGTGGTTCCAATGGCTGGGTTGCTGGTCCAGGTATTGGTTTTGATGGTGGGGTGATTTAGTAGGGGGTCCTGCTATCATTGTGTTTCACTCATCCATTCACTCTTTTGTTTCAGGCATTCAAGGAAAACCCATTTACATGGGAGAGGTTACAGACTTAAATGTGAGTCATAATTGCAACATACTTACACAACAGGGCATGGGGACAAGATAGAAACAAGATGGGAACCTAGCATAAAATGGATACTTGACATCACTCATGCCAACCCACATCGCAGGCCTAAATCATACAATATTAACATAGAGACACTTAAGACACAATAACTGTAGGGTGTAATACATTGCAGTAATCCAATACACACAGCAAAACACTTACAATAGCTCATGGTTACTATAAAGGGGGACTTATGTACACAGGGTTTCAACTGGACTTATAGCTACTTATATATATACCCATAGGGAATTGAGGAGGGGAGAGAAAAAGGCAAAAATGATGGGGAAAAGAGGATGTCATATTTCTAAGTGAAAAAGAAAAAGAAAAACCTGGAGGTTTTGCTACAATAGTACCTAGGAAATTTAATCATGAGCCAGGACCCAACTCTATTGGTGAATGAACAGAGATAGCAAGCAGAGCAGTTTGAAAGTTGTTTGCTGGGAGCAAGAGGAGCAGCAGAAGAGGAGCCAGGAGTCAGGCACCAGGCACCTTTGCTATGCAAAGTGAGTGAGCCAGGGGTGTCTTGAAGAGTGGGAAAAAGCTGGCAAGGACACAACCATAAAACAGAGAATCCTGTGAATCACTTCAGGCACCCACCCACATTCTCAAACATACACAGAGAGTTGTTAAGCCTCTATATCCTAACAAATACTTTTACAGATTCAAGGGCAACCAAGGAGTTACATCCCTCTGGAAACTGGCCTGCTGCCCAGCCCTGACCAGTGGTGCAAATGGCCAAGGAAAACTCCACATGAATGTGAAGTTACGAAGTGTATATTATGACAAGAAACAACAACAAAGTACTATAAAAACAAACATAAAACCTTATAGTACTATAAACACTATACAGATGTCATATGCAGATCTGGGACTAGATCACATAGGGACCTATTTAAAGTATTTCAATAGGAAAGTGTCATATCCAGTAATCTATCAATAATATTATTCCATAAGACTCTGAGCTGTATAACAGTAGTAATAGTAGTAGTAATAATAACAGTTGTGAAAGGAACAGCTATCATATTTACTAGTTAGTTGAACCTCTGAATTTTTCAGTACTATAAACACTATACACCATTGCTCTAGGTGGCAGACTATGTCACCCGAGGAACTGACAGGCAGGGAAGGCCTGCTGTACAGCGCTCATAACCCTGAGGATTTCTATGCTGTTCCCTCACACGTAGGTGGGTACTGAGCACCTCAGCAAAGGGTAAGTGATACTTTACCCAACTGCTGCAATGCAAAGAAGTGGGTGAGTGTCTGGCAAGTGCCCAGGTGATATGGACCCTCCATTGTTGCTCCCAAACACTGTCCCAAACACACCCTGTTCTCACGCAGTCAATAAACTCTGTGTTCCAAACAACCACAACTCAGGCACTAGATCAGTTGTATGCCAGGTATACTCACACTCAGTCACACACACCAAGCAAAATAGGAAGAGAGTGCATGACAGAGCAAGCCTCAGTGAGCCCTTCAACCCCAGTGAGTTCTAGCTCTAATGACAATGACCATAAAAAGCCACTGTGTTCTGATGATGATGACTACCAAAAGCTGCTACACTAGACCCCTACACTGGACAGACTTTATAGGGCCTAAATCATGCCACCTGTCCATCATGTGGAGTCCCAATCATTAATCTCTAATCACTGTCAAAGTCAATCACAGTAAGGAACATAGAAATCAAACTATCACAACAACCCATAATAACTCATTAGCATAACTGTCCTAACTGCCATGTTCCCCTGGTTACCAAACAAACAACTTGGTCTCAAACAAACAACTTACTGCACATGATCAACTGTTAAAAGTAAGTCATGACATCATTGAGGTTAGAAGTCTAGATATTCCAGAAAGTTCCAACCTCTAGTCATCCCATGCACGTGTAAACACACCAGGACACCACTATTTACAGTCTGTGTGTTTAGCTTGCTGAGTGTTTGTTTGGTGGGCTGTGTGTTTGGGTGTGCGCTCTGAGTAGCTTGAAGAGCTGCTAGCTGGGTGATTGCTGCATGCTTGCTGCCTGTGTCTGACAAAAGACCTAACAAGGGATGGAGGCAGTCCAAGCCCAGGAGGGTATAAAAACAGAGTCTCTGAGCGACCAGGGAGAGAGAACAGGAGCAGCAAATAGGTCAGTTTGCTGCCCCTCTATTTGAAGGGGAACCTTTAAGGTAAGCTGTTTTTGAGGGCTAAGTGCAAACATTCAAAAAGCCCAAACATGAATTGATTCAATCTCTGCAGGCTAGCCTAACCTGCAGTGATTGAACTGATTTGCAAGTGGATAGGCATTCACTTCTGATTCCAGAAATGCAGGCAGAAATGCAGTGGTTCAGGTCAGAAGCTGAGGGTGTTAGAGTGAACCCTCCCTTCCCTTCTGTAGTGCTGAGCAGGGGCGGGGTACGCATGGTAAAGTCCCAGCAGGCCACTCTGATTAGGTAGGGGTTTAAAGCCCTGCCTTGGCCTGCACAGTCCGCAGCCTGGGTGTACCCGGAGGGGGAGGAGGAAGCAGTCCTTGCCAGGCTTTCCCCCCACTCACCACTCAAGTGGCAAGGAGTGTTGCCAGACCCCTTAACACCATTAATCGCTGCATAGTGAAAGTTCATTTGATATAAGGTTTCAGGATAGACGATTCCTCTAACTTTGAAGCACTCTAGCTTTGAAGTAAGCCAGCAGGGAGCTTATCAGCAGGGATCCTGGTTTTCTCTGATTTAACCCCCCCCCACATATTTTGAGTTTAAAAAAAGTAACCCCAAATCCACATTTTTCCATGATTAAAATGAAACACCATATATATATATATATATAAAAAATGAAACACCACTGATAGATAGATAGATAGATAGATATTAATGGTGTTTCATTTAAATCATGCATGGAAAAATGTGGATTTGGGGTTACTTTTGTTAACTGAAAATTGGGGATTTTTTTTTTAAATCAGAGAAAACTGGGGTCACAGTGGAAAGCCATCAGAGAGCCCAGGCTGAGGCCCACAGGTGAGCCAGAAATTGGAGTGTGCTTCAACCTTCATCTGATGAGTGGATCTGTAGCCACTGTGGGAAGGCTTGCCACTTGCACATCAAGCTCTTCTCCTACACCACTGCCAAGCCCCACTAATTGTCTATCTTTGTTGTGCCCTCCTTTCATCTGTCAAGATGTTGGACAGCCATGAGTGTAGTTGAGGATGATCCTGCTTTAAACAGAGGGTGTACTAGATTACCTCCTGACGTCCCTTCCAACCACAATGAAACACCACATAAATATATATATTAGTTGAGGAAAGGAGTTTGGAGATCACCACCATTTCTAGAAAGCGCAGGATATAGCAACAGCTTAGGTATAACTGTAACAGGTGTAGACATACCTAGACTATATATATATATATTAGTTGTGTTTCATTTTAATCAGAAAAAATGGGGATTCTGGGTTCCTTTTTTATCCAAAAATTGGGAATAACAGTACGGAAAGGCATCCATGTAAGGATTCAGAATGAGTCATGGTGTTGTCAGTTAGTGGTTTTGAAGAATGATCTTTCCTAGCATAATTGCCTGGGCAAGTTTGGACATATCTAGGCCTCATAGAAGGATATTGAAGTAGTCAAGACATAAGGTAATGAAAACTTGAATGAGAGCTTTATCGGTGTGGACAGATGGGAAAGGCCATATCTTAAGGAAAGAATCTATAAGACTTATTTGTCTCAGTGACCATATGAGAGAAATAAGGTCTCCACCTTCCACCTTTAAATTTCTGTCAAATATTTCAGCTCTTTCACTGATATTATCAATATATTGCTTTCTGTTAGTGTTTCTGTGCTGCAGTTTAAGTCTTTATCAGTTATGTCTAAATATTGTTAATCTGTTTATAGATTATAGGAGCTTCAATGTATGCAGATTTAGCATAGATGAGACCCAGGTTACATTGTAGCAAGTGGTAAGAGACAACATGCAGACAGGAGTTCAGCTTCAGACACAAAAATGAAGTTTAAATGGGGCCGTGCTAGAAAAATTATACTGGCTGCATGACAATTGCCAAGGAAACTCACAGATTATATATTCTACAAATAGAAGTTTTCCTGAAAATAAAGAATTAAAGTTACTTAAAGCATCCTGGATAGAGGCATGGCTTAATAGTCAAAACAAAGTCCCAGGCAAGTCTTGGGGTATGGATGGCTGTGCTCAGCGCATTCTTTAAAGGCTAACTGGGCTCTCCCAGGGACTAAATGCCAGTCAGGCTGTGGCTTTGACTGATGATGCAATAGCTTTAATTCTCAAGAAAGAGATTAAGGATAAGAAAAATCTGATTTATGGTTTTAGGACCATGGTTATTTATAATACACCAGTTTAGTTTGATGTTCCTGTCCACATTTAATTTTGGTTCTGATAGCAGTTATCTCTTGCTGCTGTTATTCTTCCAAGTCCAGCTCATTTTTTCTTTTCCTATTGTGTATGTAATAAATTGTTAGTGATGGACTGACTACACATAAATGTTTTTATTTGTTTGCAGTCTGCTTTACATAAAAGAATAGTAATAACATACTAAAGAGGTTGAGACAAAGAGCTTTTACCTTCATAGCATGTTACTTAATATCAGAGAGGAAACACTTAGAAATGTTAAATATTTAAAATGCATTTAATTCAGTGGCAGTGAAAGCTTTTTGTTTTATCCACTGTGGAAATGATACTTCAAATTGCACTGGGCAGTCAGGTGATATATTAGGATGCTTGTACATATGATGGGGGTTTAGTCCTTAGGGTTGCATTCTACGTCCCCTGAATTGAAATGGTGAGGTTTTGTTTTCCTGTCACTGTTACAAGTGAGAGGCCTGTTTGTTTGTTTTTCTGTGAGGGGCCCAATTATTTTTTTTTTGGCAGAGCCTGCCAATGGCTGGAGAGTGAGTTGTCAGTGGGCCGAGTGGCCCCTGAGCTGTGGGGGGCCCTGGTCTTTCCCTCTGTGGTGGCAATGTCACCCCCCTGGAGTTGCCCAGATGGTGCTGCCCCAGGTCCAAGGCAGCAACTGTCCTGATCCAACTCTTCCCCGACCTCAAGCTGGGACAACATTCAGCCCACTAATAGTCTACCTAGGTGGCCAGGGGGATGCTAAAATAAGGCATGGCCCTTATTTTTCTTGTAGTAGTTTACTGCAGTGTATAGTTTCATAGTTTCATAGTTGGTCGGGTTGGAAGGGACCTAAGCAGATCATCAAGTCCAACCCCCTGCCATGGCAGGAAAGAGTACTGGCGTCAAACCACTCCGGCTAAGTGATTATCCAGCCTCTTTTTGAAGACCCCCAAAGTAGGAGCCAGCACCACTTCCCTTGGAAGTTGGTTCCAGCTCCTGGAAGTCCTGACAATGAAGCAGCACCTCCTGATGTCTAGTCTGAATCTACTCTCAGTCAATTTATGGCCATTATTCCTTGTTACTCCCAGTAGTGCTGGGGGGGAACAGGGACTCTCCCATTGCCTGCTGGTCCCCCTTGGCAAGTTTATAGACCACCACTAGATCCCTCTCAGCCTTCTCTTGTAGGTACAATGTAAAACGTGTATTTAAAAAAAATAGTCAAACAAGAGTCTAGATGACCACTAAACTAAAACATCATTCCTTTAATATTATACATGTATAGTGATCCCATGCATCTGAGTTATTTTCCTAAGGCAGTTGTTTTATTCAATTTTGTGTGTGACAAAAAATGAGTAGTTAATTTTCACATTGTGTGTTTGCTTACCTTGGAGACACTATCCACTTTCTTAAATTCAGGCATATAAGTGTACTAAAAGGTTATCTAATGTATCTATATCTATATATACCGTAGATAGATAGGTTGGGTTATGCTTGATGACACTTTATAAACTGAAGCTGGTGCAGAGCACAGTGTCCTGGTTTCTGATGGGGTAGGAAACCAGAAGCAGCTTACTGCAGTGCTCCAAAACCTGCAATTTGGCTTTGCAGTTCAAGGTGCTAGTTTTGACCTGTAAGGCACTAAATAGATTTGGCTCTACGCACCTAAGGGACAACCTTCTCCTTTATGTTTCATCACAATCCCTAATGTCAGCCAAGATCAACCTCCTGCAAATAATATCTGTGCAACATGTTTTTTTAGTAAAGACATGTGCAAGGTCAAAACCTCTCTCCCTCAAAGCCTGAGCCTGGTCATCTTCCAGAAACATCATATGGCCTTATTTGGGGCAGGGGATTAACAGGTGGGGTTAAGGTTTGAAGCACTGAGTATGGAGTTTATAACCATATTTTTATCTGTCTTCATAATATATCTGTTTTTTATTGTAAGCCACCCTAAGTCTCTGTAAGGGACTGTAACCTATAAATGCAATAAATAAATAAATAATAGGCTTACAGTTAGATCTTGGGAAGAAATCAGTACAAACATGCAATCCTCATCCATCACTTTAATAACATTCACTAGAGCAGTGCTGTTCAACCACGAGATGTCTGGGTAATTGAAGTCACCCATGACAACCAAGGTCCTGGAGCGAGCGGCCTCAGTCAGTTCCCAGGCGAACTCCTGGTCAAGCTCAGGATCTTCTTCCTTAGACATTTTGAAGACAAGTCTGGAGAGTTACCTGTCTTTGATAATGTCGGAATAGTTTCTCATGCATGTTTACAAGGAGTTAACCTAGGGCCACAGATGTCACTGTGCCCGGACCCAAGTTCTGGCACTGCTGTTGGACACATGACTCCTGCTCACTCTGATCATTTCCTATTGCTTACCTGCCACAAGATGATGTTGTATGGGTCCAGTCCACTGCAAATTTGCCTGTCTATTGTGGCCCTTCTGGTCCTATTGGTGCCATAGGACACCAGGCCCCCTGGGCCCCCGGCATTGTTATTTCCCTGCTTGGACTCTGGCTCTCAGCCTCAGACTGATTCTCTTGCCATTTTCTGGCTCAGGATTTGTCCCTCTCAGCCTGAGCTACTCTGGCAGGGTTCAGAGCTTGATGTCCTCTTCTTCTATGGTGTCCTCTTTACCCCTTACAGCCCCACCTGGTCCACTGGTATAAACTAGAACAAAAAGGCAAAAAACTACAACAACATCTCTCATATTCTAGGTAAAACAAATGTTTAGCCAGGCCACCTTCCTACAGCTTTCACCCATGCACTCTCAGAGTGTTTTGGTGCCTCCCAGTGCCTGGTGAAGTCCCTCTCTCCTGGGGGCTCTGTTCCTTGCAATCCTCCACACCTGACTGACTGCCTTCCTCCAGGTGCTGGGTTTATAAACCCTGGAGACCCCAGGGTTAGCTAAAATTTAGCTAAAAGACCTGCCCTCTTGGGCCAGGTGACTCCCTAGTCCCACACAGATGTTCCTCCTTATGTCTAATGAGAAGCCTGCTCCCCCATTTCATAGATTGCATAGATTTTAGGGTCAAAAGAGACCTTGGTAGATCACAGAGTCTGACCTGCTGCCCTGGGCAGGAAAGAGTGCTGGGGTCAGATGATCCCAGCCAGATGTTTTTTGAGTCTTGTTTTAAAGAACTTCAAGGTAGGGGTGAGCACCACCTCCCTTTGGAGCCCATTCCAGACTCTGGTAGCCCTTACTGTAAAGAAGTTCTTCCTAATATCTAGTCTAAATCTGCTCTCTGTCAGTTTGTGGCTGTTGTTTCTAGTTACTCCAAGGGGCATCTTGGTAAACAGAGTATCTCCTATGTCTTGCTGCTAAGTCTAACAATTGACCTTGTCCCTGGTGTGGCAGATGTGAGATGTCACATGGTAGATTACACATGTATGGAAGCCACCCATTATATGGTCATTTCCTGTACTATAAATTAGAATTCATACATTGTACAGAATCCCCAAAACACTGCATCATGTGTACTGTCATCAGAACCTCCTTAGTCATCAATAAATCAGGATACACATGACATAGATTTTTTGTTTGTTTATTTATCTAACATTTTACATGTATATGCCTTATCCAAAAGACCTGTTATAGTTTATACCATCAATTTAGCAAACTGAACTGTGGAAGGAGAATGAGGTCAATGTTACTGTACAATTTTAGGAAAAATAAACACCCCTTTTTCCATGTATCAATGATTATATGCAAGATGGACTGAGGTGGAATCATCTAAGACTGAAACATATTTAGCTTCTTAAGAAAAATAAGACTATGCTTCCTACCATTCTAAAACTTTCATATTTTTCTTAAGGCTAATCAAATATTTATCAAACCCTACCATGCATTTATTACAATGTAATATCCATGTTGTAGCAATGCTCATTCCTAAGGCAGGCCAGAAACATTTTGCAGCTACATTGACAGGTGACTTTGAAAAAGTAAACCTTAACTTGTTGGGAGTAACTACAGGGACACAGTACTGTAAAGAAAGAAATTTTATTTGTTCTTTCTAACACAAAGGATTGCAAATATCTAAATGATAAAATTTAGTTATTAAATTACATTACATTTCACTGGATTAAATATACTCCTAGTCATGACTGAAGGTAGCAGCAAGACTGTATACAGCTTAATGGGATCAGGATATAGAATCATAGAAAATTATGGTTGGTAGGAACCTCAGGAGATCATCTAGTCCAACCCCCCGCTTAAAGCAGGATCACCCCCAACTAGATTATATCAACCAAGGCTTTGTTACCCAGGTCTTAAAAACCTCCAAGGATGGAGATCCCACAACTTCTCTGAGTAGCCTTTTCCATGATTTACTACCCTCCTGGTGAGGAAGTTTTTCCTAATATCTAGCCTA
The DNA here is from genome assembly GCF_052110815.1 of Crocodylus siamensis. Taxonomy (NCBI): domain Eukaryota; kingdom Metazoa; phylum Chordata; order Crocodylia; family Crocodylidae; genus Crocodylus; species Crocodylus siamensis. The sequence goes on from NC_143395.1 coordinate 323,391,207, forward strand.
AACTTCCCTTGCTGCAACCTGAGATCATTGTTTCTTGTTTTGTCATCTGCCATTACTGAGAACGGTCTAGCTCCATCCTCTTTGGAACCCCTCACCAGGTAGTTGAGGAATGCAATTAAATCCCTGCTCAGTCTTTTCTTCTCCAGACTAAGTAAGCCTCAGCCCCTCATCATAAGCAGGGATCCTGGTTTTCTCTGATTAAGAAAAATCACCAATTTTCACTTAAAAAAAGTAAACCCAAATCCATATTTTTCCATGACTAAAATGAAACACCACTGGTGGAGAAAGAACTTGTGGAGGAAAGAGAAGAGTCACTTGCTCCAGAGGAATAAGGGAGTCAATTTCCTGTCCAGAAAAGGAGATGTAGTGTGGTTGTAATGGATCCTGAGGGGGACAGAGGGTGCTATCTGCCAGCCAGATCCCTTTGCATGGGAGGCCTGTTGCCTTCCAGGGTCCCATATCTGGGATGTGATGGAGAGGATTATAAAACTCATCTGGCCTTCCAACCACTACCTCATGCTGATCATCCATGTGGGCATGAATGACATGGCCAGAAACAACCCTGGGTGGGTCATGAGTGACTACAAGGCTCTTGGGGCTGGGCTCAAGTGGGTGGGGGTGCAGATGGTTTTCTCTTCTGCCCTCCCAGTGAGGGGCCAGAGCCTGAGACCCTGTGGGTCAAGATACTGGGCGGGGAGGGGACAAGAAGGAGGGGGCATGATGGTAAGCATCTACTACAGACTGCCACACCAGGAGGAGGAGCTGGATCTGGAATTTTCCAGAGAACTGATAGAGACTTCACGTTCAAGGGACATAGTTGTCATTTGGGAGACAGTGATCATGAGATGATAAAATTCATTATCTGTCATAGGGCAGGGAAGTCAGCCAGTAGGGCAGAGGTGCTTATGTTCAGGAAGGCTGACTTCAGTGAGCTAAGGAAAATAGTGGGAGAGATCCTATGGGAAGAGGGACTGAAGGGGAAGAGAGTCCAGGAAGGGTGGTAGTTCCTCAAAATGACAATCCTCAGAGCACAGAAAAGGTCCATTCCTGTATGCAGAAAAGGTGGTAGAGGGCCTGAAGAAGCCCTCTTGGCTTACCAGAGAAGCCAAAGAGTGCTTAAAAAAGAAAAAGGATGCTTATAGACAGTGGAAACAAGGGGTCATCACCAGGGATCCTGGTTTTCTCTGATTGAAAAAAAATCCCCTATTTTTGGTTAAAAAAGTAACTCCAGATCCACATGTTTCCATGATTAAAATGAAACACCACTATATAGATATCTATATATTAATGGTGTTTCATTTAAATCAAGGAAAAATGTATATTTGGAGTTACATTTTTAACCAAAAATTAGGGATTTTATTTTCAATAAGAGAAAACCAGGATCCCTGGTCATTAAGATCATCATTAAACTAAGCTCACTGGGGGACCTGGGGACTACCACCACTGCTGGCCCACTGACCAACCCTTGCAAAGCCAACAGGCCAAGGCACTTAAGGGAGCCCACCCCTGCCCCAGCCCTGATACAATCTGTGGGCAAGTCAACAGCCCCCAAGGGGACACTTGCCTGCCTATACATAAATGCCAGGAGCATGGGGAATAAGCAGGAGGAACTTGTCCTCCTGCTTAACACAAATAATTATGATATCATAGGGATAATGGAGACCTGGTGGGACTCCACTCATGACTGGACCATGGGTATAGACGGCTATACCCTGTACAGGAGAGATTGAGTAGTTAAAGGGGAAGGGATGTAGCTCTCTATGTTAAGGAAAGCTACACATCCCTGCAAGCTGATATTGGTGACCAGGGTGGATGACTGGAGACCCTCTGGGTTAAAATCCATGCAGAACATGGCACAGGGGACATAATGGTGGGAGTCTACTACAGACCTCCCACCCAAAGTCAAGAGCTCAACCAGGAGTTCACCTGGGAACTGGCTGAGGCCACATGGTCCAGGACCCTGGTTGTCATGGGTGACTTCAACTACCCAGACATCTCATGGGAGGATCACTCAGCAAATTCAAGTGGTTGAAAAGCTTCCTATCATGTGTGGATGACCTCTACCTGACTCAAGAAGTCTATGGGTCAGTGAGATGTAAAACGCTTCTCAACCTGGTATTGGCAACTGGGGATGACCTAATCAGTGACCTATTGATCGATGGGAAGCTGGGTGACACTGACCATGAGCTGATCACCTTCACCATCTGCCATAAAGCAGGCAAGTCAGTCGGTAACACTGAAGTCCTTGACTTCAGGAAAGCTGACTTGGACAAGCTCAGGAGGCTTGTCAGTGAGGCCCTAAGGGACCACGACCCCGGGGTGGGGGGGGGAGGTTCAGGGAGCGATCCTCAATGCACAAGCTAATTCTATTCCATCTTGGAGGAAAGGCAGGAAAAGGGCACAGCAGCCCCCACTGGCTCCCCAGGGATCTAAAAGACCTCCTAAGGCTAAAAAGAAAGGCCTACAAAGGATGGAGTGTGGGATTCACCTCCAAGGAGGTATATTCTGCACTGGTCCAGTCCTGCAGGGAACAAACCAGGAAAGCCAAGGCTGCAACTGGACTCCAAGTAGGTTCGAGTATCAAGGACAACAAAATGTCCTTTTTCATATATGTGGGGAGCTGGAGGAAAAGCAAGGGCAACATTGGACCCCTGCTAAACCAGGTGGGACAACTGACAACTGATGCCCAGGAAAAAGCCAACCTATTAAATGGGTACTTTGTGTCGGTCTTTCATCAGTCCCATGGGACACCCATGCCCACTATGGGACAGGGAGGTCCAGATGAGGAAGATCCCTAGCCCTCCATCAATGCTGACCTCATGAAGGAACACCTTGAGAGGCTGGATACCTTCAAGTCAGCTGGCTCTGACAATCTACACCCCAGGGTACTCAAGGAGCTGGTGAGCATCATTGCCCAGCCTCTGGCACAGATCTTTGAAAACTCCTGGTGCTCTGGTGTGGTGCCCAAAGACTGGAAGAAGGCCAATGTGGTGCCTATCTTCAAGAAAGGGAGGAAAGTGGATCCGGCTAACTATAGGCCCCTCAGCCTGACTTCTATCCTGGAGAAGATATTAGAAAAGTTTATTAAAGAGACCATCCTTAATGGACTGGCTGACACCAACATCCTAAGGGATACCCAGCATGGGTTTGTTGTGGGTAGGTCTTGCTTGACCAATCTCATTTCCTTCTATGACCAGGTGACCTATCACCTGGATAAGGGAGAAGAGATTGATGTCATATATCTTAACTTCAAGAAAGCCTTCAGTCTGGTATCCCATGATCAACTCTTGGTGAAACTGGCCAATTGTGGCCTTGGGTCCACCACGATCCACTGGCTGGGAAATTGGCTCTGTGGTTGGACCCAGGGGGTAGTAATTGATGGAAGTCAATTATCATGGTGTCCTGTGACCAGTGGGGTCCCCCAACGCTCTGTCCTTGGACCCATATTGTTCAACATCTTCATTAATGATGTGGACATTGGAGTCAGAAGTGGACTGGCCAAGTTCGCTAATGACACCAAACTCTGGGGCAAAGCATCCACACCAGAAGACAGGCGGGTGATCCAGGCTGACCTGGACAGGCTGGAGTACTATGTCCAGTTCTGAGTGCTGAACTTCAAAAAAGACACAGAGAATCTTGAAAGGGTCCAGAGAAGCACCCGGAGAACAATCGTATAAGGAAAGACTAAGGAACCGGGGACTGTTCAGCCTGGGGAAGAGAAGACTGAGGGGGAACTTTTATGTAGGGGGTGAACCTTGGGAGCTGGGAGAAAAAATGTTCACTACAGCGCCCCAGGGGAGAACAAGGAGAAATAGCTGTTAGAGGATGGTTTCAGGTTGAATGTAAAGAAGAACTTCTTTATGGTAAGGGTGACTGGAATCTGGAATAAACTTCCCAAGGAGGTGGTTCAGTCCCCAACTTTGGAAGTCTCCAAGAGGAGACTGGACAGACCTTGCTGGGATCATTTGATATCAGCAGTATTCCTGCCCTGAGCACAGGGGTGGATTTGATGATCTTCTGAGGTCCCTTCCAGCCCTTAATTCCCATGATTCTATGAATACAGAGGAATAATCACTTCCCTTGATCTGCTAGAAGCACTCATTCAACCTAAATAATTATTATAACATGGATAAAATAGATTCATATTATTTATGACCTTCTCCAGTTACATTCAGAATGGAATTATTATATATTAGATTACAACATATATGTTAAAAACATTGTTGTATATTCTATTTCCAGTTCTATAGGTAGCCGACTTGGTGTTAGTTACATCACTTTCTGTTTCCTGTTTCCTCATATATAAAATTGGATATATTACTTTCTTAAGCAAAGCATTTGCGATCTGTGGTTTCAAGGGGCCTATATACAATGTTGTTACTATCTTTATACCTCCAGTCATAGAACCAATAACTCTGAAAGGGATTCCTTTCAGGGATTATATTGCAATATTTTCCTAAACTTCATGTAACATTTTTGCATTGTAAATGTCATTTTGATTGTATCAAATATCTTGTTTGGGTCTTAAGATGATACTTCTTTACAATTTAATTTTATTAATGTGGCAATTTAGACAATGTTCAGGATCCACAGAGTGAATTATTCATTACATTTCAAATAGTAAATTGTCATCAAATGCTTTCTGATCTGCATTACATAAAGTCATCCTGAATATCTAATGCCAGGATTGCCTATGTAATGAAGAACCTCTCAGACACTGTTCAATCAAAATACACTTGAGGAATAGCAGACGTAATATTTTGATAAACATTCTGAGTACCACACAGTTCTTTGTCCTAAACTGAATAATCCTGTGAATGAAGTCACCCAATCTCTTTCTCTGAAAAGTGCCGATCCAAGCACTAAGTTTTAAAGCTATTAGTACTTCCATTATTTACTGAGCTTCTTGGGTTACTGGTAGAAAATGTAGTTGTAGGTTAACTAAAGTAATATTTTGCCAATCTCTATAATTTCCTAGACAAAAGCATATTTCTGATACAAAAAAAATGTGACCTTGTGGGTAGAATTCAAGGTTGATGTTCCTGGACTCTGGACTTCAGCATACATTAAAAAAGAAGGAACCTCTTTAGAACTAACAAAACAAAACAAAAACCCCCAACAAAACCCCCTGGTATTCTGAAAGATGATTTAACAAGAGCCCACTACTGTGCAAACCTATACTTTTTGACGAGCTAAAAATTGCAGAGCTAATGAGGCTTAAATAAGGGTTAAATAAGAGTTAAATGATACAGTGTTGGAGTAGTTGGAAAATCTTAAATGAATTGAATGTATCTTTATTTTTATTAACGCCGGTTTTCTATTAAAATTAAGGATCTTTTTCTTAATATTCTAAGATCCGATATACCAGTTTTCTGAAACTTCAGTTATGTGGACACATAATGGCATGTGAATTTTAGATGTTTTTAAATCTCTGATTTCTCTATTTGCAACCTGACTAGTTTGAGTTCTTTGTGACTGAAATCACACCTGAAATAAATATATGTGCTCCAGTTTGTACCCATAGTTATTATCACAGTTAGGTATGAATAATATGAAAAACAGCTAGGCTATTTTTTGGAAATCAGAATGTCAGCATGTCATAACCATTGATTCTGGTTTGCTCTGATAAAAAAAAAAATCCCCAATTTTCAGCTTTAAAAAAGTAACCCCAAATCCTAGTGGTGTTTCATTTTGGTCAGGGAAAAAAGTGGATTTGGGGTTCCTTTTTTTAATCCAAAAATTGTTTTTTGTTTGTTTTTTTTATCACAGAAAATGAGGATCCCTGGTCATAACACTCAGAATTTTAAGTTGAAAACTGAAATTCATTGTTAAGTCACTAGGTGGCATGGGACTATGAGGCAGAAAGGAAATTAATTTCTGGCTGTTCCAGTGCGTGCAGCTGGCACTGGTTGAACTGCAATAAAGACATGTTAGAGTTAATCTATTACCATCTGCCTTTATTTTGTTAAATTGTTAGACAACAGAGCATGATCATCTGTTGACCAACATGTTTTTACTTATGAGTGACACCAAAGCATGTTCCTTTCAATAACTTTGAAAGCATGTTTCTTTCAAAATAGTTCCCTTCAATAACTTTATGAAACACCATTCTGTAAAGCTCTTTTGAAGCTCTTCCTCCTTTCTCATACCGCCTCCACTAAAAATAGAAATTGCCAGTGTAGCCAAACATAGCCATCCCCTTAAAATAAAGGGAAAACTATACTAATATTACTATTGTAAGTGCATTTAAAAGGTCCCTTTTATTATAATATTGTGCATTTTATGAGCTTTAACTTAGGAAATCAATATATTAAACAAAAGCATTAAAAAAGGAACACTGATGCCTGTTCAGTTATGAAGACAAACATGGAAGAGAGACCTGGTAAATCAGATAACACAGCTCACTGTCATTGGCCAACCTATATAAAAACAGATCTATTGTAACACTTTCCCAAAGTAGCTATGTTTCCATTCAAATGTATTTTCTTTGGTAGCAAGTTTCATATGCACCATCCTCCTACGGAAGCTGCATTGCCTCCAATTTTGTTTTTCCCTTGGAATAATCTGTATCAATGTTCCAGAAGTGCATTGGGTTGCATGGCCAGCCAGAGATCAGGTTTAGGGTCAACTACCAGCTATTTATGAGCACATGGCATAAGAGAGGTGCTTTTGGTCATTAATGCCATCTTAAAACCCAGAGAACATGCTAGAGATGGTGTAAGTGTTGCATTTCTTTGATCCACGGGCAAACAATCTATCAGAAACTACTGGGCATGCTTGTCCCACCACTTCCTGTCATGTGGCTGCATAGCCACACACACATGGGTTTCCACATGGGCTTGATAGCTGGCCTGCCCTCCTTCGCTGCAGCAGCAAGCTGCTCTCCCCTCTTAAAGTGATGGGGGCCTTGGCCTCTTTTACAGGTACTTAATATCAATATCAGAAAGGTAAGACTGGTACAATTCACTTTGGGTAAAGCCCTCTGATTACAAGAACTTGCTCATCATTTCTAGTTTCAGAATTTAGCAATGACAAAGTGATCATTTGATGTTTATGGAATTAGCCAATGGCTCTTTCTAACAGGAGCTTATAGTCCTAAGTATTTTAGATCAAGTATTATATATTATAGATGGAGTACTTTGAAAGGATGTCACTAAGTGGAGCATGGGCTGTACAATGTATTTGCTTCTTTTTGCAATTTTGTTATGTATTAATATATATTTACTTCTTTTTCCCAATTATTTTCATAATTCAGTTTTAGATTAGCTTAATGCCTTTAACTTCATATGAATGACTTCTGGTTTACACTATTGTGAGACTATACAGAACTGTGCCAGTATATATTTAAAGGGTTAATGCTGAAGCACATAATATCCAGAAGCAGTTCTGAGTATCTGTCATTTCTACACTGCATGCTTTACAAATAGCAAGTGCTTTCAGAGATGAAAAATAGTAAAGAAAAGCTTTAGTAATTTTATTTGTTATTTTAAGTTATGCCATTATTTAAAAATAAGTTAAAAGCATAATGTAAAATATTTTTTATTAAGATATAGATTGGTTGTCTTAAACATAAACACTACTCTGTCTATCAGCAACTGGGATTTTTTTGAGACTGGAGTGCTATAATTAATTTACTTTCCAAGGAAACACTCCTAATTTACTTCCCACAGAAATGCCCCATATAGTAGTAAAAAAATCCTGAACACTATTACTAGTTCTCATGTCATATTTTCAAAGTTATAGTGCAACATTTTGATCTCATTTATATGTACAAAGCCTCATTTGAAGCTCACTGAGTAACATGAATGTAAGTTAAAGCAGAACTTGGTCCATTATTGTCCTTGGTGTAGTATATTATTATTCTCTTCTATGCAAACAACACTTAATCAACCAGGGGCACAGTAACTGTTAGATCTCTTTGTGATAAATAACTAAGGCTAGGTACAGATGTTCAAAAAGCCTGAGGTGGAAGCACTTCAACTATAGTGCTTTACTCAAAGTGCTCTAGGTTACACTGGAATACAACACATGCATGATGTTTGGTGTGGGGGCTCAGAGCCTATCTTCAAAGACTGCAGCCAGCAGCCTGAGGGCACTTCTGCACACCTCCCAGGAGCAGCCAGCCACCTTTAAGTGGCCAGTGAGGCCCCTGCCTCCAAGCCTCCCCCCAGCTGGCTGCTGTTAGCACTGGTGGCTTAGGCATGAGAAGGGGCAGAAATGGAGCCTCTGCCTGTGGACCCAGCCTGGCCCCCAACCAAAAACCATGCCCTCACGTGTGGGGGGAGGAGGAAAAATCCACAAGGCAGAGAGGCTGTGCTTCCCTGGGCTCCTGAATGCAGTTTGGGAAGTGGAGCCTCTCTGCTGCATGGACCTGGCCCATGCACACAAGCTTTGGGGTTGAATCCACAGGGAAGGAGCCTGTGAAATGGAGCTTCTCTGCCACACAGACCTGGCCCATGTAGCTGCTAGGAGAGAGATTCAAGATGCCTTCCCCTTGCCCCCCTTGCCTGAGCTGCAGTATGCCTCAGGGCCAGGGTGGATGTGGGGACAGAAACCTCCCATATCTTCAGGCCAGACTGTGCACAAGGCAGGGATCAGAGGCTGTCACTAACCCAGGTCAGTGACAACAAAGGGCACAGAGCCAGCTTGGTCTTCAGGCAGAAAAGCAAGCTCTGTCCAAGGTTAGAGTGCAGCCCTACACAACACTACCTGGGATGGTGCCAATCGTGCTGTAAGTTAACCCCTGATGGGATCTAGCACAGACATTGAATAAAGCTCTCTAACAGAAAGTACTTTAATTTTATACCTCACCCATCAAGGGTTAACTTAGGCCATGTGTAGACAAAACGAGAGGCGTGTGTGCACGTTACTTTAAAATGGGCTAAATGCCACTGCCTTGCTTTAATGGTGTCGGTGTTTGCATGCGTCTGCGGCACACTAATTCCAGCTGCTGTAGGAAATTTGGTGGTGTAATGTGCCTTAAATGACCTGGGGTGCAGAAAGCTAAATCTCCTTCAAAAAGTTTTAGTTTGCTGTCACTACAGTCATGGAGTGAAGCACTGGGCTCCGTGTAGCTTTGTGACTCTGTAAGAAGCCCTGCAGGCAGCCTGGTAGCAGGTGTGAAACCAAGCTACACCCAAGAAAAGCAATTAGCCTGATCTTTCTCCCTCCCCTCTGAGCCTGTCTGCCTGCCTGAGCTGCACAGGGACCTGGTGCTTCACCCCACAGCTGTGGTGACCCCTGGGACCATCCGAGATAGGTGGCTGTGGGCGGCTGTCACCTGTGGGGGGCCACTGCTGCCACAGAGGGAAGCACCAGCCCTGCTGCAGCCCAGGGACTGCTCCACCTGCCAGTATCTTGCCCTCCCCTCCCCACTGGAGAGGCAGGTAAGGCAGCGGGATGTGTGCACAGCATGGGGGTTTAATCAGCCCTAAACTGAAGCGGTGTTTTTTAAAACCTGCTGTTTCAACTTAGGAACCCCGTTTTGTCTACACATGACCTTAGAGTACAATCCATGATTTTTAAAGCACTCGAAGAGCCATGAACATCTGTTCAGCTATAGCTTTAGAGCACTTCCCACCTGCCTGAAGTAAGATTGGTGTAACATCTGTACTTAGCCTAGATGTTTATACTTATTAAAATTGAGAAAAATGATAAGAGTTAACACGTATCAACATTTTCTTGTTAGTGGAGGACTGCCCTTTGATAGTTAAAGGCCTTCATGCATGGCCAGTTGTTAAAGTTATCTGAGCAACACCTGTCTAAATGACACAACAGAGATGACATCCACTTACAATACAGTTTTCTAAAAAAGAGATATGATTACAATTGCTTGAAACTATAATTTTTCTTTGAGATGTGTCACTGGAATAAAATGGCAAATGATACCATCTATGAGAAACTGAGCCAGTATTAAGAAGTTAAAAATAGTTTCAAGAACCATACCTTTTCTTAGTTCTACTGGCCATAGGTTTACAGTGTCAATTTCCTAACTTTCATAATACGTTAGGGAAAACCCATAGATATAAGAAGGAGAAACTAAATATACATGAAAAACAGTAAGCCTTGTGGCGCTTCAGTGATATTAGATGGCAGTCTCCCTCCATGTTGTTACGGGGAGAAGCATTGGCAGTGGGGCGTCCTAGCCCCCACCTGACCACCTCTGACCCAAACTGGGCTAATCTAGCTTGCTTCTGATGATTACTCTAGTGATTTTTAGCATTACAGAACTTACATATTTTCAGGCTGAATTTTGATTTTTAAGCCTCTTTAGATAATTAATATTAAATTGAGTGCATGCAAATAATACATTAGCCATATGTTCTTCTTTACAATTACAAGTTCAAGGAGATATTAAATATCTGAGATAACTTCTTATGGAACTTATATAGAGTTGTTAACTTTGCCAAGTAATTATTGCAAAAAGGGATGGATGAAGAACAGTGCAACAGTTTCACACAGGATTTCAAGTCTGATTTTACAATTTAGGAAACAGCGCAGCAGGTGAGCTGCAAAGAATATGGGAGCCTGAAATGCTGCAGAAGCATGAGATGAAGTCTTTGTCAATTCACAAGAAGGCCTGCTCAAGACCTGTGAGTCTGGGCAGTGAAATTCCCACATCTTTCATGTTGGAGACCACCAGATAAGATGTCTAGAAACAGGGTGAGTGAGCTGACAAGACATCATAAGGGGGGCTGATGGTCAGAATCTAGGGCCAACTTTTTGTCAAAACTGAATATAAAATATTTAGATTTCAACAGGTCAATGAATTCAAATGAAATAACGTGCAACCAAAAGATACTGTAAATTTCTTATTTATATGCTCTCAAGTTAATGTTAATTATCCAAGGGGGCTCATGTACATTCTAAAAAAAATGTCTTATTACTGATGCTGTGCCCTTTTAATGTGTCATCGTAAGTTTTGAGTTGTGCATCATTACACAGAGAGACAAACTTAGGAACTTTTGCATAGTGGTAAATGATTGAGGAGAGACAGAGTGTCCATTCTATTCATTTCAAAGTTGAATGAACCAGAGACTAATAGTGAACAAAAGTTATTTTGATTTGAATATTGCTTGGTGCTCTATGTCCAGTAGTTTACAACTTCTGTCCAAGTGCCATTGATTGTGGTTCTTTTTGAAGAGAAGTTAAAGATACAATAGGTTATTCAGTCATACAAAATAGGGCTGGAAGGGACCTCAAGCTATAGTCTAGGTCAGTCTCTTGTTCAGATCAGGGTCATCCCTGCATAAAGCGTTCCAGCCAAGTGTTTGTATAACCAGCTCTCAAAAGTGTCTATTGATGTATTCCACAGCCTTTCTGGGTAATTCATTCCAGTGGTTAATAATTCTTATAGTTAGAAATTTCTTTTAAAATTTAACCTAAATCTCCCTTGTTCCAATTTAAACCAATCATTCCTATTCTGTACACTGAGGACACAAAGAACAATTGATTTCTGCCTACTTAGTGGAATAGTGGAAAAGTGGAATAGTTGCATTGTATGACTTGCATCATATGACAACTACTGTTAATATGTCTCAATATTTTATCACTTCATATTTCTACCAAAATAGCAAATGTTTTTAAGGTTACGAATAATGTCATATTCAGTATTAGTTGATGTAAAAATATTAACAGGAGTTAAACAAGGATGTATGCTTATTTGACTTGAATAATAATCAAGTGTTCAATGACAGGAAAACAGGCATAAAATAGATAGTGCCGTAACTGGAAAAAAATAGCTTTTGCTGATGATATTTGCCATCTCCCAAACAACAAAACATAAATGCAAATAAAAACAGGCTAAACAAAAATTCAGAATTCATAATCAGTAAGCAACACTAAGAAAATGAAAATAATGAGAATCAATATAGAAGCCAATTTAATCAATCATTTGTAAGCATAGAATCAATCATTTGCCCATTAGAAAGACTAGAAATTATGTACCTGAATCAGGAAAATGTGAGGTAGTATGACAGTATTCAGAACCATATTCAAAAGACAAAATTGGCATTTATGTAACTGCATAAGATTTAGAGGTCAAAGAAATCTGTCCTTGGAACAAAATCTGCCATTGAACAGTAGCAGTATAAATATCAGTAACACTGGGCATGTCTACATTAGACATTTACTGCAGAGCTGACTAATTAGGTCTGCAGTAAATGTCTCAGTGTCTATATGTGCAGCCCTATTATGCTTCAGTAAACTAATAAACTCTGCTCCAGGTTAGTACTTGTAAATACAAGCACTATCGTGTCGCAGAGTTTTTTAGTAGGCAGCAGATCACATGCAGACACTGGGACAGCTGGCTGGGGCACAAGGGTGCTTCAGTGCATGGGCTGCCTTCTGGCAACCCCTCCCCAGAGCACCCTCATGCCCCAGCCAGCCCCTCTGCAGCACACTGAGCTGGGTTGGAACAGCCTCAGGCTGACCTCCTCTCCCCCGCCCCCGGGTCCCCTGACAGCTGAGGCTGCTCCAACCTATCTCAATGTGCTGTGGTCCCCAGCACATGTTAAAACATGGCTCTGGGCATAATACACTCTGGTGCAATATGTGCCAGAGTATATTGCTTTGAATTAATTGTACATACCCACTATCTGGTAAAAAAGCTGGAGGATGACAAAGTCTTCAGAAGAAGGTAGAAGCTTTTATATATATGGCTGTCACCCAAAATAATCTTGAAAGGTTTCTGATCAAAACTGGAATCACACAAAGGCAAAAAACAGGACCAACCAAATAAACATTGTCATGAAAATCAAAGAATGACGAGGAATGAGGATGAGATACCTACTAGTAGGCTTAATATACATTGTGCCAGAAGGACATTAAACTAAAAAAGTTACACTGTTGACTCATATTTAGCTTGTGATATAGCATAAACCTCAGGCCCTTTTCTGCAAAGCAAATTTTAAGTAGTGGTCTCCACATTTCTGAAAGTCAAGCTTTCTAGTTTGGGGAAATCAATTACCTCCACTGCAAACTCATTATCTTATGAAGATCTACCTGGAATAGTAGTCATTCTTGTGTAAGCATTGCCTGTTAAGTGCAAGTAGTTACTAAATATTTGAAACCTCTCTAGATTGTTCCATGAAGGAGAAATTGATGTTACAAGTCTGGTATTTCCTTGGTGCAATCCTGCTTATCTATAAAGTCCTTCAGCTCTGAGAAAATCAAGAATCAACAAGACTCACAGTTTCCAAGTCTGTTCTTCCAACAGGTTTTGTGGCTTCTTTCCAAGGAACTCTTATCTCCTCTGGTCCTGAGTAGGAGGAATATCATGGCAGTTTCTTTTATGTTATGTTTGTTTTATGTCCATACAGGACCACTTATTTAGGAAGAAAGAAGGGAATTTAGCACACTACTGGGTATAAAACTGAAGAACCACTTGAGGACAATATTTAACACCACTTAGGTCAAACATAGACACCTCTAACTATATCTTGTCTTCTTGAAGGCCAGCATAAAATAGACAGTGACTTTGATTCAGTTGCATAGATCTTCATAATAGGATATTTTATCTTACAGTCTTTGATTAAGAACATAAGAATTGTCATTTACTGGGTCAAATCATAGGTCCATCTTGCCCAGTACACTGTGTCACAAAGTGGCAGAGATACTGAAAGGGAGAGTGAAGTGGATATGACCAGGGTTTTTTTTCCACTGTTCCTCTATCATTTGCAGCCTCCAGCATTTAAGGTCTAGGAAGCTCTGATTCAGAGGGTGTATCTCTAATTCCTAGCTACTGATGTACCTTTCCTTCCAGGATTTGTCCAGTCCCTTTTTTGAATCTGGCTAAACCGTCAGCTTCCACAACATCTTGTGGTAATGAGTTTCACGCTTTAATTACACACTGGATGCATCCACATGTGCACTGAACTGCACTGTTGTTACTGCATAGGCATTTAGTACTAAATGACTGTATGGTAACAGCTGTTACTATGCAGTTCTGGCACAACATGGGTCGTTTCTAATACTACTGTCCAGTAGCAATGAGTTACTTGCATAGTAGCTCATTGCTACTGCACAGTAGCATTGGCACCATGGTTCATACCTGCTGATGCTATATGACCGTAGCGCATCGCTATAGTGATGTAGTGTCTCATGTAAACATACCCACTGTGTGAAAAAGAACGTCCTTTTGCTAGTTTTAAACTTACTACCTTCTAGTTTCTTTTTGTGACCCCTTGTTTTTGTGTTGTGAGAGTTAGTAAATAATAAATTCCTATTTCCTTGGTCTTCACCATTTAGTATTTTGTAAACCCTAATCATGCTCTCCCTCAATGTCTCTTTTCTAAATGATATAGGCCTCTCTTCTTATGGAAGCCCCCCCATACCACTAATAATCTTTGTTGCCATTCTCTATACCTTCTCTAGTTCCTCTATATTATTTTTGAGGTACAGGAACCAGAACTGGCAGTGAACTAACTAGCAATGATCATTGTCATTTCACTTAGCCCCCAACAGAATAGAATGATGCAGGTTCCCTAACTCAGGCAGACATCTCTCACTGGCTATATATAACATATGTTCCTAAGGTTTTATTCATAACCATAAGATCTAAAGGTTTACCTTTACTTGAAAGCTGAAACTGAAAGGGACCTGTATTTGTCTCTCAATTCTAGTTAGCATTTGACATTTTTTCTCATATTTGTAGGCAATGTCTACAAGTTGAGAGACAAACCAGAGAAGTTGCACTGTTACTACCTACCAGCACTTGTTCTGAAGGTAAACGAGGCATTTTAGTTTTCAGCTTTGTCAGTTAAATACCTTTTGAAAGTCTTGATATTCACAGGAAAAAACTTAATTTAAAAAAAAAGTAATGAAAGAATCACTAGGAAACTAATTCAGATAATCATCCCTCCTACTATTCCATTCTGTTTGGTATGAGAGAGGAAATGTACATTTAGAAAAACAGGTCAGCCAATCACGTAGTGCTAATTTAGCCGGCCCCTACTTCCTTGACTCCCTTTTATTTGTTACCCTTGCTAGTTTTGTTGTGGCTGAAATAATATTTTAAATTTTTGAAGGGCAGGTCTCCTCTTTACATTTGTTTCATGAAGCACCTAATACACTTTCACATAATACAAAAATACAACTATAGAATATGTAGAAGAATGCATCCAAGAGCATAATGACCTGACCAAGAATTTTAAAAGGTGCTGGGATACACTGCTGACATACTCTATTCAAAGAATATCTAATGAAAAATGTATATGGGGTTTAAAACTGAATCTGATACAGATGTTGATAAAATAACCTCTGAGCTCCTAACAACAATGGTTTATTTCCTAGCTTTCCAGTAAACAGAGATATAAAATTATGTTAGAAGAGGTCAGATATGGTAGCACAACACCAATGTAGTGGGTGAAAACTAATTGACCTTAATATTAAATTGAATGCTACTTTTAAAAGTCAGGTTAAATTAGTTGTATTTTTTAGCCTGACTGTATTTCAGGATCACCTCCAGAGACATAATTCACAGAGCACTTATGAAGGAAGGACTTAAAGCTGCAATTCTGCATAAGTGGGCTAGGCTGTGTTTACAATGGGGCATCAGTTCTTAAAAACAATTAACAATACATTTAAGTGCTTCCTGAGTATCTATCCCCTGGGAATCAGGACCTCTCTTACCCCTGCATAGCCCATAGTCTGGTAGATAAGGCACTCTTATGGGAAGTGGAAGATGTGGCTTCAGACATCTTCAGGCTGAGGATGTCTCCCCAGTCTCCAAATTCCTGGGCAATAACTACTAAAATATTGGGTAAAAATGGGACGGTTCTTCTCATTTTCAGTTTTGATCAGTCACCCATCATGTTTACTCCTGCTCTCTATTTCTACCTCCCCATTCTGGTCTCCCAAGGAAACAAACGCTTAAGTGGAGTGTGTGGTTTCCGGCAGAGCAGAGCCAGGTGTGAGTGAATTGCCTAAATGAACATTAAGGCTTGTTTCTGAGCAAGCACAAGTGTCCAGATCTAGCTGACTTTGAATTTTTTGTCAAGCCAAAGTTGAGGTACATAATACATCTAGATACTTTAGCATTTTTATGATTGCCAAGTGAGGTGGAAGATCGTGCTTCGTGACTTAAAACACCAAAACACTGCAACTGTGTTGGGGTTAGGTGCTGTATGACCGAGGCTCCTTCCAGCCTGATGTCCTACTGGTAGGAAACATCAGGATGGGGAGGGATGAACACTTTCCCAGCCACTCTCTGGTGTTGCGTTTCTCACCTGCCATGTCTTTGATGCTGTTTCTGGTTGGAAGCTGATAACAGTGGCTGATAGGTCTGGGCCTATAGGAGGAATTTCTTCATGGGGCTGCCCCTCCCCTTATACCCCATCCTTACCACTCCCTAGATGTTAACCAGTTTCTTCCTTAGCATCATAATGTTGTAGCTAGTGGAACAATCCTGTCAGATATGGCACTGGGACCCCATTCAGGCCCTTTAGGAAATTAGAAGTCCATTCGTGACTCCATTCCATGTGGTCCATTCCACATTCAGAGTTCCACCTCTTTTAGCAATTGATTAGCAGACTCTAAGGTAAATCTATTTAGACCAGAACCCATTAATTCATTAATAGTCTTGGAAGATACCTCAACTGAGGTATCTTCATTTATTTAGGGTTTGTCCCCCTCTATTAACTGATTAACAGTCTCCATGGTACAGCAACTCAAATTGATTCCATTAGTTCATGAACAGGTGAAGGTATGTTGACTGAACAACCCTTCACACATACAGGATTCAGCCCCTCCTATCAATTAACTAACCGACTCTAAGGTAAGTCAATTTAACGCTATCCACCCCTGACTGTCTCCATCAACCCAGCTCACAATAGGCCCAATCTCCCATGCCTCATGCTACCTGGCTCCTCTTCAGCCCAGGCTTTGATCCTTACTCAGGTGAGCCACACCAGTGTTCTGCATGAGGGTTTCTGTGTACGTTGGTTGTCCTTTGACTACTCATAACTGCCTGCTGCATTACACACTTTCCCCACAGCTCACTGCAGGAGAGTCCTTTGGCATCCTCTCTTGAAAGTCACTTCAGTCTCTTCCAAGCTGCCCCACTCCATGGCTGGAAGTACTGCTTAGGGCTTTTCAGTATCCAATCCAGACAGAATACACTGCAAAAACAGAGTGGAGCTCCAGGCTCCGACTGTGCTCTTCTCCTCACCTGAAGTAAGTGGGGGTTGCTCATCATTCTTGGGAGCTCTTCCATGCCCAGAGCTTCTCCCCTCACAGAATGCCACTTGGATGTTTCAGAGACCAAATAGGATCTGGGCCCAAGCAATTGACTTTCATTAAATATTGTGATACTGGCAACAATGCAAGTACTTTTAGTAAGCCTACTATTGTTGTAATTATATATTATTTCAAATATTAATTTTAAATGAGCATTTTACAGACATTCCTGATGTTCAATTAATGAATGTTTTTACTCAGACAATGAATACAACTTAACAAGTCCAGTTTTGTAGACGAGTATCAAGGTTACATGCCTGAATAATTTGTTTATAAATTAGAAGTGGGACTGCATTTAAAGCAAACTCCAGGATCCAGAATTAACATGTGATGAAATAGTTATCTGAAACACAAAGAGTTGCTATTTACTTAAAGGACAAAAATAATACAATTCTGTCTTTCAAGATCTAGCTGAAGATAAACATTATCTTTTAGAAAGGTATTACAGACAGTATTCTAATTAAATCTAAAAAGAGCACTACTAGGAAAATGGAATTATATTTTAAAGGTAAAATTAGTCAGTGTTTATTATAATAATCATCATTGGGCATATCTACACAGTCTTTTTACTGTGGAGCTGACTAATTAGTTCCATAGTAAAGTCTCAGCATCTACACATGCGGTGCTATTAGGACTGAGTAAACTAATTAACTGCTGTAGGTTAGCAATTGCAAACACAAGTACTATCCTATGGTGGAGTTACTTACTCCACTTCAACACATATTTGAAGCACCCCAGCCAGCCTCCAGCCAGCCCCTTCCAGCATGATGAGCCAGGGCAGAGCCACCCTGGGCTGGTGTAAAGGCCGTGCTTGGGAGCAATAAACTGCAGTGTGTGATGGGATGTATTGCTTTATATTGATTGCATGTGTAGATGTGCCCAGTGATACCAAAAAAAATCACATCAATACATTAAAATGCATTAAGTTAAATGTAAGAGAAAGAATGAATAAACAAACTAACAAATGAGTAAATGAAAGAAATCATAATTTCAATAATACTGCAGAGGACTGAAAGATTTAAGAAATAAATATAAGCAGATATGTCAGCTCAAGGCAACAAATCCAATCCAATATTTAGTTAAAATTTTACACCTATTTGTCTTAAAGGGACAAGTTAAAAAAAACAAATTGATCATCTGAACTTTTCTATATTTGAATAAAACAGGAATCTAGCTTGATCTTCTGGAGAAGAATTCAGATTTTATTTAGATTTTATTTTAATTGAATACATTGAATTAGTAGGTCATATGCTGTGAATTAGGGCATTTTTAATTTCCATAATGTGTGACTCTATGGCAGGGGTATCAAACTCATCTAGCCCTGAGGGCCACATGAGTGACATAGGACCAGTCTGTGGGCTAGACCAGGCCCACAGACTAACCCCACATTCTGGATTTTTGAGTGGGCATTGCAGACACAGACAGAAGTGACAATTTGTGCCTTATCTGGACCCTGAAAATGCTCAATTACTGTGGCCCAAGACAAGTGCATGGCTGCAGAGTGCTTTAAAAGGGCCCGATCCCATGACAATCTGAAGGGTCCAGATGCAGAAGCACTGAGGACCAGGAGCAGGGGGCTGGAGGTAGGGGAAGAGGCTGCAGAGAAGCAGCCTTGCTCCCTGGATCAGCTCCAAATTGATCCCCCACCCTTCCAACCCAATAGCTAACATCTGTTAGGCCAGGAGAATTGGTCTAACTCATGGCAGGGATCCTGGTTTTGTCTGATAAAAAATATCCCCAATTTTTTAGTTAAAAAAGTAACCAAAATCCAGATTAAAATGAAACACTATATATATATAGTTAATAATCAATATATGTATAGTTGATTAACTGCATCTGTATATTAGTGGTGTTTCATTTTAATCATGGAAAAATGTGGATTTTGGGTTACTCTTTTTAACTCAAACTTGGGGTGTGGGGGTGTTATTAGACAAAACCAGGATCCGTACTCATAGTGCTTTTTCAGAAGTGTAATGAGGTATACCAATAAGCTGCACTTCTTTCTGTGCCGTGGGTGTGGTGCAGTCCTGCTGCAGCTGCTGAGGGGCTCTGCAGCATGGACCTGGAGCTTCCACCACTGCAGGGCTGTGCAGCTCTGCCCTATAGCACTAGGGTAGACTTCATATACAGCACAGCCCTAGAGCCACAGAGTGTCCTTTACATTCAGCACAGCCCCATGGGAGCTTGCAGCCAGTCTAAGGCTGTGCTGCTTCCAGCAACCATTCTGTTGCTCTGGAATGTGATCTGTAATGGGTGCTCTGTAAAGTACCTTATGGCATCTGGCACACCCCACATGCTGCCCCTGAGTCACTTTGTGACCCATACAGCACCAGAGCACCAGATTATATGGCTTCATGGGCCAAATAATGTTTGACACTCCTGCTTTGTGGTGTATATTTGATCTTCAATTTTTTGGGAAATGGCAAAAAATACATTATTTCAGAATTCTTTGGCACTTGGACCACAAAATTAGAAAAAAACCCAAAAAACTACTTTTGTTCAGAATCACCTATGTCTAATTCAGCCTAATTTACTAAGTTATATACCCTTTAGAAACTGTCACTGCAGTTACTGTGTTATATCAGTTACTGTGTAGTTGCATCAATATAAGTGAATAGAACTTGGCCTTTTACATTTAATAGCAACCTCCATTTATAGCTAAATTATAGCTTAAAATCTAAGACTAAGATTTAAATTGATACTGATTTTTTTGTGGGGCAGGGTACTCAACCTAATCCAATTTGAAAAAAAATAGAATAAGAATATATTACATGTTTTAGTAGAAATTGAGAAAGCTAACTGTAGACATTTTAGAAATCATGTTGAAAAGAAAAGAATAGAAAAGTAAAGGAAAAGGGCCCTTTACACCTTTATAATACAAACATTTAAAAACAAACTGTGAAAATACAAAGATATGTGGTTCTTGCAGGGGCCAAGCATGAAACACTTGCCAGCAACAAAAAACACCAAGTCACGGGACATTGGCTAGGGACAGACATTTAAAAAGCCTAAGCCTGAATTGATTCAGTCTTCGCAGGTTAGTCTGAACCAATTTGTAACTGTACAGACATCCCCTCTGGACTGAAGAAATGCAGGTACAGGTACATGCCTGCAGTGGCTCAGGCTAGAAGCTGGGGTGCTAGAGCAGCTTTTCCTCTGTTCCACAGTGCTGCTTTGTTCCACGCGCTCCAAAGTTCAGGCGAAAACTGGTCAGGGGAAGATGTAGAATTCTATCATTTTCATAGTCTGCCTTCAAAATAAATTCTACTCATTAGCAAGCAACAATATGAATGAATTTGAACTATTGGTACACAACATAAAACTAGACATTATAGAGATGAAAGAAACATACTAGACAAGCAATCGTGATTTGGCTAAGAGGTTTTCAGGAAGGAGAGAAAAAATGGTGAAGGTGGTTGTGTATGTTAATGATACGATAGAAAATAAATAAGAATGGATAAAACATGCACATTTAGGCCAAAATAACTTTTGGGGAGAAATATAAGAGAGATTCTATTTTGATAGTGTTGGGATTTTCTGTAGAGGTGCAGAACTAATTTAGATGTGCCTAGAGAGCTATTTAGTTCTAGTGATAAGATAAATACTGTGTCATGCTGGGAAACTATTCTCAACAATCTTCCCAGGTATGATTAGAGAACAAATGCTACTAACAATAGCAGAAAGTAGCTATTTCTGGATATGATGGCTGACAGATTTCTTTATCATTCACTGAATGAATAGACGTTCATGATAGTCCAGACATTATTTTGGTAAATAGCAAGGATACTATAAAAGAGCTGATATAAAAAAGCACTTTGTATCAAGCGATCAAGAGTTGGTTCAGTTTAATTTTAAAGGAAAGATAATGAAAAGCAGGTTTTTTTAACTCAATTTTTTATTTACTTGGAAAAAGGAAAACTTTGGGATATTACAGCTAAAAACACTGCCTTTGAGGCAGTTCTGAATGAACTGAGTCAAACCTGTATCCAGAGAAAATCAACACAGCCCTTTACATAAGTAGCTTGTTCCTGGAGTCAATTGCAGTTAGTTCAAATGTCATCTGATTGTCCCAGAGAAAAAAGTGTTTGCACATTTTATCTCACATACTTCACAGGTACTTAGGACAGGACAATGTAGGCTCCCAGGATAAAAGGATTTCTTCCAGAAGAAATATGATATCTGTTTTTAGCCAAAGAGAACTAGTAAGTGAAGCTAACTAGACTGAAGAGCTCAAGGACCTAAATGTGGAGTATACTTGGAATGTCTTTAAGCAAAAGATAGCAAAAGTTTGTTGAATTTGTCTGAAGCAGAGATAAAAATGTGTAGGAAATATTTCTAGATCCAGGTGGATCATAAATGATCTTAAAGGGATTAAACAATGAGTTAACAAAGGATGAAGAAAAGGGGGCATACACTGTAATGTAGGGGTGGGCGATTATTTGGGCCCAGAGACCACATAGGGAGTTTTGGGGAGTTTTGTAGGCTGGGTTGCAACCCCCGCCCCCAGCCCCGCACAACAGCTTACCAAACCTCTCTATGTGGGAAGTGGCCACAGGTGGGCAGGGAGCTGGTGTGGGCTCAGGCAGCAGCTTCTGCAGGCACAGCTCAACTGGGGCCACACTACCACCACTGCTGACTGCCCTTCTACTCCAAGGAGGGGCTTTGGAAGATGCCTCAATCCCCAACAGGAACCTGCTAGCAATGTCTATACCTGAGGCCAATGTACACCTGGTGCTGCTTCCAGAGCTCAGGACCATAACTGGTATAAGCTGCAGATAGGTCTGGGATGTGCCCACCTACCTGACATGATGCAGCAGCCAGACACGCTGGCTTCCCCTGGGCCCATGACTTCATGGGCAGTCACCCATGGGCTGGATACATTCAGTTGATGGGCTGGATCCAGCTCATGGTCCATATTTTGCCCACCCCTGCTATAATGGCTAGTTACCATATTTATTCAAACAGACTGCTGCTTTATGTTGCTGTAGTGACGCACTATGGCAACACAGTGATCACTTGAGTTTACACATGATCAGGAGCTACTTCACTGTAGTGATACCCTCCCCCATTTTGGCATGTCATGAGTACTGCAGAATGGGCAGTTACTGTGACCTGCTTTAATACGTCCAAAAGGAATTACTAAGGCTCGTCACCATAGCAATGTCATTGTATGGCGAAATGTAGACATGCTCTCTAATACATAGACAAATAGCTGATTAATAAGAGTATAAGTCTCCTGTTTTTGCTAGCCTTGTTCAGAATGTCTTTTGTCTGTTTTCTGACAAAAAAAATCTGTTGCATCATAGAAGACATTAAAAGGTAATTAGATGTTTGAGGATAAGGAAAATATAAACTATGTACATGACAGTTGTCTCTTTGTACCATAAGCATACCTGTTTGTCTGGTTATAATGGGTAGTGTGAGGCACTATCAAGTCAAGGAGCATAGGCTTCAATATAGAATATCCATCAAAATTTAAAATTGTAGCCTACTACAGTTTTTAAAAAATGAAACATGGTTGTCTGAGAATGTGAACTGAACACAAAAATTCCGCTGCAACCTCAGATGAAATTTTTCTACTAGAAAGGAAAATAAATGCTACCTCCCAAAAGATAAAAATTGATTGTAACAATGAACATGACTATTTGGATCTGTTTCCACATTACATTACCATATTCTTTAACTGTTTACCCATCTGTTTGACTCAGTTAGGATTTCTAATGCAAAACAAGTGAAGGAAATCACCTGTTAAGACTGAGATGATGTTATATGTGAACCCCTGAAAATATTGTTGAAATGGGACAGCTGTTTCTAATTTTCCTACATCTAATCTGAAGCCAAAATTAATTTCAGGACCCTTAGCCTTGGACAGTTTATGTAACAAGAAAGTCCCAGGACACACTCCAACTTCAACTATGAATTATACTGAGATCAGTAATGTTAACTTGTATATGCCATTATCTACTGATTTGTTAGCAAATAAATGAAGACATTTGCTACTTTTAGGTAAAATAAGAGATTAATTTAGCTGCAATTTTTTTATCTAGAACAGTTGAGCAACCTTTACAATTAAAAAAAAAAGATATCTAAGGAAACAAAGGGTATTACTTATCTAAATTAAATTTATCAAACTCCCACCTCTGCATTAGTCAGAGGCATATTTTGAATTATGACATAAGTTTTCCTTTGTGATTGTTGGAAAATAGAGATTTTAGTTTTTAAGTGATTGAAACATTCTCCTCCACACTCAAATCAGGACTGACCTCTAAAAGGGCGTAATATTGGAACAATTTGTGTATGTCAGATTCATGTAGTTATGTAACAAATATGAAATGTTTTTCCTCCTGCTTCACCTCTGTTATCTTAACACATGAAATCTAATTAAGGACTCTGGCAGACAAGGTTTTTTTGGTGAATATGATATCTTTTATTAGACCAACTTAAATAGTTGGAAAAAAATTTTTAGCAAGCTTTCGGGTTTAAAAACCCTTTGTCAGGCTGAGGAAGTCTCTGCAGCTGGTGTATACTCTTCCTGGATGGAAGATTGGTGAGGTGGCAATCCTGGGAGTCCCAACCTTAAATAAGGTTTTCACCCAACAAGGACACTCCTCCAGAGAGCTAGATCATACATTTGAAACAGCCACCGAGATACCACATCAAGAATTGCTGCAGTACAGAAGAAAAACCACCACGAATCTCACACCGTTAGTTATGACATACCACCCCTCCCTCAAACTCATACAGAAAATCCGGAAACAATTGTAACCCATACTAGAAAGAGACCCTATTGTTAAAGAGGTCTTCCCAGAACCACCCATCCTAGACTTCAAACAAGCACTGAACCTTACTAATCTCATCACCAGAAGCAAATTTCCTCAAACCTAGAACACACTGAATTGATCCATGCCATGACAAAGAAGTGCAAAACCTACCAACACATCTCCACTACCTCCACAGTTACTACACCCTACAACAGAGCCATCAGCATTCCTGGACCTTACAGGTGCACCTCCAGGAATGTAATACATCTCATCCAATGCACCAAATGCTCTGATGGAAAATACATAAGAGAGACCAAACAACAACTGAACACCAGAATGAACGCACACCAGAAATCCATCGAAGACAAGAATACCCAGTTACCTGTGGGAGCACATTTCTCACAAGAAAGCCACTCTCTCTCCAATCTATCAGTTGTAATCCTCAAAAGAAACTTACAAAACACTTCTCAGAGACAAGCTTATGAACTGCATTTCATCAACCTCCTGGATACTACAAATCCTGGACTAAATATAGACATTGGATTTATTTCATAGATTTCATAGACATTAGGGCTGGAAGGGACCTCAAAGATCATCAAGTCCAGCCCCCTGCCCCAGGGGCAGAAAGTCAGCTAGGGTCCAAGGACCCCAGCAAGATAAGCATCCAAGAATTTCTGGAATGAGTCCAGAGTAGGTGCCTGCACCACATCTAGAGGGAGTCTATTCCTGGTCTTGAGGGTTCAAACAGTAAAGAAATTTTCTCTTATGTTCAGCCTAAAACGGTCTTGTAGGAGTTTCTGACTATTAGTCCTTGTTTTTCCTTGGGGCACTCTGGTGAAGAGATGTTCTGCCAGATCCGGATGAACACCCCTCATGTACTTATTAGCTGCCACCAGGTCCCCCCTGCGTCTGTGCTTTTCCAGACTGAAGAGTCCCATGGCTCTCAGGCTGTCTTCATAAGGCCTATTCTCTTGCCCTCTGATCATGCATGTGGCTCTCCTCTGGACTCTATCAAGCTTCTTGACATCCTTCTTGAATTGTGAAGCCCAGAATTGGATGCAGTACTCCAGCTGTGGCCTCACCAAGGCCGAGTACAGCAGGAGGATGACATTGTGAGATTTACTTGAGAAGCATCTATAGATCCAAGCCAGGGTTTTGTTTGCTTTACCAGCTGCAACATCACATTGGTGGTTCATGTTCATCTTGTGGTCAGTCATGACCCCCAAGTCTATTTCAGCCATGGTGCTAGCAAGCGTAGCAGTGCTGAGCCTATAAGTATGCTGTGTTTCCCTCCCCCCCACCCACCGCAAGGTGGAGTATCTTACATTTATCAGTATTGAACGTCATCAGGTTTGTTTCTATCCACTTACTAAGCTTATCCAAGTCAGCCTGGATCACCAGCCTGTCCTCAGGTGTGGATGCTATGTCCCAAAGTCTAGTGTCATCAGTGAACTTAGTCAGTGAGCTTCTGATACCAATGTCCACATCATTGATAAAGATGTTGAAGAGAGCCAGTCCAAGAACAGAGCCTTGGGGGATGCCACTGGTCACAGAGTGCCATAACTTGCTGCCATCAACCACTACTCTCTGGGTCCAACCTCAGAGCCAATTTTCCAGCCATCAGACTGTGGTGTAGCCAAGGCCATAGTTGTCCAATTTTGTCATGAGGAGGTCATGGGACACCAGATTAAAGGCTTTTTAGAAGTCTAGATATATGACATCAATCTCTTCTCCTTTCTCCAGGTGATACATCACCTGGTCATAGAAAGAGATGAGATTGGTCAGGCAAGACCTACCCACGGCAAACCCATGCTGGCTATCCCTCAGGATGTTGCCCTCAGCCAGTTTATCCAGAAGGGTCTCTTTGATAACTTTCTCAAGAATCTTACCAGGGATTGAGATCAACTGATTGGCCTGTCATTCCTGGGATCTACTTTCCTCCCTTTCCTTAAGATGGGTAACACATTGGCCTTCTTCCAGTCTTCAGGTACTTTGCCTGAGCACCACAAATTTTAAAATATTTTTGCCAATGGTTGGGTTATGACACCTGCCAGCTCCTTGGGTACCCTAGGTTGTAATCTGTCAGGACCAGCTGACTTGAAGGTGTCCCGCCTCTCAAGGTAATACTTTACTAGATCAACACCAATGCTGGGTATAAATACACCCTCACCCTGGCTGTCTCATGTCTTACTCATTAAGCAAGTTGGCCTTTTCTTGGGTGTCTGTTATCAGCTGTCCCATTTGGTTCAGTAGGGTTCAATGTTACCCTTGTTTTTTCCCCAACTCCCTACATATTTAAAAAAGGAATTTTTGTTATCCTTGAAGCCAGATGGAGCTTGGTTGCAACCTTGGCTTTCCTCATCCACTCCCTGCAGGTATGGACCAGTGCTGAGTACTCCTCCTTGGTGGTAATTCCAGCCTTGCATCCTCTATAAGTCTCTCTTTTGAGTTGTATGAGGTCCTCGAGTTCCCTGCTGAGCCAAGGAGGTTGCTGCACCCTTTTCCTACCCTTCCTCCAAGATAGGGTGGCCATCCCTTGTTCTGTCAGGATAGCTCCCTTGAGGAGCTACCATTCCTCTTGGACTCCTCTTCCAGTTGAGTCATGGTCCCTTAGGGACTCAACAACAAGCCTCCTGAGCTTGTCAAAGTCAGCTTTCCTGAAGTTGAGGATTTCTGTATTGCTGATGGACTTGCCAGCTTTGCAATGCATAGTAAAGGTGATCAGCTCGTAGTCACAATCACCCAGCTTTGCATTGATTCTTAGGTCACTGACTATGTCATCCCTTTTGGCCAGTACCAGGTCCAACAACACTTTAACCTCTCGCCAGCCCATAGAATTCTTGAGTCAGGTAGAGCTCATCCATGCACGTGAGGAAGCTTTGCAACCAATCAGATTTGGCCGAGTGCTCTTCACATGAGATGTCCAGGTAGTTAAAGTCTCCTATGACAGCCATGCACCAAGAGTGTGCAGCCTCAGCCAGTTGCTTGGTGAATTCTTGGTCAAACTCTTGTTTTTGTTTAGGAGGTCTGTATTAGAGTCCTACCATGATGTCCCCTGAGCCACGTTCCCCACGTATTTTGACCCAGAGAGACTCCAATCATCCTTCCTGGGTGCCAATGTCAATTTGGAGGGACATGTAGCTGTCCTTGACATAGAGGGCTACACCCCCACCCTTTTTATATGCATGATCACTCCTGTACAGGGTATAGACATTTATACCTGTGGCCCAGTCATAGGTGGAGTCCCACCAGGTCTCTGTTATTCCTATGAGGCCATAGTCATTCTTGTTTAGCGGGAGGACTAGTTCCTCCTATTTATTCCCCAAGCTCCTGGCATTGGTGTACAGGCAGGCAAGTGTCCCACTGCAGGCCCCTGCCTTCCCTACAGATCATTCTGAGTCTAGGGTAGGGGTGGGTTCCCTTAAGTGCCTTAGCTTGCTGGATTTACAAGGGTTGCCCAGTTGGCTAGCAGTAGCGATGACACATAACTTGCCTGACATCTGACTCTCCAGGTACTTCTCCATTATTCATCCCCCTTCTCTCCCCCTGCCCCACCCAGCCTGTCTCTCACACACTGACTCATCAATTTACATCTTCACTGACTGCTTACCTTGCATGCATACCAGCCCAGCCTCTGTCTTCTTTATTATTCATTACATCCAGGAAGAGCGCACACCAACTGCAGAGAATTCCGCAGCCTGACAAAGGGTTTTTAAACCTGAAAGCTTGCTAAAAAATGTTTCCAACTATTTAAGTTGGTCTAATGGAAGTTGGTCAGATTCACCCAAAGAACCTTGTCTGCTTATGGCCTTAGACAAACACGGGTACAACCTACACCCCTGTAATTAAGAAATCTAGCAGTCCAGAACACTAGATAAAATGAGAATGTATACTCTTATGGCATAGTAAAGAGATTACTAGAAGACTTATGTTATCTTAATCCATCAGAGATCTTCTACTATTATATTATGTGAGGTAAAATATCATCCTTCTCTGACATGCAGTTTTCTTTATATAGAAACAGGTGTCATTACTTGGATGTAGTGACCAATGTTTTCTAAACATACGTCACCTTTTAACACAGAATCTCAGAAGAATCTTTATGACTTCACTTCCTAGTGTGGGGCTGCTAGAGGAATATCATGGGTCCTGAACTTATCCCCATTTGATAACAGTACTCTTGTTCCCAGAATGGTCTTCCATGTGCACAATGTTGTGTGTTCTAAGTAGGTATGGATGAAGAAAATACATGTATATGTATGTATGTATAAAAATGTGCATTATCAAAATAATGAAATAAAGTGAATGTTTTGCTCAATAGGACATATTTATGGCCTTGTTACACTTTACACTTAAGCTGAACAAATGTTGATCAATGTTAATGCTATCTAACATTTAGAGCAGTCACACGTTCAGGCCAGCAAGGATCTGGAGGACTGAAAGCTAAGAATCACCTTCCTTTCTAAGCTTCCACCCCTGCCACCCAGCCCTTGGGTTTCCCCTCTGCCCCTCTGGATTCCTCCTGCCTCCCCCCATGTCCTAGGCTCTCCCCCTCCTCCCTCTGCTCCACATCTTACTAGTGGCTGCCCATGCTATCTGTTCCAGGGAAGCAAGCAGGGAAAGATTAACCGGCCTCCTGCACCACTGCTATTGCCAGGCTGCTGCTTTTTTGGCCCGGAGAGCAGCAATGGTTGGGCAAGCAGCTTAACTTTTCTCTGTCTGGTCCCCTGGGACAGACAGTGCAAGCAGCCACAAATAAGCAGGTGGAGGCTCAGGGGGCAGTGAGGAAGAATCTGGGGTTCAGGGGTGGGAGGTGGCAGTGGGCTGGATTGGGGCCAGTAGGAGAGTGAGGATAGGTGGGATGCTTACACTTAGGTGTAGCTTAGAGTGACCACACCTTAGTATAACACGAGCTGGATAATGTGGATCAGAGATGATCCTGACCTGCAGTGGCATAATTTTGAGCCACACAATGAATTCTTGAAACTAGTATGAGATGTTAATGTGCAAACAATCTAAGTGTTAAGAGTTCCAGGCACTGCCCAAAACTACCATGTAACAAATCCCTAAGTTATAACTAGCATTCACGGGATCTAATGACTGTATTTGTGTCTACAGTATCCATCTGTATTTATAAAACAAACAAACACTTTCATTGGCTTTTTATTATGATATGGAAGTAAAACTGACATGTCTACTCAAGAGAAATGCAGCAGAAGCTATTTAATATCCCTTTTCTTTCTGAGTGTATCCTTTTTTGCTTACAAAAAGACATTTTTAAGACTGTTTTTATTGTAATAACTGCCATTTTTATAGTCCTTCTCAAAATATTTCTGCCTGCTGGTAGAGCAGTGACTGCAGCATGTATGAAGCTGAAGGCAAAATAAAGTTATTTTCATGGCAACATCTATTGGTTTGTATGAATACAAATTATTAAACTGGTTTTTCCATCAAGTTGAATTATGTGAATATACAATATTATCTGTTATGAAGGTGTTCAAGCTGGATCCTTGTGGGGACGCAAGACAAATATGTAAACATTTTGGGAGCCCGTTTATAAGTTTATTTTAAATTAACCAGTAAGTCAGCAAATTGGTATGATTTATCTCATGGAAATGTCTGGTTTCAAGACTATTTTCAAATTTTACCCCTCAGTTTTGTTTTCATAGTTTCACAGTAATTTGGGGTCAGAAGGGACCTGCACAGATCATGAAATCTGACCCCCCACCACTGGCAGGAGCACATGCTGGGATCACATGACTCCAGACAGGTGTTCGTCTAACCTCTTTTTTTTGAATTTACCCAAGGTAGAAGTGAGGACCACTTCCCTAGGAAGTTGGTTCCAGATCCTAGCCACCCTAACAGTGAAACAGTGCCTCCTAATCTCTAACCTTAACCTATTCTCCAGCAGCTTGTGTCCATTGTTCCTCATCACCCCAGGTGCTGCTGGGGGAAATAGGGCCCTTCCTATTTGCTGCTGATCTCCCCTAATGAGTTTGTAGGCAGCCACCAAATCCCCCCTCAGCCTCTGCTTGCTGAGGCTGAACAGGTTTTGAGTATTATAATACTGATAGAGATAAAAAGAAAAACAAAAGATAGAAAAAAAGAACTCTTAGAGTCATTCCATTATTTTTCTTTTTGTAAAAAACCCCCTGATTTTGATACATCTAATTCTCATGAGTGAGTATGAAAGCTTGGGAAAAACTAAAATGCAATAAAACAACCAAAGGAAAATTAAAAAATAACAATTTAGGGATTCTTTAGAACCTTGTGTTTTGGGAAGAGTTGACTGCTGTTTTTTTTTTTAATAGCCAGTGTTAGCAGTGAATCAAGAACAGCAGCTTTCTCCTACACTGGCATGAAATATCAAGGAGATCCAAGAAAAAATCTTGGATTTTTCACAACTGAACATACCTAGGAGTATAGATCTGAAGGCTGCATAGACCCATAGGTGCTTAGTAGCTCATGTTAATTTTAACCAAATTGCATCAAAGATTTATGCTACTGATAAACATTAGGTCAATGACACAATGGGATCTGATCCCCAATCCCAACAATTGTGTGTCATGACATGCCAGACATACATAACACTATGTGCAATTTAGGGGCTCAGGGATAAAAATATGTCAGATAGCAAATGGACAACTACCAGAACAGCCCTTTCAGTTTTCTGGGAAGCCTTGCAACTTGCTGGAGCACCTGGAGCCTGGGATCACAATCCCAGGCTCCACATGCATAAGCAAGTTAAAAAAAACTATATAGCACAACCCAGCATTGTGCTGCCCCATACACAGGTTTAAACTTTCTGGGCAGAAGAGAAGTTTGATAGCTTCAACTTGCTCTGCCTGGAAACTTTAAATCTGCATGCCATTTTCAAATACATTGGTGGCTCCCCCACAACCCAGCACTTATAAACCCTGTGGGAAGGGAGGGAAAGAGGCAACCCACCCTGCCTGCCCAGGATACAAAGTTGAACCTGCCTGTAAGCCCGTGGTTGGGGTTTAAACTTGCCAGTGGGGGATCCGCTTGGCTCCTTGCCATGCATTATTTTAAAGTCCCATACAAAACAGACACCAAGATGTTCTGCATTAAATGGGGAATATTTTTGTGGCTGGTATTGGTGTGATAAAATTGAACAACCTACATGTTACTGTTCAGTATGTAATAAATATAACATCTGCCAGTAGCTTTTAAAGGATAAAATTAATATTAAACTTCCATTACACTCCCCTAAAACTATGTTCTCATAAAATATATCTATTGGTGAAGGCAAATATGTTGATACAGAATACTTTTATTTTTTCAATATATTTGACTTAATCCTCCCTCTACCCAAGCCTCACATTACATAGAATAGACAGGAGGATGTTAGATGGATTGAAAATAGCTAATTAAGATATTTGAATGCAGTTATTTGCAAGGTGTTTATCCATTTCTAGTACCCCACACTGGAATTGGTTTTTAGTCCATACAACCCAATATCTTTTTGCAGTGATTTAGATGATAATAATTTTGAAAAAAATCTTTGCTGTTTGTGAATATAGATGATAAATTGGTTAGTAAATAATAAAGAGGACAGTTTACCATTAGAGAGGAATCTGAACGAGCCAAATTTCAACAAAAATGTGTTTCAGTATGACCAAATGCAAGGTAATATCTTTGGAATTAAAAAACTCAAGTTATTTCTACAGGGTAAGAGTGTAGCCTGTATCAGGCCCTAGACTGCTTAACACTGACAGCATTTGCTTCTGTTGTGCAGATTTTGGGTAAGGGAGAAAGAGGCAAAGGAAATATGCAGGTGAAAGAATATCAAAGAAAAAAAAAGTTTAGATTATATAAAGAATATATAAAGAAGGTCAAAAGAATTGAGTTTAGGGCACTTTGTGTTCACGTAGTGGTTTTATATTAATTAGATTGGGTTTATGACAAGACACAGTCTAATAACAATAGGGTTATTAATATTAATGATAAAATAACCTATTGGGCACATTTTTATTCAACAGTGAGGAGAAAGAACTTTTCCATCTTTCGGACAAAACTATAACAACAGCCAATGGCGGAAAATTTAATTTAAGATTATCAGGGTTTCTGGTTTTCTTTGATAAATATATTTATTAATGGGAAAATATGGATTTTGGGTTAGTTTTTTGAGGCATGGTCAGCACCACCCCCCCCAGCAACTCAAGAGTCTCTGGATTTGGACACGTGCCACTCCTGCTTTGGATGTCAAGGGTCTGCAGCAAGGTGGTAGCCCTAGACTTCAAGAGGGCCAACTTCAATGAGTTAAGGAGATTAGTGGGAGAGGCGCTGGGGTTCTTAAGGAGAAAAAACTCAGGGCCCAAGGAGTGACCATCCCAACAAGAAGCAAGGGGGGCAAGAGTGCCCGAAAGCCCCCCTGGTTCACCAAGGGCATCCAGGAATGCCTGATTGCCAAAAAGGTGGCGTACACCCGGTGGAAGGGGGGTGCTATCACCAAAGAGCAGTATACCTCCTCTGCTCAGGCTTGTAGGGGGGCTGTCAGGAAAGCGAAGGTGGACATAGAACTAGGACTAGCATCCAAGATCAAAGATAATGAAAAGTCCTTTTTCAAATATATAGGAAGGATGAAGAAAGCACTGGGAAATGTGGGGCCCCTGCAAGATACTCTGGGCAATCTGGTGGTTGCGCCAGAGGATAAAGCAGACCTCTTTAACCAATTCTTCACCTCCGTTTTCTTGGGCGGGGACTGGGACTTCCCCACCATGATGTAAGACAGACTCTAGGGGAATGCCTCCAGGCCTCAGGTTGGGGAGGACTGGGTTAGAGAGCTTCTGGAGAAGCTGGACGTGTTGAAATTAGTGGGTCCAGATGCTCTCCACCCCAGGGTGTTGAGGGAGCTAGCAGGGGTTATTGCAGGGCCCTTGGCATGGCTTTACAAGTGCTCGTGGTGTTTGGGCCAGGTGCCAGATGATTGGAGGATATCCAATGTGGTCCGCATCTTTAAAAAAGGGAGGAGGGAGGACCCAGGCAACTATAGGCCTGTCAGTCTTACCTCAATCCTAGGGAAACTCTTTGAGAAGATCATCATGGAGCACATCTGTGATGGGCCAGCTTCAGGGATGATGCTTAAGGGCAACCAGTCTGGTTTCATTAGGGCCAGGTCATGTCAGATCAACCTAATTGCCTTTTATGATCAGGTCACAAAAGCATTGGATGCAGGTGTTGCCATGAACATAGTCTTTCTGGACTTCAGCAAGGCCTTTGACACCGTCTCCCACCCCATCCTCATTAAAAAACTAGGCAACTGTGGTATTGAAACCTACACAGTCAGATGGATTGCAGATTGGCTGAAAGGTTGTACTCAGAGGGTGGTGGTGGATGGGTCATATTCGACCTGGAGGGAAGTGGGCAGTGGAGTTCTCCCGGGCTTGGTCCTTGGGCCCGCTCTGTTCAATTTCTTTATCAGTGATTTGGATGATGGGATGAAAAGCACCCTGTTTAAATTTGCTGATGATACCAAAATATGAGTTGAGGTGAGCACGCTCGTAGGGAGAGAAAGACTGCAGCAAGACCTGGATAGGTAACAGGGGTAGGCTAACAAAAACAGGTTGCGTTTCAATACTGACAAGTGCAGGGTGCTGCACCTGAGCAGTAGTAACCAGCAGCACACTTATAAGATGGGAAACTCCCTTGAGAGCACAGAAGCAGAAAGGGATCTTGGAGTTATTATTGGCTCCAAGATGAACATGGGCCGACAATGCGAGGTCACGGTTGGCAGGGCTAACCGGACCTTGTCCTGCATCCACAGGTGCATCTCAAGCAGGGCCAAGGAGATGATCCTCCCCCTCTATGCGACAGTGGTCAGGCCACAGCTGGAGTACTGTGTCCAGTTCTGTGTGCCCCACTTCAGGAGGGACGTGGACATCATTGAGAGGGTCCAGAGGAGGGCCACCTGCATGATCCAGGGACAACGAGGCAAACCCCACAATGAGAGACTGCAGGACCTGAACCTGTTCAGCCTTCACAAGAGAAGGCTGAAGGGGGACCTGGTGACAGTCTGTAAACTAACTAGGGGGGGACCAGAGATGTTTGGGAGAGAACTTGTTTCCCCTAGCACCCCCTGGCATAACAAGGAATAACAGCCACACATTGTTGGAGTGTAGGTTTATATTAGATATCTGTAAGAATTACTTCACAGTTAGTGTGGCTAGGATCTGGAACCAACTTCCAGGGAAAGTGGTTCAGGCTTCTACCCTGGGGGTCTTTAAAATGAGGCTTGATGCCTACCTGTTTTGAGTCATTTGAGCCCAGTTTTTCACCTGCTCTGGCGGGGGGGTCAGACTTGAAGATCTACAAGGTCTCTTCCAACCCTATTTCAATGATTCTATGAAACTTCTATGGGGCTTTGGGTGTGTGGGGAACAGCATTTGGAAGAAGGACAAATGTGATTTGCTTCCTATATTCCCTGTCCTGTGTGGGACAGTGTAGGGGGTGTATGGATGCGGTGTTTGCGTTTATGGGGGTGGTGCTGCCTGGAAGCCAGCCAGGGGTGAGGGGAGGGAGTGGGAAGTATATGCAGCAGAGCTCACTGAGTAGGTGGCTGCCTCTGTGGCACTCTGCATGGGGCTGATCCCCACTCAGGGCAGCCTGTGCAATGCTTCCACCCACATCTGCCAGTCCTGGCCTCAGTTCCAGCTAGTGCAGTGTTCTGGTGTGGTCTTTCCAGTGCCGATATAGCCAGTTGGGATTGCATTGTCACTGGGAGATGAGGGGAGCCTATCAGCATCTGGGCATCTGCAGCCCCACGGGGAACAGCCCTGCTGGAAGCTGGATGCACTGGCTGGGGCCTGGGTTGGTGGGACCATTTTGGTCCCCTTGCCTCCTGTTCCTGCCCCTGCCCCTGCCCCTGCCACACCACTCTGGGCATAAAGATCTGGAATCACCTGTAGCAAATCCAGTAAGGACAAATACATGGTGTTGCACCTAGTACAGAACAAACAAATGCATATACAAAGATGGAGAATTACTTCATTCAGGCCTCTACTGCAAACCTATCCACCCTAAAACCGCCTCCCTCTCAAAACCCCCCCAGGAGGTTATAGTGGACTCTAAGCTGAATATGAGCGAATGTGCTATTGTTAGGGACCTACCAAATTCACAGTGGAAGTAGATTGCATGGCGGCTCCTTTAATCTTGGATGTTCCCCCGCACGCACCTATTCCCTTGCCCCCCAGCCCCATGCTGCTTATTAGTGGAGGACCCTACCACTCCGTCCTAAATCAGCAGGGAAGCTAAAACCATGGTTTTAAGCATGGCACCATTTTTGCCTCCCCGTCAGTCAGCAGCAAACAGCAGAGCTGTTCAGGACACCTCAGCCAATCAGTGATAGCCGGCAAAAATGGTGCCATGCTTAAAACTGCAGTTTTTGCCTCCCTGCTAATCAGGAGTAAGCCACAAGTGGGGACTCCAACAATCAGGAGGGGCTGGGGTATAGGGGAACCTGCAAGATTAAAAGAGCCACAGCGCACCCCACTTATGCCATAAATTCAGTAGGTCCCTATCTATTGTTGAATAAAAAAGAACTAAATATGGCAAATGAATATCATGCTGGGTTGTATTTAAAGGAGTGATACCTGCAAGTTAAGGGCAGTGATTCTTCCACGCTAGCGTACAATCAACTGATTGTATCAAATAAAAAAACCCAAAAAAACAAAAAAAACCACACTAAGGTAGGCTCCAGAGCAGTGAGAGATGCGCGGGTGAAGCCCGCTGCGCCCCCGCTCCCACGAAGCCCCCGCAGCCATAGACAGCCCCAGCCATAGCAAGCCTACCAGAGGCATGAAATGGATGGGCACGTGCCACACCCCGAGGGTCCCCTCGGGCTCTGTGGCCCCTTCATTGGCCACCTCAGAGATGGCCACCCAGACAGAGCCCAGGGTTCCGGGCTCCACGCAAACGGAGCCCTTGGCTCTTGCCTGCGGGGGCTGCCTGTCCCTTTTTCAGGCTCTGGGGCCCGGGAGCATGGCCACCTCCCCTTGCGGGGTCTGCTCCCTCCTGGGGTCTCTGGTGCGCCAGCTGGAGGAGCTCCAGAACACAGTACAGAGACTGCATGCCATCAGGGACTGCGAGCAGGAGATAGACTCCTACTGCCAGGTCCTTATCCCCCAGGAGCCACAGGGGAAAGCACCGTCTCTCTCCATGACTAAGGAGGACTCTGGGACCTCCCGCTCCGCCCAGTCAGGGGCATGGACCAAGGTGGTCAAGGGCCCCAAGGCGCGCCGCATCAAGGCCCCTCCCTCGCCAGAGCTTAGCAACAGGTTCGCACCTCTTGCAGCCCCGGCAGAGCCTGCTCAGTTGCTGGCTCCCGCAGGCAACCCAGGCTCGACTGCAGCTACTGCCCCGCTCTCCCCAAGACAAAGCGAAAGGTGTTTGTTGTGGGAGACTCCATCCTGTGGGGGACCAAGGGGGCAATCTGCCACCCCAACCCCTTAGCCCGGGAAGTCTGCTGCTTCCCAGGGGCCCGCATCTGAGACATTGTAGAGAGGATCCCGCAGCTCCTCCGGCCCACAGACCACTACCCCATGCTCCTTATTCACGTGGGCACCAATGACATGGTTTGGAGCACCCCCAGCCAGGTCATGAGGCACTACAGGGAGTTGGGAGTGGGGCTTAGGGGTCTGGGAGCTCAGGTGGTGTTTTCATCCATCCTCCCAGTCTTGGGCTATGGGCTGAGGAGGGAGAGGAGGATCGACGCAGTGAACCAAAGACTGCGGAGCTGGTGTCATCAGGAAGGCTTTGGCTTCCATGATCACAGCCTGCTCTTTGGCGAGAGACGCAGTGAGCTTCTGGGAAGAGATGGCCTCCACCTCTTTCCCCTGGGGAGGAGGCTCTTCTCAGCCAGGCTGGCTGACCTGCTCCACTGGGCTTTAAACTAAGCCCGCTGGGGCATGGGGGGACTACTGCCACTGCTGCCCTGCAGAGCGACCCTTGCAAAGCCAGCGGACCAAGGCACTGAAGGGAGACCGCCCCTGCCCCAGCCCTGGCACAATCTGTGGGCAAGGCAAGAGCCCCCAAGGGCACACTTGCCTGCCTGTACACTAATGCCAGGAGCCTGGGCAACAAGCAGGATGAGCTCATTCTCCTGCTCAGTGCAAAGAAATATGATGTCATTGGGATAACGGAGACCTGGTGGGACTCCACCCATGACTGGACCACGGGTATAGAGGGCTATACCCCGTACAGGAGGAATCGTGTTGACAAAAGGGGTGGGGGTGTAGCTTTCTATGTGAAGGAAAGCTACATGTCCCTGCAAGCTGATGTTGGCAACCAGCATGGACAGCTAGAGACCCTCTGGGTAAAAATTCGTGGGGAATACGGCACAGGGGACACAACGGTGGGAGTCTACTACAGACCTCCCACTCAAAGTCCTGAGCTTGACCAGGAGTTCGCCCAGGAACTGACTGAGGCCGCTTGCTCCAGGACCTTGGTTATCATGGATGACTTCAATTACCCGGACATCTCCTGGGAAGATCACTCAGCAAAATCCGAGTGGTCGCAAAGCTTTCTCTCGTGCGTGGATGACCTCTACATGACTCAAGAAGTCTATGGGCCAATGAGAGGCAAAGCACTGCTCGACCTGGTACTGGCTATGGGGGACGACCTAATCGGTGACCTAGTGATCGATGGGAAGCTGGGTGACAGCGACCACAAGCTGATCACCTTCACCATCTGCCGTAAAGCTGGCAAGTCAGTCAGCAACACAGAAGTCCCTGACTTCAGAAAAGCCGACTTTGACAAGCTCAAGAGGCTAGTCAGTCAGGCCCCCAGGGACCCTGACCCCAGGGAGATGGGAGTTCAAGAAGAGTGGTTGCTTCTCAAGGAAGCGATCCTCAGTGCACAAGCTAAATCTATCCCAACACGGAGGAAAGGCAGCAAGAAGGCACAGGAGCCCCCCTGGCTCTCCAGGGACCTAGCAGACCTCCTGTGGCTAAAAAGGAAGGCCTACAAAGGATGGAGGATGGGATTCACCTCCAAGGAGGATTACTTCGCGCTGGTCCGGTCCTGCAGGGACCAAACCAGGAAAGCCATGGCTGCAACTGAACTCCAACTAGCTTCAGGCATCAAGGACAACAAAAAGTCCTTTTTCAGATATGTGGGGAGCCAGAGGAAAAGCAAGGGCAACGTTAGACCCCTGCTAAACCAGATGGGGCAACGGACAACTGACGCCCAGGAAAAAGCCAACCTATTAAATAGGTACTTTGCTTCAGTCTTTCATCAGTCCCATGGGATGCCCATACCTGCTATGGGACAGGGAAATCTGGGTGATGGGGATCCCCTACCCTCCATAAATGCTGACCTCATGAAGGAACACCTTGAGAAGCTGGATACCTTCAAGTCAGCTGGCCCTAACAATCTGCACCCCCGCGTACTCAAGGAGCTGGCGAGTGTCATAGCCCAGCCCCTGGCACGGCTCTTTGAAAACTCCTGGTGCTCTGGTGTAGTGCCTGAAGACTGGAAGAAGGCCAATGTGTTGCCGATCTTCAGAAAAGGGAGGAGAGTGGATCCGGCTAACTACAGGCCCATTAGCCTGACTTCTATCCTGGGAAAGATCCTAGAAAAGTTTATTAAGGAGGCCATCTTTGACGGACTGGCCCAGGCTAACATTCTAAGGGATAGCCAGCATGGGTTTGTTGCAGGTAGGTCTTGTTTGACCAATCTCATTTCCTTCTATGACCAGGTGACCTATCACCTGGACAAGGGAGAAGAGGTTGATGTCATATATCTTGACTTCAAAAAAGCTTTTGATCTGGTATCCCATGATCACCTCTTGGCCAAACTGCCCAGTTGTGGCCTTGGCTCCACCATGATCCACTGGCTGGGAAATTGGCTCCGTGGTCAGACCCAGAGGATTGTTATTGACGGCAGTCACTCACTGTGGTGCCCTGTGACCAGTGGGGTCCCTCAAGGCTCTGTCCTGGGACCCATCCTGTTCAACATCTCCATTAATGATGTGGACATTGGAGTCAGGAGTGGACTGGCCAAGTTCGCCGATGACACCAAACTTTGGGGCAAAGCATCCACGCCAGAAGATAGGTCAGTGATCCAGGCTGACCTGGACAAGCTCAGCAAATGGGCAGATGAGAACCTCATGGTGTTTAGCACCGAAAAATGCAAAGTTCTCCACCTTGGGAGGAAAAACCTGCAGCATCCTTATAGGCTCGGCAGTGCTACGTTGGATAGCACTACAGAAGAAAGAGACTTGGGGGTCATCATTGACCACAAGATGAACATGAGCCTCCAATGCGATGCTGCAGCTAATAAAGCGACCAAAACGCTGGCTTGCATCCATAGGTGCTTCTCGAGCAAATCCCGGGACGTCATTCTCCCCTTGTACTCGGCCTTGGTGAGGCCGCAGCTGGAGTACTGCATCCAGTTTTGGGCTCCACAATTCAAAAAGGATGTGGAGAAGCTTGAGAGAGTCCAGAGGAGAGCCACACGCATGATCAGAGGTCAGGAAAACAGATCTTACGATGATAGGCTGAGAGCCATGGGACTCTTTAGCCTGGAAAAGCATAGGCTCAGGGGTGATCTGATGGCCACCTATAAATTTATCAAGGGTGACCACCAGGATCTGGGAGAACATTAGTTCACCAGAGCGCCCCAAGGGATGACGAGGTCGAATGGTCACAAACTCCTGCAAGACTGTTTCAGGCTGGACATAAGGAAGAATTTCTTTACTGTCTGAGCCCCCAAGGTGTGGAACAGTCTGCCAGCAGAGGTGGTTCAAGCACCTACATTGAACACCTTCAAGAGTAAATTGGATGCTTATCTTGCTGGGATCCTATGACCCCAGCTGACTTCCTGCCCTTTGGGCAGGGGGCTGGACTCGATGATCTCCCGAGGTCCCTTCCAGCCCTAATGTTTATGAAATCTATGAAATCTATGAAACTGTAGTGTCCGATGTCCAGTAACCAGATGTCCAGTCACAGTGAGAGTAATTAAGCACTGGAACATCTTACTCTGGGTGGGAAATGATTCACATGTAATTTGGATTTTTTTTTAAAACAGAATAGATATCTTCCTGAATAAAAAGGTTTTCATAGTTTCATAGTTTGGAGGGTCAGAAGGAACCTGAGCAGATCGTCAAGTCCAACCCCCTGCCATGGCAGGAAAGAATACTGGGGTCAAACGACCCCAGCAAGGTGTTCATCTAGCCTCCTCTTAACTACCCTCAGGGTAGGAGTCAGCACCACTTCTCTTGGAAGTTGGTTTCAGATCCTAGCTGCCCTGACAGTGAAGTAGAACCTCCTGATGTCTAGCCTAAATCTACCCTCTGCCAGCTTGTGACCATTATTTCTCATCATTCCTGGTAGTGCTTGGGGGAACAGGGACTCCTCCAATGCCTGCTGGTCCCCCCTGACTAGTTTGTAAATGGCCAGTAGATTCCCCCTCAGCCTTCCCTTGTGGAGGCTGAACAGGTTCAGGTCCCCTAGCTTTTCCTCATCGGGCCTGCGCTGCTGCCTCCTGATCATGTGAGTGGCCCTCCTCTGGACCCTTTCCATGTTGTCCACATCCCTCCTGAAGTGTGGCATCCAGAACTGGACACAGTACTCCAGCTGCGGCCTGACCAGTGTCGCATAGAGGGGGAGGATCACCTCCTTGTACCTGCTCAAGGTGCATCTGTGGATGCATGACAAGATGTGGTTGGCCTTCCTGCCTGTGTCCCCACACTGTCAGCCTATGTTGTGATGGCCAGAACTAGAGAAATTAATAAGCAATAAATGTGTGCTTCTAAGAGACATTTGGAACTTTTGTCTTATATAAAGCTTGTATTTTTGTAACCCACAAATGTAACTTGTAACTGTTTGTGGAACTGACTAGGCCTGAAAGGCAAAGCTATAGCTGTGAAATTAGCTCACCGAATAGTTCTTTCTTGCTCAGAATTTAGCCTTAATGATGATAAAAACTGGATTCAACTGCCTGGCTTATCCAGCACATTTCAGGAAAGGCTCTCTCAAAAACGCATAGTCAGGGAGTTCTAAAGGGGTTGGATTTAGGTGGGGTAATGTTAATTTCAAACCTCAACATGCTGCAGTGCAATTTGCTAATAGATAAACCCAAGTTTGGGTAGTAACCTTTTATAATAATTTTATCACCTTTTAATCCCATAGGGTAATAGCTATAAAACAAGATTGTGAATGGCCCTGAGGCCAGCAGATTAGCGTAAGACTAGGTATAAAAAGCATGTGCGTCAGGTGACCAACAGGAAGCAGGGAACAGGACAGAAATTGCTGTTCTAAGCATAGACTCCTAACTCCCAGTGTGAGTGAAGATCAGATCCCAATCAAGGGACCTTCCCCGGTAATCCTTTGGACAGAGTAGATCAGGGACACCTGACTTTGCTGGAATCACCTGGCATTGAGGGACTATCAATAAATTGCCAACCCATGTCTGTCTATTTGTTGTTTTCAACAATCAGTAGCTGATACCATCACAGTGCCCTGCTGGCCTGTGACAGATTGATCTATTTATCTATTTATCATGAATGTGAGCCTTCAGTGTAATGCTGTGGCTAGTAAAGTGAGCAAAATGCTGGCTTGCATCCATAGATGCTTCTCAAGCAGACCCCAGGACATCATTCTCCCACTGTACTCACCCTTGGTGAGGCCACAGCTGGAGTACTGTGTCCAGTTTTGGGCTCCACAATTCAAAAGGGATTTGGAGAAGTCTGAGAGGGTGCAGAGGACAGCCACACGCATGATCAGAGGTCAGGAAAACAGACCTTATGATGAGAGGCTGAGAGCAGTGGGGCTATTCAGCCTGGAAAAGTACAGGCTCGGGGTGATCTGGTGGCCACCTATAAGTTTATCAGGGGTGCTCATCAGGATCTGGGGGAACACCTTGCTGGGGTTGTTTGACCCCAGTACTTTTTTCTGGGGAGGCAGGGGGTCGGACTTGATGATGTGCTCAAGTCTCTTCTGACCCTACAAACTATGAAACGTCTGTTCACCAGAGCCCCCACAAGGGATGACAAGATCAAATGGTCACAAACTCCTCTGCGACCGATTCAGGCTGGACATAAGGAAGAACTTCTTCACTGTCCGAGCCCCCAAGGTTTGGAATAGACTGCTGCCAGAGGTAGTTTAAGGACCCACTTTGAATGCCTTCAAGCCACATTTGGAAACTTATCTTGCTGGGATCCTATGATCCCTGCTGACTTCCTTCCCCTGGGGAAGGGGGCTGGACTCGATGAACCTCCAGGTTCCCTTCCAGTCCAAATGTCTATAAAATCGGTTGTTACTATCTGTCATTACTATTTACTATTAGCTCTTTAATATCTCATTATCTGTGTATTGCATTTATCTTTCTGTTAACTGTTGTGTGTGTGTAAGCTATAATAAATTTGCCATTGTTTTACTCCCAATTCTGCCTCCTTGATCCCGAACCAAACAACTGAGTGGCCAAATTTGTACTGACAAGAAGGGAGTTCTCCAGCCTGTAGGTATGCTGTTGGTTCTTCCTCCCCAGGTGCAGTACCTTGCACTTGTCAGTGTTGAAACCCATCCTGTTCTCATCTGCCCACCCCTGTAACCTGTCTCAGTCTGATTGCATCCTATTCCACCGCTCTAGAGTCCTCACTTCCCCCCATATCTTAGTGCCATCTGTGAATTTGAACAGCATGCTTTTTACCCCCTCGTCC
This sequence comes from Crocodylus siamensis, assembly GCF_052110815.1. NCBI lineage: Eukaryota > Metazoa > Chordata > Crocodylia > Crocodylidae > Crocodylus > Crocodylus siamensis. The sequence goes on from NC_143395.1 coordinate 323,433,882, forward strand.
AAGTCGCTGATGAAGATGTTGAACAATGCAGGCCTGAGGACTGAGCCCTGCAGAACCTCACTGCCCACATCCCTCCAAGTCAAATAAGACCCGTCTACCACCACTCTGGGTGCGGCCCTCCAGCCAATTAGTGACCCATTTGACTGTGTAGGTGTTGACGCCACAGTCCCCTAGTGTTTTAATGAGAATGGGGTGAGAGACAGTGTTGAAGGCCTCCCTAAAGTCCAGAAAGACTATGTCCACTGCTACCCCTGCATCTAAGGATTTAGTGACCTGGTCATAGAAGGCCACCAGGTTGGTCTGACAGGACCTGCCTTTAATGAACCCATGTTGGTTGCCCCTAAGCATAATCTCCCCTGCTGGCCCCTCATGGACATGAACTATGATTATTCTCTCAAAAAGCTTCCCCAGGATCGAAGTAAGACTAACTGTCCTATACTTTTGTGGGTCCTCCTTCTTTGATAATAGGAACCACATTTGCCCTTTTCCAGTCCTCTGGTACCACACCAGGGCACCACGAGTGCTTGTAAAGCTATGCCAGGGGTCCCACAATGACTCAGCTTCTGAGAAAAATCCTAAAATCTGTGCATGGAGGTTGTCAAAGTAGGTAATTGTAGTTATCCTTTCTGGCCTTAAAGTCTAGGAAATCTCCAAGGAAAGCTTTAGAAAGAAAAGTCTCTCGTGTGCAATGTTCCTGAGAAACCCTTCACTTTTCAACAGATTTCTCAGTATTTGTTCTCCCTGTGGGAACGGACCACACCTTCTTTCAACACTGACAGCAACATCTTGTTAATAGCCAGTATCAGTGAAGAGTTCCTCAGAATGTGCTCAAGTCTCGACCCAAAGAAAGGTAATTTTCCACAGAGGATCCTTCTTACCAGGTTAAGCAGAAAGAAAATGGGTAAGTTTGTTTCTGAAAGAAACTATTCAGAGCTGGCTGGAAAAAAAAAGAGAGAAAATATATTTTACACATACAAAACATTTCACTTTAAGCAGGTTTTTTAATGAAATATTTCATTTTTCAACACAATAAAGAGTTTCTCATTTCCCTTCTCTCTCATCTCTGGGAAGAAGTAAGCAATAGTCAAAGAAAAAAAATATCAGTGAAACATTTCTTACCAATATAAAAAATGACCCACTTGACGTTTTTCTGTCAAAGTTTGGTCAAAATGCAATTTTTGCCCTTTTACTGTATCTTTTGGTCATTTTAATGTAGTTTTATATACTTAGGCTCTGCCTTAGAAAGTCACAATGGAGGCTTCTGGGAGATATCTGGCATTCTGATTGTGATGGGTGTAGGAAATGAGGAAGCAAGTGATAAGGACTGTTGATAAGGAGAGACTTCAAAGTGAATCATTCTTTATCAAGTATGAGGGAAGAAGCAGGCATAGTGGTACTTAAAACAGTGTGGAAAGCTAGGAAACTGGAGAAGAGAGAAATTTCCCATTATGCTGCATAAATCATTCACTTCATCTCAACTCACAACAACTTCACTTCCAACAATCAGCACTTTCTCCAAACCATAGACACAGTAATCATCACAATATACCAACCTCTTCATTAGCCACCTAGCAAAGGAATTTTTAGAAAACTGCAAATCAACCCTGCTATAGTCATCATTGAACTGAACATCTGAACTCACTTATTGACACAGGTTTAATAACTATTGTACCTCACTGAGGTCAGCTTTACAGATACCATGGTCCAGGTTGGTAGCATACAAATCACCATGTACAAAAAACTCATTGTCCACAAAATCAGCAATCACCCCAAAACACACCAAAAAATCTGTAATCTGCAGTCAGGCCCTTCAGTACCACTGCATCTGATATGATAAGCCTCCTTGCTACACCCACCTTGCAAACCTGAAATCTACCTTGTTACAAAGACACTCTATCAGAGAAATAGACCACATCTTTTTGAAGAGCCATTCCCACAGTATCCTACAGTAACCTGATACAAAAAGAAACTTCCCTATGACCACACGTTCCTGATGGTCACATCCTCTCCCACACCTGTACTGATCAGAAGAATAATCAAACCATTTAAGCCTATAGAAAATAAAGATCAGACCTTGAGAAAAATATTCCCACCCTCTCTGCTCTTGGCTTTCAAACAATTGCCTTAACCTTTCCCAACTGATCACTGGAAGCTACCAGGCATCAAATGGGACACAGCTTTTCCTTAACAATAGAGGTAAAATCTGTTAACAGATCTCCACTGCTATAGTAATCAACAGCCCCGGCATAATGTAGCAAGGGTGGTGCCAACTGACAGTACACTGACAGTGGATGCAGCAAATCAAAGGAAGTAATGTAGCGCGCTGGGGATGCTATGCACATGACTTACACATAACCTGCACTGGGCACCAAAATCTTGCTCTATGTGCTATTTTTCTCCCCTCCCAAACTAAAGCATCAGAATCCATGGATCCTACACATGGCTTTCACAAAATGTGATATATCTGATCCAGTGCACCAAATTGCCCTCATGGCAACCAAGTGGGTGGAAGTAAACAGCAACTGTGTATGAGAATGAACTCTGACAGGAAAGTATACAAAGGACAGACACATGCAAACAGCAGTAGGGGCACATTTTTCACTTCCTTTCTGATCTCACTGTCTACATGTTTAATGGAATTAAAAAAAAACCAAACAACTTCAAAAGGGAAACCTGGGAACAGAGGTTCATAATCAGGTTGGACCTTAAGAAACAAGGGCTGAACACTAATGTTTACTTCAGGGAATGCTATAACCTACCAGATTCCTGAAAACAATCTCTTTATACTATGGATGATAATGACCCTCTTCTCTTCTCCACAAACCATCTTTTCTTCTGCTAATTGTTTGTCTTCTATCCTTGGGAATTTCTCTTTTCTCCAATCCCATAGCCCTTCATACTGTTTTTACTCATTGTTGTACCTGCTTCTTCTGTTAGACCATATGACAAATACTTTGAATTTGAAAGCTTGCCTAAGTATATCCTAACCATGCAGTTGGTCCAATAAAAGGTATCACCCACAAGAATCCTTGCCTCTCACAATTCCTGGACCATTGTTGCTATAACATTATTTTTACACAATTGAAGCAAACTACATTCATCTCTGCGTTAACTAAGGCAAATGAGTATTATTTCTAAAGCAAGATAAAGTGTTCACCTTTTATGTTAGCATAATGATATTACAGCCCTCTACATTCCTGACTTCTTAAATAGCTGTTAATCTTTATTGATCTCTTTCACATAGCAAACCCATTAACTTGCAAATGTTTTCATGTGTTCATTTTTTCATTAGTTAATAACTGTTTTCACTGTATTGAAGAGTGTTAAGTATTTTGCTCAGCCTTTGGGTAAGGCACATAGTATGGATCACTGAATAATTTAATTATAGACTGTTGTCTTAGGTGTGAACTCTGTTCCTGATAGAAGTAGAAAGTGACTCATCAATTTAATCCAGCACAGCATTAGTACAGTATGGTCAGAAGCTGAATCTATCCTGGCAAAGAAATTTCTTCTTGCAAGACATAAAAGCTATAACCATTATGTCAGCAACACAGGGAAAGAAGTGTGTGGGGGGGGGGGAAGAAGGAGGGCGGGGAAGGGGATGAAGGAACATCAATCTATTTTTCATTCTGAAAGCTCTCTCTCATGCAGGGAATAATTTAATTATAATTACTAAGTCCATAATGAATCTTGTCACCCATAACTATTTCCAATGGGCATAGTGCTGTCCTCAGTTATACCCATGCAATTTCTATTAAGTTAATGAAGTTGCACAGATACAACTGTGTTTGGACCACTATTTTTAGATTCTAGGCTTTTAGAATCACATGTTCAAAGCAGCCTTTTTCACTTTCTTTTTTCTGTGCCCAATTTCCTACACAGAAATAACTTTTACTCATTTTTCATGCTTGTGCAAGCCCACGCACACATATGCACACACAAGCAAGTGGCTTGTGTATTCACACTGCATTTACAGATGTTATATCTCCTAGTTATTTATATCTCCTAGTTATTTAAAAAATGGCCCTTCAATTTTCACCTTCATATGCACAGCCATAAACAGATGCCATATTTTAAAATTTGCCCGTATTATATGCAGATATGCTTGACTGACTTCATATTGAAGTCCAGCAAAATTACCTTGCAAAGTACAATATTGTGGCAGTTTGGGGTAACAGTAGGAGACTTTTATAATATTTGCAACAATCTCTGTTGCATTTACAATATGAAACTGTTCACTCATGAAAAGCTATTGCCAAATTTAGAATTTAGTATCTCAACCTCCTGGCCAGATTTTATGTAGCCATTCCAGTTATCTGAACTACAAAAGAGTATATATGACTGCTTTGGAGGAACAAAGCTATTGGAGAGAGAACTTTGGGTGGAGACAGAAGTGACAATTTTTACCTGATTTGGACACAGAAAGAAATCTACAGCCATGACTGAGCACAAGTGCATGGCTGCAGACAACTTAAAAATGGCTGATTGTGTGAAAATCTGACCCCTTTTTGCATGGGATATCAGATAAAGACATTTCAAAATGTGGCATCTTCTGTAATTTGTGTCTGTGGAGCTCCCTGTCTGTTGCTGTTTTCAGAACGGGAGGGGAGAAAGGGAGCAGAGGGAGTTCAGTCTGCGTGGGTTTCAGCCCCCCCTTCCAGAGGGTGGGATGGGTGTTTTGAAGCCAATTCACCCAAACCACTCTTCAGCACCAACTGGGGAGCTCCAGGAACAAGCACTCTTCACTACATTTCCCCGCTCCCATTCTGAAAACAGTGAGCACTGGCAGAGATCTGTGGCTATTATTTTGGAAACCTGGCTGCAGGCTCCCAGCCCCCAAATAGATTCCCCTCCCCCTGGAACAAACAGTGAACTTCTGTTTGGTCTGGGGTAACATTGTAACTCAAAGCACTTTGCAGAAATCATTCTGAGTTACAGCTGGGAGCTGCACTTCTGTCTGCACCTTTTGTTTCCCAGATTCCAGGTGCACAAAGATGGCTTTTATACTAGCATCCATTGATTTTGAAGGTTCTTTCTCCTGTTTTGCCTCCAATTTTAAAATACAAAAAGGAAAAAAAAGCCCTTTTATTTCTTCTTTTTAAGAAAATTCCTTCAGTTCAGGAGCTTTTAGAGACACAACAGTTTGTGTTTCTTTGTAGACCTTGTTTGTATTTCTTTGTAGACCTGTCAAAGTTGACAGCTCATTTTAGTGACTCTTCTCTAACTGTACTGAGGCAAATAAAGAAGTCAAAGAACTATATATAGAGTCAAGTGAGATGAATTCTAGGAATTTCCTCTTACGGTGACTTTGCAACTTTGGCTTAAGAAATTAACATAAAAATAGGTCAATTTCTCTCTTGATACCTTGCTTGAAAACACCAGGAATAGGGGTTCATGGTAAAATCTTCAAGTTTTACAACCCTCAAATGCAATATTTTTTTCTCTATTACTCTTATTTCTATGACTAAAAAAACAGAGGTAGAAAATAGTACATCAAAATTAACAAGTTTTAGGAAGTCCAAGTTGTGATTGACATACACTTGGAAACACAAAGCTTTTATATTTCACTGAACAAGATCATAGATGTAGGAGTGTGGAATCTTTTTTGATATAATTATTCTATTAATATTTCATTAATATAATTATACATTAACAATGAATATAAAATTAGCAAAACCACCACACTAATTAAAATTGATATTTCAGGGGGTGGAGGGGAAGGGGAGAAAAAGGGAAGTGTACAAATTGTTTAACAAAAAAAATATGTAGGACGTCTTGATTAGGTGATAGCTAAAGTAATTTTAATAAAAGAAATAAAAAAAAGAAAATTAAAATCATGATATATTTTAAATACAATTTAAAATTCAAGGCCTTAAAAATATTGTTCTGTATTATTATATATTTGCCTTAACTTGTAATAGAAACCCTCCACTGAATATATTAATTTTACTGAATTAACAACACAAATTGGATTTACATGAAAACACCACATAGCACACTTACTATAGGATTTCTATGGAAAAATTCTATGGATCTTCTTTCCATCCTCTTTTCCAGTGGTGGGCAAAATATAGCCCTGTGACAGGAGTATCACTACTGGAGCTTTTCTGTTGGTGACTCCGTCCTCCTGTTATGGGCCAACCACCTGATCACTCACCTGCCATGCCTTGATCTTAACTGATTAGTTAATTGATGTAATTAGAGGGAGGCTGCCCACTTTATGCACCCTGGTGCCAGGGGGCACTATCTGCGGCTCCTTTTCCTCCCCTACACCGCAGCCCAAACCTTGCAGATGGTACTGACGTGTTTTTTACTTGGGCCCTGCTGTGATTTGGCTTTCTCCTTGACTTCCCTGGGGCTTCTCACTGCCCCCCCTTGCTCTGGGGCTGGGGTCAGTGCACCCCAAAATGATGCATCCTCCCTGGCACCAGGGTCCCGATGGTATCATGGAGCCCCTATGAGGTCTCCTCCAACCCCTAATAGCCTCACCCAGTCGTCCAATTAAACAGCGATCACAAAAACACAAAGCCCCTGGTCTATAACGTAAAAAGCTAAACCGTCCGGTCAAACAACTTTCAATCCCTACCGGGAAATACTCCAACCATAGCAGCAAACAGGGGCTGCTTATGCAGTCAGGCTTCTCCCCTCTGTCTGCACTGGCCGAGCTCCTCCTCCCTTGGCCACCAGCAGGGAACTGCCCTCCTGGCCTCATGCCTGGGGCTTATATATGCCAGGCCCTGCCCCTTCCTGTTAGCTGGCTCTCCAGCGGTTGTCCTAGTAACCAGCACCTGTAACTCTGGCTGCCCTGGTAACTAGCAGCTGGGCTTCCCCCTTCTTGCCACTAGGGGTCTCTCCCGAGTTGTTTCTGCTCTCAGATGCAGGGCACATGAGTGCTCTGTGACAGGTCTGGAGGCCAGATCCAGCCCACCAAGCACTTTCATCTGGCCCAGGAGGACCCCAACAAATTGTGCCCCACCAAGCCCTTCCACCCACAAGGGTGGGAGTGAGGCACCTACATGTATACACAGCCCCCAAAATGTACCCTATTGCCTTGCTCCCACCCTCATGTGTGGAAAGGCCCAGCAGCCAGCATGCAGCTTGCATGCAGCTTCCCTGGGACCTGTTCGCTTCCCCAGTATCCTGCTGTCTCTGGGTAGGTAGGGAAGTGATGAGGGTGGGGCTGCAGCTGGGAGGGAGCCTGGAGCATGGGGCTGGGGCTGGTGGCAGCACAGAGCCCATGCCCAAGGGGGACGGGGGGCAGCAGGATGATCTAGTTGGGGATGATCCTGCTTTGAGCACGGGGCTGGAATAAATGACTGCCTCAGGTCCCTTCCAGCCCTAATTTTCCATGCCTTTATGATTTTCTATGATTCTATGATACTTTTGGTAAGTCTCTGACAAATGCTCTGCCTCAGCCAGCTGCTGTCAGTTGCTTGTGGATGCTCTCTTAGGGTGCATCCAGACGAGTGTGCATGTGTGGTATGCAGCACTGCACATGCTGCACATGCAGTCATTCCCCACATTGTTAATTTGCAGCATGGCGGGGGATGAAGGCAGGGATTGACACTGGGAGATCCTGCTGTCAAAAAAAAATGCACTAAAATATTGTGGAGCAGTGCATGTGGCAGCAGCGTATGCCACCCAAAACAAGAGCTTGGCCAGCTGGCCAGGCTCCCTGCTACTGGATCATTGCCACTGGAGCCCCAGGAGACCCCCAGGACCCCAGGTAAGGCTGCGCAGGTGGGCCCAAATACTCGCACCAGCTTTCCTTATCCCACTTGGGGCAACCTGCCATGCACCAGAGCACACGTATGAGTGTTCCCAAAGAACAAGTAGCAGTGACACAACTATGTGCCATTGCTATTTTCCCCTGGGGAAATGCAAGTGTTTCTCATCTGCCCTTAATAAGCAAACCTAACAGTGTCTTCTCCTTTTGATTTTAAGACCAAGCCCTAATAAGCCTGTTAAGATAGTTGTAGCTGTGTGGCAGGGCACTGTTGGTGCCTGTCACTTTAAGGACTCAGCCAAGCAGCCAGCATGTGCTTGACTGCGGCAGTCCTTTTAGATCTTTGGCCATCTATATAAACAGAGCGTTTTGTTACTGGCAGCCCAGGAAGTAACATTGCCTGGCTGCAAGACTGCTTGGAACATCTTGGAGGTAAGGGCAGGAGCTGTAGGGGATGGTTTGGAGGCTCATGGTCCCAGGCATGACCTAAAACTGCACCCTACCAGGAGTGGGTGGCCTGGTGGGGCTCTCAGTGGTGCAGGAGTCCTCAGGAAATGCCAGTCCAGTTACTACCCTCATGAAAGGTGGGTTGAGGTGCCCTAATAACCCGATCTCCCACAACTGGGTGGGTTACCCCTAGTACAGGCCAGAAGGTGGACCCAGGAGAGAGAGTGGGGCTAAAGGCTCAGAGACCTGACTTAGAGCACCCTCAACTGGTCAATGCTGCGGCCAGGACCAGAACAGTCAAAAGAGGCAGAGGCCCACTATGAGGGATGCCCAGAGCTGAAGGCCTGAGGTTTCTGACTGGCCTTGGAGGTGAGGCGATGGCCTGTGTGGCCAAAGGTCCCGAGGGGACCATGCCCGAGAAGGAAAATGGTGCAGCGAGCTAGGCAGCCCAGAATGAGGGTGGGGTGGGCTGCCTGAATGGAGGGATCTTAGAGGGGTCCTGATTGGAGGATTCTGGGGCCCAGAGTGGGGCCAGTGAAATTAAAAGCTAGTGGATGCCATCTGCGAAGCTTTGGCTGTAATGTAGGGGAAGAACAGAGCTGCAGATAGCGCCCCCTGGCATCGGGGTAAAAAATGGGCAGCCTCCTGCCTAATTAACAACTTAATTAAATATCTTCAAGGCATGGCGGGCAAGGAGGCATGTGGTGGCCCAGATCAGGTGGGTGCGGCCGTCAGTAGACAGGCTTCAAGAAAGCACCCCGTTATAAGCTGGCTGGTTAGGCAATTCTCAATTAATAGCTCCTACATTGTTTTCCTAAAGACCTCTTTTGTTTGAGGCTCTTTTATCTCTGGGACAATTTTGCATTTGTCTCTTTCTTTTCCTAACACCCATGTAGTCAGATAGAATGATATCAAGCAGGTAAACAGTTAATATAGTATTCATAATAAATAATACTGGTATCTCCCTTATTCCTTCTGCATGTCATTGTCCCGGGGTGGGGAACCAAACCCCAGAGTCACGGTGGGCCGGGGTGGCAATTAGACACGGTAACAGGCCGGGTTCTATTGGCTATGGAGAACTGAGGCACGGGAAGCGTAGCAGTTTCTTAAACAAGTTGGAAATTTATTTGACTTACGCTTAGGTGCGTAGGAGAACGATGTCTTCAGTTACAGTTTACAAACTTACAACAAGAACAACAAAGGGGTCTGTTGGCCCACGAGGTTCAGTCAAAGACCTAGTCCCAGGGCTGGTCAACAGCTCATTTAGTGGATAACACGAACAACAAACTAACTGTAACGCGGTGAATGATGAAACGAGACGTGACGCCAGTCCAGTATTGTTGGACGATCGAGTAGTCGTAGAGTAATGCCGAGGTCGGGCTGCCAGAATGTTGAGGTGGAGTTGTAGTGGGATGGTCCAAAATCGTAGTCAGCAATCAGTCAAATTGAATCAGGAACCAGGAGATCAAAACCGCAATCGCTCTAACCAGCACAGAGTGCCAATCTGGGGAAGGAGACCAGTAGGCCCAAGAACCTGACTGCCAGACAGTCCCTGGAAACACCAGCCTCTGTCTGCAGTGACGCGATCTTCTCCCCCCAGAGGGAGGGGTCCTCAAACCTTTTATAGCAGCCCTATAGCCAATCAGGCTGCTTGGCTAAGAGAAATTTCTAGAGGTATTACCTCATTCCAGTCGTACACTGGGCATGCTCTGCACTAAGATCTGCATAGCAACTGAGTCTGCTCAGAGCTGAAAGTGGGTCAGGGCTGATTGACAGCTCCTGAGGTCATAGAAGGGGTAACTCAGGCCCTGCATGGAATTTTCCACTCTCAATCAAACTGAGTTCATGCATTGGCAGCACCTATACTTAAAATTTTGCTCCAACAGTCATCATGTCCTATAATGTATCAAATGTCCAAATCGTGCCAGAATAGAGGTCAGAGATAAAACATCAAAAAAAGAAAAAAAAGAAAAAAAAAGGAAATTGGTAAAAATAGTAGGCATGCATTTCAAGTCTGAAACCAGCAAGGTGCCAGTTGCCTCTTATGAGGTCTGTCTATGCTACAGTATATAGCATGGGACTAGTGGCTGTTAAATATATATGGATTGCCTTTTGGAAGAATAGCCAAGACTTACCAAGAGAAAAAACAAATACTTATGGAATTTTGTGACAACATATCTTCTGTCCAACTGGAGAATTACTTATGCAAGTAGGAATATGCAGGTTCTGCACCTTGAATCTGAGTCAGCCAGGCCCAGATTAAACACTCCATTCATTAAGGGTGTCTGAGTCTACAGGACTCATAGTGGAAAGAAGATAGAAGTCCATAAAATCAAGGTCCAGTACTAAAATGCATCTGGAAGTAAGAGTCTGGCTGGTCTTCGGAATTCAGAGTCTGAGCTTTTGGCTACAACACTTTTTTGAGGATTTGTCACAAAGAGAAAATAATTAACCTGCCTCATTCTATTTAATTACTGAACACTGATCTTTGTTGAAGCTCAGGATCTTTGTTTTTGCTTTATTTGTATTTTTTATATTTATTTTTTAGGCTTTTGATTTTTCACTTTTTTCATGGTTTGATAAATGCAGTTTAAATCTCATGTTCTGAAGCAGATCTGAAACCCTAGGCAGCTTCCAGAAGATTTGCTTGGATTTGCCAGAGTACTGAGAGCCTGTTGCCCCATACATCACTCCAGGATAACAGTGCCAGAATAACAGTGTGAAAGGCAGAATTACTCTAGCATAAAACTGGAACAATGCAGTTACTGAATTTGGACTTTCTTCTCTGAAATTATGAAGGTGATGATGATGTTTCACCCCCTTTATGCCTTTCTGTCCCAGGAAAGTATATTATTTATTACCATGAAAGCAAAACTACACTGTTCCTCTTTCTTTCTCCTACACTGAACATGCTTGCTTGACATACACAGAAAATTCTCTGGTTTGATTTTTGGTCCTGGTTCCTAATTTAGGTTGACCTACTCAGTCTTTATATGACTCACTTAATCTTCTTAAGGTTCATTCAACCCATCTGAAAAAAACCCCTCATTATTGTCCAAACAAAATTCTAAAGAGGTGCTAGCAACACATGAGTTCAGTCTGATCATGCGCAGATAACACTAGCTCATGGAAAATTCCACAGCGTGCCCAGCATGTGCCCCCTGGGTGACTTGTTGGCTTGTCAATCACTGGTGACCTACTTTTCAGCCCTGCGCATGCCCTGTTCTATACAGACAAGTAACCTGACGCATGCTCAGTCAGTAAGAGCATAACATCAGTGTTCTAGAACATTCTCATAACCAAGCACCCTGATTGGCTAATGGGTAGCTTTAAAAGGCTTCTGACCCCCACCTTGGGGGAGAGTTGTGTGGGCGTCGTTGGTGAGAGAGTGAGAGACCGTGAGCTATCTGTAGCAGAGGCTGCCTAGGCAGGGACTGTGAGGCAGATTGAGAGGCTGGGATCTGATCCCCCGGTTCTTTTCATACTTCATACAGCGATTTACTTCTTCGTTACATTTCCTCAGACTGATTCCTTTTGTTACTGGACTGTTTACGGCTTTCACCCTGACTTCGATTCCAGATCATCCTTACCACTTTGACTTTGGCTTTGTCTTCCACTTACCTGGCTTTCGACTTCGGTTTCCTGCTTTGGCCATCCTGTTGTCCAACACTGGACTGGCGTCACACCATATTGTTCTCCGTTCTTCGTTTCACCATGTTACAGTTTTTGTTGTGTTGTGTTTCCCTGTATGAGCTGTTGACCAGCCCTGGGACTAGCAGTGGGCAGCCGCACCTATCCCTCAGGGGGTAGAAAGCAAGGGCTCACTGTGAACCTCGTGGGCCAACAGACCCCTTTGTTGTTCGTGTTAATAACTGTAACTGAAGAAAGAATTGTGCCTCCGCCTTAAAGCGTGAGTAAATAAACCCAAATACTTATTTTGAAACCATACGCTTCCATGCCACTCAGACTCCGCTGCCGTTAATCCCACCTGTTCCATGTCCAATTGCCACCACCCAGCCGTCCCACCGTGACCAATAACGTGAGCTTGGCTTGCCAACTCTGGTTTGACAATTATAAAGAAACATTACAGAATAACTGGAGAGGAAGGATACATGACAGTAAACTTTACACAATTTTTTTCATATGAAATTAGAAAAATAAAAGACATCTGGTCTATAAGTTCTAGAAGAATTAAAGCACATGGAGGATTTATTTCTTCAAGCTATGGAGCTTTACCTTGGAGTCTTACATTTCAGTTTGCTAAAGAAAAACTGTAATAGAAATTGCAGCTTTTCTACCCTCGTATATTGTCCCATCTCACCAATGGATCTCCAAGGATGAGTGATTACACTATACACAGACCACTCACTAAAACCACAAATGTGTTTTTCGTTGAAATAATGCTTTGTGGTACAGAATCCTGACTCATTAGAAACTGTGTCAAAATCACTTATTTTCATTTATTTCACTATGGTTAATGAATCATAACAACATGTAATAACTACCAAGTGAAAATTGAGGTGCATCTTTCATTACTGTACCATTTAACCATCCACTCTAGCTACTTATGCTAGGCACATATGTGAGACCTATTGTTGCAAACCTGCCCATGGAGGACCCCTGGAGCCCTCAGTTTCTCCCCACTGCTTCCACTTGTTGCCAGTAAACCTCAGTTCCATTGCCCTTATGTCAGATTCTGCTGCTGCAATGAGGGATTCTCTGGCAGCTCCAGGTAGCCCCCCTTTTTGAGGCTGGAAACAAATTATAGGCCCCCCTTATCAGCCTGGAATATAACCAGAAGTCACCCCTTCCACAGGTAATCAGTAAGGAGACAAACAACAAAAGTATTCGGTATATATATAAAAAAAGAAACCAGTAACTGTATATTCAGATACAGACAGTGATATGAGTAAACAAGCAAAACCATTACCAGAACTTTGACTTGTTCTTAACTTGAACTTTAAATACAAAGAGGCAATTCTTAGCCAGCTTTCCAAGATAGAGATCTTCCCCTGACTTGATGCCAGATCCTTCTGCATTTCCCTGTCAGCTTGTTTTTCCCAGCCCTGTTGGCTGGGGAACCTCATTCCCACTTTTACCCAGGAAGAGTGATGAGAAAAGCCAGGCTTTTGAGGCAGACTTCAAGTACCTTTGCCAGTCTCTCTCTTAACATATGTCACCCCTTAATTTCTAGAGATGCTCGCACTATGTGAAAAACTTCCTGACTCAAAGATGCATATTTATGAGACTACACACTTGCATCTTGCATGATAGTTTGACTAACGAAGTATCAAGCTCCTGGCTTTTCTTCTAAAACGTAAATTGATCATTGTGTGGCCATGCTCAGGCTTCCCATACATCAAAGCAAGTCCATATGAAGAACAAGTAAATAACCCAAGTCAAATGCTAGTTCAAATCCATTGCCTCTTCTAAGTGTAACTAGGTGATGGACATTTAAGTAAATCAATGTCTCACTGACACAGCATTGACTAAAACATAAAGATGTGTCAAAATTACCTTTATATCAAATATTACAGGACATACTGTTATGAGAACAATAAAACTGAACACAGTTTTGCAGCAGCTACAATTACAGACTAAACACGGTAAAAGTAAACCTCATTTGACAGAATATCCACTTAGTGAACCCCGCAAAATAACTTTGTCTTGGGGTGAATTTGTGACACCTATCTAAATAAATCTGTAGACAGAAAGCATAGTGAGGCACTATAGAAATGCTAAGAATAATGCCCCACCCTACAATCACTCCCACTTACAGTATGACAAAGCCAACTCCTTAGCATAGTGCTAACCTTGACCAGAAGCCCAGACCAACTGAAAGGCTCTCTCATCTTCAGCATGCTTTTTGGCATACACTGAAGGCTTCTGTAAGATGGTTGGAGTGCTCAGTTGCTAAGCTTTGGTACATGCTGGGTGTTTCTACACAAGATGCTTTACTGCATAGTAGATTAATTTATTGTGCAGTAAAATATCACTGCCTACACATGTGTGGCATTTACTGTGCAGTAAATTAGTTTACTGTGTCATGGGCAACTACCTGTAGATACAGGTAGATTAATTGTGCGGTAACTACTGTACAGTACCACACATGTAGATGCTGACTGGGAGCAATTTTTATCCCAGTCAGCCCAGCCATCAGGGGGCCACTGCTGCTTGGCTAAGATCACATGTGGGGGGAGGTGTGCTGGCTGTAGGGGCAGCTGTCTCCCAGTCCTGTGCTCATGGGGACATGCACAGAGCCAGGAGACAGCTACCCCTGTAGCCATATAGCTCTTCCAGCCCTATGAACATTGGGACCCATTCCCATATACATGAGGCTAGGACACAGCTGCCTCTGCAGCCAAAACAGCTCTCCTGGCCCCTAGCACATCAGGACTGTCCCCCATGCCCCCTGCCAGCACATCCTGGCACCCAGGGAAGCCTGGAATTTTCCTTGTGTGGTGCAGAGGGGGCAGAGAAGGGCAAGAACTGCCCTGGACTGGGCTGCTGCCTTTGAGAGCAAATCTGCACCCAACAGGATGCACGTGTAGAAATGTTCCCAGGCACAGTTTACTGTACTTTATTTTACTGCATAGTAACCGCACTGCACATTCATTGCATGTGTAGACAAATCTGCTGAGTGTGAGAAAATGGGTGAAGTGTGCTTCTTGGCAGAGAACGTGAGTTTGCCCTGGAAGCCACACTGACATGCCCTGACTGTTAAGAAAAACAAAAAAGTAGTTATAGGCTCAAGTTCTTGAATGTATTTAGGACTTATTTTATGCCAGTACCTAAATGAATATGAAGTATTGAGAGAAGAGAAGCAAACATCATTTGGACCTCACTCCTACCCTAATGGCCACATCCAGATGAGCATGACTGTGCAGTATGTGGCACCGCAGACACATCTGTGACACCATACACCAAACATTCAGTTGTTCTCCATGCCGCAAGGTAGCAGCTTGGGGGTGTTTTTGATTCTGAGAGATCCTGGGTTCAAAAAAATCCACGTAAGAAAAGTGGGGTGGTGCATGTGGTAGCAGTTTGGGCCACTCAAAATCAGAGCTTGGCCAGCCAGGACCACTCTCTGGCTGCAAGCCAGGCTCCCAGTGGTAGGATAGTGGTAGTGGCAACTGCAGCTCCCCAAGGCCCACAGGTAAGGCTGTTGGGGCCAGCACAGTTGTGGGCCCAACCTCCCCTACCTCACCTGGGGTATCATGCCATGTGCTAGAGGGTGCATGGCACAAGCATTTCCCAGGGACAAGTAGCAGTAGCACAAGGTGTCCCTGGGGAAATAAATGTCTACGCTTGTGTGGATGAAGCCAACGATTGGATGCTACTAATACCAAAGCTAGACACCTGTAAACCAGATCCATGTGAAGATGTAGATCAGGCTACATATGAAGTTCTCAGTTATGGTATGTCTGAAACAGGATCAATTATTAGAGACCAATTAAGAAACAGCTTGATTTAAATTTTTACCCTTCATTTACTTGTGTGTGTTCCCCACAAAAACACAATTAATGAAAAATTGAAAGCAATCAAAACCTCCAGCTCCATAGTTATACTTGGTTAGACCTTTCTCTTTGGGGATTACCTAGCTTGTACCCTGACAGGAGCAGAAACAATAACTCCTGTGTTTGTACACCATGGTATTACAGGTAATACAGAAACCCCCCCATAATAAATGACTTGTGGGGTGGGGAGCAACAGATTTGTAAGGTAGGATTAACAATGAAATATGTTCAGTTTGGCTAGGCAGTGACTAAGAGTGTACAAGTATATGGAAGAAAACAGAAAGATGAATTAGCCTAATAAAAAGGAATATAGGTAGGAGTAACATAATTAAACTAAGCAAGGGAAAATTTAGGCTGTATGTCATGGCTTAATAGATAATGAAAGATGTGTATTAGCCTAGAAATAGTCATCTAGTTGAGCTGGTAGAATATCAGTCTCTTAGCATATTTAAAATTAGCTGGGACAAAATGCAAATAAATACAAAACTAGGAACAATTTTAGGACAGTCAGGAAATGGATTAAATGGCATAATAGGTCTTTTGTCACCTCTCTCCAAACTCTTTAGCTCCCTCTAGGCCTGAATGGAGGATCCCACACCTTGTATACTGAAGTGACTGCTGATATGACTCAGCAACAAATGTTGGCTGTCTTGATTGCTGGCTTTAGAAACTCAAGTAAAGCAAAGCAACAGAATTGCTCTATGTACCTCTGTGCATCAATTTATTTTTAGTGTTTCTTTCTATCACGGTCAAATTATCTTGACCATAAAGCAACTCTGAACTCCCACAATCTTCATTTTTATTCATTGTTTTTAAACATATTGGGAAGGTTTCTAATACAATGGTAAAACCAGTAGCAGGGTTGGTAAGTGGGGCACCAGCACAAGGTGCTAACTTAGAGGGATGTCAGAATGGTGACCTGCCCCTGGGGAGACCACGTCTTGTCAACATCAGCAGCCAGAGTGGGAAGACTGCAACAGCAGCAACAGCAGCCACCACTACTACAGACTTTGAATTCCCTGAGCAGGTAAGAATCCCACCTTCTTTCCCTCCCCATGCTGGGCACTGCCTCCCCTCAGGTGTTCAGGGACATTCCCCCCCTAACTCTGTGGTAGGGTTTTGCCAAGGGAGCAAATCTTACGATTTACCTCTGGATAAAACTACCACCATTAGAAGATTTTCTTTGTAATATTTCTGTAAAAAAGGCTGGTCTAGATTTCCTTTATATATTTATACAAATCAAGTCAGATAGTCAGAATGTTAAGTCACTCATCTGCAGTATTCTTTTGAAGAGCTGCCTGATTTTGTAGATGCAGTTTAGATGTCAGAGGTTAAGGGGAATGATAGAGATGTGTTTTTATATTGGACACAGCAGCACTGTGACATTTTTCTTTTTAGCTAGAAGGCTTTTAGTTTGACAGTACTGATTTGTCATAGCTATAGAGCACACAAGTGTCCTAGTGGGAAATCAGATGTTTTATGCACACAAACAGAGTCAACACAAGAACAAACTGTATGCCTATAAGAAGCTGCTTCTTATAAAAATAATACATATGGCCTGGAAGAATGTAAGTTGCATGGGTATAAGGGGACTAGGGAGAGCCAAGCCATCAACATTAAGGTCTCCTGGGGGTTCATTTAGTCTTGTCTGCTTCATCATCCTTTAGTTCTCATTTAGGTTGCTATAAAAAGCTTAACTTTCCATTAGTGTTGTGGAAGATCGTAATAATAGAAAGATTTACTTCCTCTATGTAATATGCTTCATTACTTTCTATATTCTGCTCATTATCAGAGCGTAGGTAGATCACCAAATCATGATGACAACAGGAGATGGAAAAGCTGGAGCAGTAGAAACAGTGGATCATGGACCAAACCAAGAATCCAGAGCCACTCACCCTGCATGGAAACACATGTCTAAATTGCAATAGAACCTGTCAATCCTGGATTGGATTTGTCTGTCACCTTCAAACCCACAGATAACACAATCATGGAAGACAAACATCCTCAACTGTGAGGAATTGTGGATGAGGTTACCAAATTAGTTATCACCAGGGATCCTGGGTTTCTCTGATAAAAAAAAAAAATCCTCAATTTTCAGATATAAAAGAGTAACCCAAAAATTTACATTTTTCTGTGATTAAAATAATTGCCACATCAGTGGCATTTCATTTTAATCATGGAAAAATGTAGATTTTGGGTTACATTTTTATATCTGTTGTTTTTTTAATCAGAGAAAACCAGGATCCCTGGTTATCACTTGAGCACTTATAACACTTGTAGAGTAGAATGGTCAAATACAATTATTTTGCTAAAAAGTAAAATAATGCAATTTGTTTCTAACTAGACAGAAGACAGAGATGCAAAGGCAACCTTTTGAACATGGCCTAATTCTTCCTCTTATGGGAAATGGTACATTAAACTCTCTCTATACATTTTTTATGTGAAGAATTAGGTGAATTTACAACAATTACCAATGTTAGATTAAGATACTATAGGCCCATACCCATGGTACTAGCTCTTTGAGTCATGATTTTATGAAAATTCCAGGATGCATGGGCAGACATGTTGCCAGGCGCAGTTTACTGCACCTTATTTTACTGCATAATAATTGGACTGCACATTCATTGCATGTGTAGACACACCTGCTGAGTGTAAACAAGTGGGTGGAGTGTGCTTCTTGGCAGAGAACGTGAGTTTGCCCTGGAAGCAGCGCTGGCATGCCCTGACTGTTAAGGAAAGGAAAAAAGTAGGTCTTGGCTCATATTTTTTAATGTATTTAGGACTTATGCCAGTACCTAAATGTATATGAAGTATTGAGAGGAGAGAAGCAAACTTCATTTAGACCTCACTCCTACCCTAATGACCACATCCAGACGAGCATGGCTGTGCAGTATGGCTGTTTAATAATAATAATAGTAATAATAATAGTAATAATAATGCCTTCATTGTACAGAAGAACAACCTGAAGACCTGCCAAAGACTGTAGTTTTTTTTAGCTTTAGAAAGAAAAGGAAGCCCTGCCAAAGGTACTTACAGAGAAATCACCTCTATGATACAGAAAGACAAAAAGAGTTTGCAAGTTTTAGTTTTTTCAAAACTAAAAACCAGTCACATTAAAGGAACAATAGAAAGTGGCCGTGGCTAGCAAGAACAGGAACAGAAGACAAATTAAGCTTTCTAAATTGTTCAGCAGTTCAAAGGATTCATGCACAGAGAAATCTTGGATGCTTGGGTCATAGAGCTTGTTGAAGTTCTACCTGTTCTGCGTGTGAGAGTCAAGAGCCAACAAAATCAGCCACTAATTATACCCATCTGGCACAGAATAGCCAACAGTGCATGCTGGACTTCAGTCTTGCAATGCAATTATCTACTATAGGTATACTGATTGTTCTGTTAGACAATGTGGCTAATTTGACAACCCACCAACCAAGTTACATTAAGAAAGCATAACATGAAATAGATGTAGCTCATTTTTAAGAGACAGAAAGACATTTTCTTTTTTACTCTTTAAAATTTTAGTATAAAAATATCAAAAACAAAAAGGTGAAAGTAAAAAAAATCATGTGACCCCCCTAGCAACAAAAACACCACATATCAACAATGCTGAAACCCCTTCCTCCTCCATGCATTTTATGTGGTTACATATTAAAGACTAGCTGTCCATTTTCCAATAGGCAGAGTCCCTCCTCAATGGCCCAGTGTGAGGCAAACTGGTCCATATTTTGTTGAAAGATGATGTGTCCAAACTCACATGTTATGCATACCTGGATCAAGAAGCAGAAGAGTGGGAGACTGTTATTGAAGTCAGCCCCTGCAAAATGATTTATGCCACTTTTCAGGGTCACCATCTTCACTTGGCCCAGCAGAAAGTTGGCCAGGCAACAAGTACTAGGTTCCCTGTAGTATAGGGAAGATGTACACGGCCTAGTTACATGTTAACTTTAGGCAGCTCTGGGAGCTCTTAAGCCCTGGATTTTCCACACATTAACACCTATAACTGGTTTTAAGATCTCTTTAAGCAATCTAAAGTTACACCACTCCCACCTAGGCTTATCTCTGAACTGTGTTAACCAGCTCATGTTAAACTAACATGTAGCCACTCTAGGCTACGCATTCTTGTGAATGCCCCACCCATCCCCCACACCCACTGGCCCAGATTGGGCTCACTGCCCTCCCCCCTGCTCCTCCCCAACTTATTTGTGGCTGCCCATTCTGTCTGTCCCAGGGGAGCAGGCAGGGAAGGGAAAACCTGTCTGCCTGACCACTGCTACCACAGCTGTAGTTCTCTGGGCCTGGCTCAGCATGAAGAGCAGCAGCCTGGCAGCAGCAGTAGAAAAAAACCGGGGGAGCCTCAGGGGTGGGGAAGAACCACATGGGATGGGGATAATCAAAGCAGCTCCAGGGGAGCAGGGACAGGTGGCAGGGAGAACCCCAGAATGGGATGGGAGTAGAATTCTTATCTTTCAGTCTTCCAGGCCCTTCACCCCTGAGTGTGTCAGTGCTCCAAACTCCAGCTAGCACTAACACTGATCAACATTTGAACAACTTATAGGGTAATATGAAACAAGGTCCATAGTCTCAGAGACATTTACTGGGTCAGCTCATAGGTCTTTTTACTTCAGTCATCTCACACAGCGGCACAAAGTGGATGCTAAGGGAAGTGTAAACAAAATTTTCCACTTCATGCTCCACTCCCATTGAAGCTTCCATCATTCAGAAGTTTAGGAAGGTTTGATTCAGATGCTGCATCCCTATATACTGTTTGACCTTTCCTCCATCAATTTGTCCAATCCCCTTTTTAACTCAAATAAACTACTTGCCCCACAACATCTTGTGGCAATGAGTTCCAGAAGTTAATTGTAAGCTGCATGAAGGAACTTCCTTTTGTCAGTTTTAAAAACTACTACCTAATAGTTTTATTGAATGTCCCATAGGTCTGGTCTTTTCGTAAATTTCATAGATTTTATAGACATTAGGGGCTGAAAGGGACTTTGTCAGATTATTGAGTCCAGCCTCCCTGCCAGAGGCAAGAAGTCTGCAGGGATCAAATTATCCCAGCAAGATAAACATCAAAACATCTTTTGAATGAGTCCAGAGTAGGTGCTTGTACCACCTTTGGGGAGAGTCTGTTCCAGACCTTGGATACTCAGACTGTAAGGAAGTTTTTCCTTATACTGAGTCTAAATTGGCCTTCTAGAAGTTTGTGGCCATTAGATCTCATGATCCCTTCGGGAGCCCTGGTGAACAACTGTTCTCCTAGATCCTTATGCATGCCTCCCAATATACTTACAGGGAGCCACCAAGTTCCCCCTAAGCCTGAGGAGTCCCATGTCCCTCAGCCTCTCTTTGTTAGGTTTGATCTTTTGGCCTTTGATCATATGGGTGACTGGACTGTCTTGAGCTTACCCACATCCCTCCTGAAGTGGGGGGCCCAAAACTGCACGTAGTACGCCAGCTGTGGCCTCACCAAGGCTGAGTAAAGTGGGAGGATGAAGTCCCTGGTTTTGCTTGACATGCATTGGTGGATGCTTGCCAGAGTTTGGTTTGCTCTGCTGGCCATGGCATCACATTGGTGGCTCATGTTCAACTTGTGGTCAATCAAGAGCCCCAAGTCTCTTTCAGTTGCTTTGCTAGTGAGCCTAACACTGACAAGCCTTTAAGTATGATGCTGGTTTTTCTCCCAAAGTGAAGTTCCCTGCATTTCTCTATGTTGAATGCCATCAAGTGTTGGTCTGCCAAATTTGCAAGCATGGTCAGGTCAGCCCGTATCCCCAGCCTGTCTTTCAGCATGACCGCCTTTCCCCATAATTTAGGGTCATCCATGAACTTTCCCAGTCTGCATCTGATGCCTGAATCCAGATCATTAATGAAGATATTGAAGGGTACCAGGCCAAACACTGAGCCCTGAGGGACTCCACTGGTAACCTTGTGCCATGTTGATTTGTTCCTATCAACTAATACCCTTTGGGTCTGACCCCAGAGTTGTTCTCCAGCCATCGGACCATGAGACGGTCAAGGGCACAGTTCCCCAGTTTGGTTGTGAAGACATCATGGGAGACAAGTCAAAGGCTTTCTTGAAATCCAGATAAATGACATTAACCTCATCTCCTTTGACCAGGCAATGCATCACCTGGTCACAGAAGGAGATGAGGTTAGTCAGGAAAGACCTTCCAGTAATAAAACCATGTTTGTTGGTATTCAGTAGGTTGCCTTCCATTAGCCTGTGGTGGATAGATCCCTTGATAATTTTCTCCAAGATCTTTCCAGAGATGGATGTCAGACTGATAGGTCTGTAATTCCCTGGATCTTTCTTCCTCCATTTCTTGAAGATTGGGACCACATTGGCTCTTTTCCAGTCTTCCAGTACATCACCAAAGTGCCACAAGCTTTCAAATATCTTGGCCACAGGGCATACTATGATATCTGCCAGCTCTTTTAAGACTCTTGGGTGCAACCTGTCTGGGACCATGGACTTACGGATGTCAAGCCTCTCAAGGTGTTCTCTGTCTTGATCTACATCAATTGTGGGCCCATCTCTTGAGCCCTGGATGCTTTGCATCCTGTCTGACAGTGTGACTGCCTTGGGTGGGTGGAAAACTAATGAAAAGTAATCTTTTAGGAGACTGGCCTTTTCTTGGGCAGCAGACGTCAGTGGCCTCATTTGATCTTGCAGGAGGGCAATGTTGCTTTTGTTCTTCCTCTGACTTCCCACATATCTGAAAAATGACTTTTTGTCATCCTTGATTCTGGTAACTAGCCTGAGTTCAGTTACTGCTTTGGCTTTTCTGGATTGCTCCCCAAAAGTACAGGATTATTCCAGTTTTCCATCTGTTGTAGGCTTCTCTCTTAAGTTTTAGGAGACCCAGAAGTTTCCTGTTGAGCCAAGGGAGCTTCCCTGCCCTCTGACTCCATTTCCTGCAGGACGGGATGGATTTCCCTTGTGCTTTGAGGATTGAGTTCTTTAGGAACAACCATTCCTCATGGACTCAGGTTCAGCTGGGGAACAGGTTTGATGCCCTGGCAGCTGTGACAGAGGAGGACAGTGGAATTGCCTCTGGTGGGGATGATGCCACTCCCCACATGACAGGGAATGGGCAGAGAGCGAACACCGGAAGGAAGAAACGCCAGGTCCTCATCATCGGAGACTCCGTCCTACGAGGACTGGAAGGTCCTATCTGCCGGCCCGGCCCCATGATGTGACAGGTCTGCTTCATGCCTGGGGCTCGAGTCAGGGACATCACAGAAAGGATCCCGGCCTACATACGACCTGCAGACCAGTACCCCATGGTTGCCGTCCATATGGGTACAAATGATGCAGCCAGGGGCAACCCTGACCACATTATGAAGGATTTTGAGGCTCTGGGGGACAAGCTGAAGGAGATGGGGGTGCAGGTGGTATTTTCCTCTCTTCTTCTGGTGAGTAGGCAGGGACAGTGATATGAGGCCTGCAGTGGCGAGGTCAACCAGCGCTTACGCAGCTGGTGTCACCAGGCAGGCCTTGGGTTCCTTGATAATGACCCATGCTTTCGGGCGGGGGACTTGCTAGGGTGCGATGGGCTTCATCTCTCTCCTAAAGGCAAGCGTTTCTTCTCCTTCAGGTTGACTGATTTCGTATGGAGAGCTTTAAACTAGCCTCGCTGGGGGAGGGGGCCACAGGAAGACGAGGAGACGCCATCCGAGCAACACAGGTGACAAAGGCAAGGAGTGCTAAGGTAAAGAACGGGGGCCCAGACAGTCTCCCTAATTGTGGGGGTGGGGCACACAGTCTTCCAAGGCCTTACATGCCTGTATGGCAATGCTCGCAGTATGGGGAATAAACAGGAGGAACTCACCCTCAGAACAGCTAGTTCAAACCCAGACATCATAGGGCTAACAGAAACGTGGTGGGATTCATCCCAGGACTGAGCAGTTAGCATTAGGGGCTATAGGCTTTACAAGTGAGATAGAGAAGGAAGGAAAGGTGGGGGTGTGGCGCTCTATGTCAAGGAGCACTACACATCCTCTGCCAGCAGAATGGGGTAAGAGGAAGTGCAGGCTGAAGTGCTCTGGGTCAAGATTCAAGGGGGTTATGGGGAGAGCGATTTGACAGTGGGGGTCTACTATAGACCCCCCAACCAAGGGGAGGAGCTGTACCGGGAATTTTCAGGCCAGCTTGAAGAGGCACTTAAGGCAAGGGATGTAGTTGTCATGGGTGATTTTAATTACCCAGACATCTGCTGGGAGGAACAGTCAGCCAGGACAGACTGTTCCAGGAGGTTCCTGGCCAAGATACAGGACCTCCACTTAATTGAGGAGGTGCACAGTCCCACCAGAGGAAATGCCCTGTTGGACCTGGTCCTGGCCACAGGTGATGACCTGGTAAGGGGCCTCCAGGTTTTTGACCACCTGGGTGATAGCAATCATCGCTTGCTGGAATCCACCATCCAGCGCAGGGTGTCAAGGGCCTGCAGCAAGGCGGTAGCACTAGACTTCAAGAGGGCCGACTTCAAAGAGTTGAGGAGACTAGTGGGAGAGGCGCTGTGGTCCTTGAGGGCAGGGGAACTCAGTGTCCAGGATGAGTGGTCGTTCCTTAAGGAAATGATACTCAGGGCCCAAGGAATGACCATCCCAACAAGAAGCAAGCGGGGCAAGAGTGCCCGAAAGCCCCCCTGGTTCACCAAGGGCACCCAGGAATGCCTGATTGCCAAAAAGGCGGCATACACCCGTTGGAAGGGGGGTGCTATCACCAAAGAGGAGTATACCTCCTCTGCTCAGGCCTGTAGGGGAGCTGTCAGGAAAGCTAAAGTGGACATAGAACTAGGATTAGCGTCCAAGATCAAAGATAATAAAAAGTACTTTTTCAAATATATAAGAAGGATGAAGAAAGCACTGGGAAACGCAGGGCCCCTGCAAGGTACTCTGGGCAATCTGGTGGTTGTGCCAGAGGAGAAAGCAGACCACTTTAACCAATTCTTCACCTCCGTTTTCTTGTCCAGGGACCGGGACTTCCCCACTGTGATGCAAGATGGACTCAAGGGGAAAGCCTCCAGACCTCACGTTGGGGAGGACCGGGTTAGAGAGCTTCTGGAGGGGCTGGACGTGTTCAAGTCAGTGGGTCCAGATGCTCTTTACCCCAGGATGTTTAGGGAGCTAGTAGGCGTTATTGCAAGGCCCTTGGCATGGCTTTACAAGTGTTCATGGTGCTTGGGCCAGGTGCCAGATGATTGGAGGATAGTCAATGTGGTCCCCATCTTTAAAAAAGGGAAGAGAGAGGACCCGGGCAACTATAGTCCCGTGAGTCTTACCTCAATCCTAGGGAAACTCTTTGAGAAGATCCTCAAGGAGCACATCTGTGATGGGCCAGCTTCAGGGATGATGCTCAAGGGCAACCAGCATGGTTTCATTAGGGGCAGATCATGTCAGATCAACCTGATTGCCTTTTATGATCAAGTCACAAAGGCAATGGATGCAGATGTTGCTGTGGACATAGTCTTTCTAGACTTCAGCAAGGCCTTTGACACTGTCTCCCACCCCATTCTCATTAAAAAACTAGGCAACTGTGATATTGAAGCCTACACAGTCAGATGGATTGCAGATTGGCTGAAGGGTCGTACTCAGAGGGTGGTGGTGGACAGGTCATATTCGACCTGGGGGAAGTGGGCAGCGGAGTCCCCCAGGGTGCGGTCCTTGGGCCTGCGCTGTTCAAATTCTTCATCAGCGATTTGGGCGATGGGGTGAAAAGCAACCTGTTTAAATTACCTGATGATACCAAAATTTGGGGTGAGGTGAGCACTCTAGTTGGGAGGGAAAGATTGCAGCAAGACTTGGATAGGTTACAGGGGTGGGCTAACATAAACAGGATGTGTTTCAATACTGACAAGTGCAGGGTGCTGCACTTGGGCAGTAGAAACCAGCAGCACACTTATAGAATGGGAAACTCCCTTCTTGAGAGCATGGAGGCAAAAAGGGATCTTGGAGTCATTACTGACTCCAAGATGAACATGGGCCGACAATGCGAGGTCACGGTTGGCAGGGTAACCGGACCTTGTCCTGCATCCACAGGTGCATCTCAAGCAGGGCCAAGGAGGTGATCCTTCCCCTCTATGCGATGCTGGTCAGGCCACAGCTGGAGTACTGTGCCCAGTTCTATGCGCCCCACTTCAGGAGG
This sequence comes from Crocodylus siamensis, assembly GCF_052110815.1. Classification (NCBI taxonomy): domain Eukaryota; kingdom Metazoa; phylum Chordata; order Crocodylia; family Crocodylidae; genus Crocodylus; species Crocodylus siamensis. The sequence goes on from NC_143395.1 coordinate 323,459,719, forward strand.
GATGTGGACAACATTGTGAGGGTCCAGAGGAGGGCCACCTGCATGATCTGGGGACAACAGGACAGACCCTAAAATGAAAGACTGCAGGACCTGAATCTGTTCAGCCTTCACAAGAGAAGGCTGAGGGGGCACCTGGTTACTGTCAGTAAACTCACTAGAGGGGACCAGAAGGGTGTGGGAGAGACACTGTTTCCCCGGCGCCCCCTGGCATAATAAGGAATAATGGACACAAGTTATTGGAGAGTAGGTTTAGATTAGACATCTGCAAGAACTACTTCACAGTTAGGGGGGCTAGGACCTGGAACCAAGTTCCAAGGGAAGTGGTGCTGGCTCCTACCCTGGGGGTCTTTAAGAAGAGGTTTGATGCCTACCTGGCTTGACTCATTTGAGTCCAGTTTTTCTCCCGCCCAGGTGGGGGGTCGGACTCGAAGATGTACAAGGTCCCTTCCAACCCCACTTCTATGATTCTATGATTCTATGACTCCCTTCCTAGGGGCCCATGGTCCCTTAGTGCCTGACTGACCAGTTTCCTGAGTTTGTGAAAGTTAGCCATCCCAAAGTTGAGGATTTTTGCTTTACTGAGGGATTTGCCTACCCTAAGTTAGACACAGAAAGTAATCAGATCATGGTCGCTGTCACCAAGCTTGCCCTCAATCCTCAGATCACTCACCAGATCATCCCCTTTGGCCAGAGCCAGATCCAGCAGTGCCTCTCCCCTAGCTGGCTTGTAGACCTCTTGCATCAGGTATCGCCCATCAATGTAGGTGAGAAAGTTACCTGACTGGTCAGACTTGGCCATGTGCTCTTTCCACAAGATGTTTGTGAGGTTGAATTTTTCCATGATAGACATACATTGGAAACATGTGGCCTTGGCCAGTTCTCTATTGAATTTGAGATCCGGTTCTTCTTGGTTAGGAGGTCTGTAAAAAACTCTTACAAGTATATCCTCTTCCCCATGCCCTTCCCCCTGTATTTTAACCCAGAGGGTCTCAAGATGCCCTTCATGGTTAATGAACTCATTTTGAAGGGAAGTGTACTGCTCCTTGATGTAGAGAGCTACACCCCAACCCTCTTCCCAACATGATCTCTCCTGTAGAGGGTATAATCTTCTAGAGACAGTAAATGATAAATCTCTATTTACTTTCTCTGCACCATTTAATATTTTCTAAACCTTTATCTTGTCCACCATGGATCATCTTATTTTGAGTGGAAACATCTTAATTTATTAGACTCTCTTTAAATAGAAGCCTCTCCATCTTTGTTACGTTACAACTCTGTAACTTTTCTTGTTCATCAACTCTGTAATTTGTTTTGTTCATTTGTATCTATATTCACAGTATGAATGCACCATACATTCATAATTATGCTGTCTGTTTTGTTTCTGATTCCTTTCTTAATAATTACTAATATAGTCGGGCATCAATTTACACAGTGGTTATGTTCTTGAAAAAAAACCGTGTAAATAGAAATCATATAAAAGATACCAAGGGTTATGGGAAATAAGGGTTTAGATGTGGCCAATAATTGGGCCAATAAATGCCCATGCATGTATGCAGCTACAGTGCAGCATGCAGGCAGCAAGGAGCAGAGCCTGGCAGCTTGGAGAGCTGTGTGCAGCTTCTAAGTCTGGTGTGGTGGAAGGGAAGGGAGGGAGAAGGGGCTTGGGGGGGCAGATCAAGGTGCCTTGTGGTGAGGGAGGAGTGGGGTAGGGGTAGGGTTGGGGTAGGGGCGGGGCAGGGGTGGGGGCAAGGACAGGGCCAGGGCAGGGACAGGGCATGCACTGGACAGGACAGAGCCATGGCTCATCTGGGAGACATGGGGGGGGGCTTCTGCTGCTGCACATGCCCAGGAGGGCACGGTGGGGGGGCAGCATGTGCACCCGAGATCTGCATGCGGCAGGGTGGGTGGGCTGCAGCTGTGAGGCTAGAAGCCAGGGCTGTGTCAGGCTTTTCCTTGGTGGGGGCTGGGCTCAGGGTAAGCAGTGGCAGCGGCACTGGGAGGAGAGCTACAGGGGGGACTATAGCCACCCCAGATTTTGCTGTAGCCCCCCCATAGCGGCCTTTTTCAGCATGCCACTGACCACCCTGAGCTCAACTCAGCCCCCAACGAGGATGCAGCCCCAGCTACAGTTCTGGCTTCAGCCCAGAGCTGCAGCCTGCCCTGCCCTGCACTCAGATACGGGTGCACACATGCCCTCTGCTGTACTCTTCCAGGGTGTGTACAACAGCAGGAGCTGCCCCCGCCCTGTACCCCATGGATGAGCCACAGTTTGGTCCCATACCTGCCCTGGCCCAGATGGACAGTCACCTGCCCCAGCCCCTGCTCCACTCCCTCCCTCAAGGCGGGGGGCATTGAACTGCCCCACTATGCCCTTCTTCTCCCCCCTCTCCTTCCACCACAACACAACACACTTACCAGCTACACTGAGAGCACATTGTGGAAGGTGAGCCAGAAGTGACCATCTGATTCTACATGCATCTGCACATCTGGTGACCACTCTGCAATGTGCAAAAGTGAATCTATACTGTGTACAAAAAAAAGGTCACAATTAATTGACTGTGCATAACTGAAACCATGCAAAAAAGTACGGTGTAAATTGAGGCCCAACTGTATTTTATTTGCCTTTTCAACTGCTGCTGAACACTGACCTGATGTTTTTAGCAAATTGTGAATAAGGCTACAAGATCTATTTCCTGTAGGTACCATTTCATGTAGAACCCATTAAAATGTATGCATATTAGGCCTGTATGAATAGGGAAGTATTAGATTTGGATTCAAATTTGGCTGATTTGGAGGCCAGTGATTTGATTTGGAGATTCAGATCCCTGTCCTGAATTGATTTGGCCAAATCAACTTTGGAAGATTTGGTGCCCATTCTGAGAGATTTGGAAATTGAGCCATAGAGTATAACGGGGAATCACTAAAATACCTATATCTTCATCATTTCTTGGCTGATTTGGATAAAAATTGCAGGGTAGCTTTTTCTGAGGGCATGAAGTCTGGCATGTTTCCAGGAGATAGGTACAGGGCTTTCTGGGAAACTGCACCTCAAATTGTGAAAGCAAAACTCATGGCGTGTGTGTGTGTTAAGGCCAATTTGGATGAAAATAGCAGGGATCATAGCCCCTTCTGTGGGCATGAGACCTGCCAAGCTTCAAGGAGATAGCTTCAGGGATTTCTGGGGAACTTCACCTCAAGCTTCTGGCAAGCAAAACTCATGACATGGGTGACACTGTGTGTGTGTTAAGGTGTGCCCTTACTGGTACTGGGACCATGACATGGTAGTATGCCCCATTGAGGCCTTCCCCTATGGCCTCAGCCTAGTCCACCATTTTAAAAAACAACAGGTAATAAAATAACTTAGTGAGCACAGTAGCATCAGCAGCATCTCAGGTAGCCAACCTGTGGCACAGCCTTTCTTTCCTCTCCTGCAGGAGCTTCTTCTCCAGTGTGTGTGTTAAGGTGTGCCCTCACTATCTGACTGTGTGTTTGTGTTCAGGTGAGCCCTCACTGGCACTGGGGCATCTACATGACATGGTAGTATGCCCCAATGAGGTCTCCTCCTCCCCAACAGCCTCATCCTAATCCACCAATTTAACTAAAAACAGGTAAGCAGTGCACTGCAGCACAATAGCACTGGAATCTAAGGCAGCCAAACTGTCACAGACTACAGCCTTTCTTTTCTTTCTTGCAGGAGCTTCTTCTCCAGAAGCTGTCAGAGAACTCTCCCTGCCAGCCCCAGCCCTGGGGCTTAGATGTGCCCAGGGCCCTGCCTCCTTCCTGTCAGCTGGCTGGGGACAGGTGCTGGGGTGCTGGTCCAAGGACATGGCACTGGCAGACATGGTCCTTTGGGTCAATCTGGTATCTTTTAGTAGACCACCTGAATAGTTAGAGAAATTTATCTTAGCAAGCTTTTGGTTTGAAAAACCCTTCATCAGACTGGGGAAGCAATTGCAGTTGGTTTGTGTGTGCTGTTTCTGGATGGAAGGAATAGTAAAGAAGCCAGAAGCTGGGTTGGTAAGCTACAAGACAGGCAGCCAGTGAAGATGTAGCAGCACAAGTAAAAGTGGAGAGTTACCTGGGGAATCAAGTGTCTGGCAGGATGTAGTGTATCATAAATCTAATGTCTATATTAAGTCTACCAGTTCTGTACTTAGGAGGATGATGAAGTGAAGTTCATAGGCCCGGCTGTGAAAAGTGGTTTGTAAATTCCCTTTCACGATCAGGCCTGAGAGACTGGAGACAGAGTGGTATTAACACAACTGGCATCCTTGTCCCCCTCCAAGGCATCCCTGACTACGAGGTGCAGCTTGTATGCCACAGAAGATGCGAACAAAGTCGTCATCACAGATGACCACATTGGCCCCATTGTCAATGACCATGAACCCACAGGTGAACTTACCCTGCACAATAAGCCACCCTTGCACCATGCAGTTCATGGCCACCAGGATCTCCCTTGCCATATGGGACTCATCCATCAACTCAGCATGAAGGAGAGTCCACCAGTGGCCTGACTGATTGCACTGCGCCCCCGGCTGCTTTCTCTGTGGCTTTCCCCACCACTCCAGGGTGGTCTGCCTCTGCTTTGTGGGGATGAGGGCTTTGGAGTGAGCAGGGGACCTCCCTTTGGGTACGCTCGTGGTGGTGCCGGGCTGAGGAAGAAGGGGAAGCGGGTGCTGTCTCCTGAAATGCAGCACTATCACTGTGGTAGTGAAGTGTTTCATTTCCTTGCCCCAGTTAATCTGCCTTCGGCAGTGGTGGAAGGTAGCATACCTGGGATCATCTGCCACCTCAAAATAATCCCACACTACACTACTCCCCCACTTCTGGGTTGAGGGTGGGGATCTGCCTTATCCTCCTCCTCAGCAGGCAGAGGCACAACAACAGGAGGAGCTGACTCAGCTGAGCCGCTTGCCTCCACAACCTCCTCTGAGGTTTCTTCCTGACAAGGAGTCCTGGGTCTAGGGAAACTTTGAGGGGTGTGGAGCACAAACTCAGACTCCCCCTTGGTCCCCAGAATTTCTTTAGCTAGGATGCTCAGGTCTCCTGGTTCCAAATCCAGCTTCTCCTCTGTCAGTGGAAGACTCATACTGGGAGATGAAATTGGGGTGGAGGAGATTGTCATTCTGGTGCTGGTACCTATTTCTAGAGTTAGGGTAGGTGGTAGAGATTCAGGGACAGGTACTTCTCCCACCTCCTTGCTTCTACTGGCAGCAGAAGGCTCATAGTTGCTAGGAAAGAAGATGCGTTTATGTTTGAGGTGGGGACATGGAATTGCAGCTCTAGCTTTCCCCCTAGCCCCTCTCCCTCCTCTGCCAAAAGACCTGGCACCTGCCTTTTCAGTAAACTTCCTATAAATTTTTCCTGTGCTGGAAAATGTTCAGTGTGTGTAACTAACTAATAATATATTATATCTCTTCTTCTTCTTCTCTGATATATGACTGTCTGACTTCTTCTGTGTTGTGTTTACTGTTATGTGTTGTGTATGTAAAATAGTATCTCTTCTATTTCTTCTTCTTCTATGACTCTCTGACTTCCGTTGTGTTAATCTGAATCTCTGTCTGACTTCTGTGTTGTCTGTAGTCTGATTGTAACTATAATTAATAATAATAACTATATATAATCTGATCTTTTCTTCTATGACTCCCTGAATTCTGTGTTATGTTAATCTAAATCTCTGACTTCTTCTGTGTTCTGTTTACTGTTGTGTACGTAACTAAAATAATCTCTTCTTCTATGACTGTCTGACTTCTGTGTTGTGTTAATCTGATCTCTATCTGACTTCTTCTGTGTTATAACTATATATAATCTCTTCTTCTATGAATGTGTGACTTCTGTGTTGTAATATTTGACTTCTTCATACATGATGTATTTGTGTGAGTGTATGTAATGTGTGCTTCCCTGCCCAGTGATGGATCACACTGCCAGGGAAAACACAGCTGGCTTTTTAAAAAGTGTTGAGAAGCCCCCTTTCCCCCCCAAGAACAAATATAAATTGAAAGAAATGGATTGAATAGGGATAAGTAGAGGAATTCTAGTTAGTAAGCTATATCCAATCCTTTTCAAGAACAAAAAGTAACAGGAGACTGACTAGGTAGGAAGCCAAGCCAGTCTGGTACCTTTCAGATGCTGTTGCTCAGGCAGAAACAGCTCACAAAAGGCACAGAAAGCCTGCAGACAGAGGCTTATATGCTATTTCTACATTCTTCCCCCAGAGCACTGTGAATGGAAGAGGACTCAGGGAGAGATCATGGTCACTAGCCAGCTACAAATGTCAGTCTTTCCCCACCCTGCTTTCCCTCCCTCTTCTCAGTTTTCGTTCCCCTGAAAGACCACCTTCTGAATCTCCAAATTTCTGAATTTTTCTGAGTCTTTTCCAAATAGATTCAGAGCCACCAAATTGATTCTGAGGTTTTTTGTCTTCTCCCAGTTCTATTCAGTTTCAGAGATTTGGCCTCCTGATTGGGCTGAATCTTCTCCGAATTGAATCATGGACTGAAGCTTTGCATAGCCCAAATACATATTTTGAGGTTTTTTTTTCACAGATGCATCACCTTGCACTTATCAACATTAAATGTTGCCTTCCCTTTTTGTTGCCCATTTAGTTAATTTTTCAAAGTCCTTCTATAGCTCCTCACAGTCCTCTTCTTTTACCTCTTTGAAAATCTTCATGTCAATTGCAAATTGGGCTACCTCACTATGAATATATTATACTTTGCCAGTCCCAGTATAAATCCTTGGGGAAACCCTTTGCTTTGTTCTTTCCATTTTGAGAACTGATATGAGATCACAGTTGTATTTCATTTCAGTCCCTTTTCAAGAGGAAATAGCATTCTCTGAAAGACAGAAATTGTAATAAAATTCCCCTTTATCACAAGTGTGGTACAATCTTAGTTATCTTTTCCTCAGTCATATTACCCTTTTTGCAAATGGCAACATTAAAGTAGTTTATGTAGCAGCTGTCTTGATGTGATGTGTGTAATACCTTCAGTTGTTAACGTTTCTGCTCCTCAGAATCACTTGTGTCCTTATTGTATGTTTACTGAAGTAAAAGTCTATTTTCCCATTAACATAAAACTAAAGCTTTTCCAGTACGTAAAATGAAAAAAAAATGTGAAGTGAGTATCTTATGTATTATTATTCTCTTTGTAATAATCTGAAAATGATGGTATTGGAGAAGGAGAAAATGAAATAGTTGTTCAGGTAGTACTAGGGATTTTAGAAGAACCAAGATTTTAAATCAGGTAAATATGATAATTAATTCAATTCATACAATCTCATTAGTAATGAATCAGTCATTTAAATTTAAATGAGAAAATTTTTCATGATTTGTTTACTAGATTAGCCTTCCACTAAAGAAAAAATCCTCTGAGTGAAACGTCTTTCTTTACCTTTTGCTTATGTTCATTGAGGGTGCATCTACATGAGACACTACTGCACAGTTGGGCGTACATGTAGATGTGCCCGAAGAAACTAAAAATGTTACACATTCTAAGTTAAAGAAATATAATAGTATTTGAGATTAACCTGGCATAACTAAAAGTCCTGAAATTAATAAAAAGGTACACCAAGAAATCATAAGACACATACATTGCTTAGGCTTTATTGTTGTTCTTTTTTTCCCTTGAACTGAGCCTGATTCTCTTCTCATCACCCCAGGAATAATACCGTCTATTTAGAGTAAGTCTAGAAGCCTAATCTAAAAGTCAGCTAAACATGTGGAAAGACCCTCATGGCTGTAATGGGGTTTGTTCCGGTGCTTAAATAAAAGGAATTAAGGTCACAATATTTACTAATGTTTTGACATCACAACTGTCAGTATCTTTCAGGACATGTTACTATACTACTATTTTGCCAAAAGACAGTTGGAGAAGCTTGTCCACCTACAATATTTGCCAATTCAACTCTTTAGTTTCCCTTGTACTCATCACATTTTAAGGCTGTGCACTCTCTCTTAAGCATTATAGATAAATATGTGAGCATGGCCCATAATCAGAAGTAAAAAGGAAATGTAACAATGGCATATCAAAAATAATTATAACAAATAGGTCAAAACTAATGTGATATTCACTCATGTTTCAGTCTAATTTCTCATTCATTTTTCAATACTATAATTAATTCATTTTCATAATGAGGTCCCTAGGGATGATAAATAGGGAATGTTTCTCTCATCTTACACCATTCTTTTTATACTGTTGAAGACAGTACCAAGAAACCACCTCATAATATATTGGAAATATGGAATGAAATAAATATTAGATTTGCTTTCCTATAAATTCATCTACGTGTCAAGTTTGTCCTTTTTACTTTATAATAAAGTCAAAATCCAGTTTCCATTGAAATCAATAGGGAAAATCACTAACTTCACTGGTGAATGGATGGATACATAAAGTGAAACTTACCTAAAACAGGATCCACTGTTCTGAGGTGCTAAGTGCCTTCAATCGCCTTTTAAATCAGTGGGCCTGATTAGTATCACCAAAGAGGCACTTAGCCTCTGTCAGGATTGAATCAGAGAAATCACCTTTTGCATTTCTTATCCTCCATCTGACTTAAAGAAAGTAATATCATAATCTCTGTGGCAATAGATATAATTCCAAACATCACCCTGTGTTAAAGCGGTGTGTGAAAATTCTTATGTCGCTGCACTGTTTCAGCAAGTAGCTAGGTTAATTCCTGCTGATTTATTGCAGCTGGTATTACTGATTAGCTTTCATCTGAATATGGCAGCAGGCCTGGTAGTAGCCAAGCCTAGGGACTGGACCTTTGTTCTGTTATTTTAGAATCTCATATCCTCTTTTTATTAATGAACCGCATCCCAGAAGTGGTCATTTTTTAATTTTCCTATAAACAGGAACAGGATAACACAGAGGTTTTGATTGGAGCCCGTTGAGAACTGCACTAACTCTACATATATAAAACTGTATATTTTCAAGGAGGGAGTTCAGATGCATAATATCATTATAGCTATAATTACTTTTAAACCATTTCCTGTCTTCCAATATTAACACACACATTCTGAAGTGTCTATAAGACTGTATGGAGTACAAAATGTCCAAGAAAGAAGAGGAGTGAAAAAACAATGATAAACTAGACTTCTGAGCTAAATAGAAAGCCAACTGCGCATAAACTCAGCCTTTGCCCTAGGTATTGGGGATGAAACATGTATTATGTGTCCTATAATATAAGATACCTTTTGGTATCTGTGACAGGAAGAAAACCAAAATAAGCCTCATGCTTCTCTAGTCATAGTTGCACGGCCAGACAACTATACCCAGTGTTTATTATATACCATCACTCATCCTTCCCCAACCGTTTTTAAATTCAGGTCCTGCAGGATATGTACAGAAACTGCTTTATTAAAGATAAAATCATGAATCCTGAGCTAATGTAGTGGGGACAAATTTAGGATCTGAACCTACTATGATAAAAGTATGTCTCTATATGGGTGGCACAAGTAGGGTTGGGTTAATATCTGGCTGACCACCTGTGGTAGTGTCCCTTACAGCAAAGACCACAGGGCCTAGCCTAACTTTTGTTGAAGTTGAGACACAAGAGGAGAAAAAATTAAAGTGTCAAGATCAGGAACATTAATTTACTGGGGAATAACAACAAGAAATGAAATACAGGTTAAGGGATAATAATATTAAGTAAACTACAACCATGAGGGAACACAACATACAATATATTTTACTAAATTATCTGAACAGCAAAAATAGTGAACATGAACAGCAGTTGACAAGTCTGAGAATTACCTGGGTCAAAACCAGTAGACACCATCCAAAGAACCAAATTTGAAGCAAGGAAGTCATCAGAGACTGGGCTCAAGTGAGGCGCTACTCTCTCTCTCCACAAAAAAAAGCTACAAACTTCACTCTTATATAGAAGTTGCTACTGAGATCAGATCACAAAAGCACCCCAAACACACCAACACGCAATATGAACTAGCACCATGCACCAAACACCAAGCAGAAGATCCACAAATCAAATGCACCTTTGCCATAGCCACACTTGAAACGAACTCATAGCACCAAAATGTGGGTTTTTTTATAAATGACCCCACTTTCACCAAGCTATCTTCTGAAGCAAAGGGCCTGCCGTTCAATGTCAATCAAACAACATCCAATCACCTCAGTCAGCTCAATCTCTCTCAATATGTTCACCTGTTGATCAAATCAGAGTCACCCACCTTTACTTCAGAACTGTTAGACTTTTCCCACTACTCATTTTGTCTCAACCATGAATGCCCAAGCTGCTTAAATAGGCCAACAAGTTAAAAGTTCAGTTGCTTCTGGAGGCTGTGAACAGCAACTGTAATAGCGCATGCTCCACAGGCTTACTTACAATGCTCTCAGCTGTATGAATGCTGGTTCAAACTTCTCTCACAACTATGAGGAAATAAAATTAACTGAATGATGATAACAAAGATTATGACTAACACAAATTCTCTCTTCTGTAGGATATAGCATTGTGCTAACACAGGGCCTACATTTCAAACTTGAGGAACCTAACTACTCATTTAAGAATCTAAGTTCAGATCCATAAAAGGATACACGTGTCCCTCAGTGCAAATGAATTTAATCCAAGAGTATATCTGACAAACCATCAATTTGAGGAGGGGGGTGGACTAGATAACCTTCTGAGGTCCCTTCCAACCCTCATTTTCTGATGCTATGATCAAGCTGAATGCTGAGCTGCTTGAGAAGCTGTAGACACCTTCATTTTTTGCTGATAAAGTTCTCCAGTAGTGCCAAAAGATTGCACTACTGAACATATCCAGCAGAGCACCCCATTTAACAAGGTTGAATGTCGTGGCACCTATTTGATGCCCATTTGGGATTCACACACTAGGCATCAGTGCACATAAATCATCTTTGGGCCAGATCTGGTTGGCAAACTCAGAGCATGCTACACACATACATATACCCAGAACAAAAAACATAGTGGCTACAGTCAATTTAATAAAAAGATACTGTGATGATCATTCCAGCCACCTATTCTATAATATCACAGTGGTTAAACACTAATGCAGGAAATGCTAATTTTGTCTTCTAAACCCTCCTGAACTTGAAGAGGTTCAAACACACATCTCCCATCTCCCAGGAGAGAGAATTAACCAGGCAGTAGTACAGGCCAATATTCACCACTGCTGTTGAAAAAGGGCAACAAAAATGACATATTCATTGGGACAAAAAACCAAGTAAAAAGAAGTCTGACCCTGTAGTCCAGTAATGAGTACATTTACCTGGGAATCAGAATAGCTGGGTTCCTGGATTGGCTTTGCATTACAATTATATACATTTCTTGGAGCAAGTAATGGAATATGGGCCCCTCTCTCAGGAAATAAGCTTCATTGTTGTTGTAGAAGTCAGACTTGTTCCTATCTTAACCTGTCACAGTGCTTTCTGGGTAGGTGTTGTAATATCTGGGGTTGCTTATAGACATTAAACCCTCCCCCGCAAAAAAACCCAGTGCTTTACTTTCAGCTTGGCACACCCCTGCACTGCACACATCATATGACCAGAAGAGGCATCACATTCATTTGACCTGGCTTACCCAATGTCTGTATAGATTGCGTGCTTCGGCAGGGCTTTTTGGCACTTTTATCAAATAGCTGATTGAATCAGCTTTAGAATATAAAAGTGACAAAAAGCCCTGCTGAAGCACCTGATCTATACAGATACTGGGTGAGCTGGGTCAAACTAACGCACTTCATCTTCTAATGAGGCGCTGTTATTTTTTGCAGGAGGGTTTCATGTCTGTTAGGGCCTTGGGTTATTTTAATAAAAGTGAATGGCAACTCCTCTAACAGCTGTGTTTTAATAGAGAATAGTTAGTGCAATATGGTCTCAAACAGATACCTTAAGTCCCTAAATCCAGGAGGGATTTAGACTATGAATCTTGAATTTAAATAAGTGCCTCAGGGCTTCAGATAGGTGCCTAAGTCTGGGGAAAAAAACTGACTCTCCCTTTGGCATTTTCTGTCACTTAGGATGTGTCCAGATGAGCATGGACATTTGTTACCCTGGGGACAAGCAGCAGCAGCACACCTTGTGGCACTGCTACTTGTCCCCAGGAAATGTCTGTGCTGTGTCCACTTTGGTGTGTAGCAGGCTCCTTCAGGTTGGGGGAGGCTGGATCCAGCAATTGCGCTGGCTCCAGCAGCCTTACCTGAGTTTCCAGGATCCTGGGAACCTCCTGGGGCTGCAATCACAACAGGAAGCCTGGCTGGCAGCTAGAGTGTGGCTCTAGCTGGCCAGGCTCTGGTTTTGGGCAGCGCGCACTGCCACCACATGTACCGCCTCACTTTTACTTTGACAAAGTAACAACATGGGGAACACCTGCACTTCAGATGGGTCTGTGGTGCTACATACCGCACATCTGCACTCATCTGGACATGCCCTTAGTGTCTGCTTTGCCCCATTTAGCATTCTAGCTGTGGTGAATTCCATATTTTCAGATGCCTAACTCTCCCATTCATTTTACATGGAATTTAGCAGTGTAAATTGAGGTTATAAATGTTAATCCAGATGTTGAGTGCCCAAAAGTTGAATGTAGCAATGCTGAGCATTGCCATGTCTAAATCCCTCTGTGGATCTGATCTCTCATGTCCAGTTCATGTGCCTGTTGGAACTTAACATGAACTTGGATTACTGAAGTTAAGCGGTTAAGTTAAATAACTAGGCTCTGTTTTATAGTGGAAGAATACAGTATCAGTTGAATTTGTATCAGATTTTGATTTTTTTTCTAGTTTATAACCATCACAGAGCTAATGAACTGTTTCTTTACCTTTACCAAGATAGTTCAAAACTGATGTTCTCAACTGGTTTCTCTTATGACTCTTCCTTTGTTGCTCACAAAATGTGATCTGCCTGTCACTCTAGCTACTGGGGTACAAATGATTCATGTCCAGGGATCCTGGTTTTCTCTCATAAAAAAGCCCCAATTTTCTGATTAAAAAGAGTAACCTAAAATACATGTTTCCATACTTAAAATGAAATGCCACAAATATATATCTATTTACTTTTTTCAATCTGAAAATTGGGGACTTTTTTTTTATCACAGAAAACCGGGATCTGGGATTTCCATGGAGCACCCATTGATGAACTGCTGATAGAATAAGTGCCAGGATTTTTTTCAGATCAGTATGATACTTAACTATTCTCTACAGTATTAAATTACTTACTGTCATTGTATTGTATTACATACTAACACTTATTTTTCACTGTTTATATTATGGAAATGCCTAGAAGTCTCCAATATGGATGGATTAAGAATATGATCTTATGGGTTATACAAACAAGTAAAAAAAAGCAAGCAACATGGAAGAGATCACAAATCAAACACGATGCAAAAAGTGCAAAAAGGATAAATATGAGTGCAAGTAACATGAAAGATAAGCATGTTTGCATAGCCTAACTAATGTAACACATTCCTTTCCATTCCATGTAGAACACCTTGCAACCCTATCAAGAACAGTTATAACATAAATGTACTATTCATAGTAATGAGGGTTCCAGAACTTCATCTTCCGTTTATAAGATGCTTTAAAGTATGCAGGTGTATCAAGAAATCATTGGTCCCTCACCTTGGATTTTCTCCTTTTTTAAAATTGTGTTACTTGTATCTTCCTGTGTAGTTGTCTATATCAGGCAAGAGGACAAGGTAGCCAGCTCTTAACAAAATGTGACACCACTGTAGGCAGCCCAAGAGCACTTGCTGTGTGAACAGATTCACCAGTATTTTTTTAATAGATAGAGTGTCACATCCATGATAAATCAAGAATTTGCTGTTCTGGAAAAGCAGTGTCTTTGAGTCATTTCTGAAAGTAAGCTGTTTGCATATAGTGTGACTTTTTGCAATTATAAAGTTCCTTGTCCCAAACTGACCTTCACACCCTTCCACAACTTAGTTCAGTTCAGATGCATATGCAGTAAAGGACTGTTTATTTGTCAGTGGTGGAATACATTGCGCATATTGTCATCCATTCTTCTTTATATTGGTATAAATCAATTTTTCATTATGTTGCTAGAATTAAAGTATAACATAGATTAAAATATGAAAAGATGTGTTGCTGATTATATACACAACATAGATTTGAGGACTGTGAGGAACATGTGTTTATAACTTTCACTGCTAACCAAAACTGAATGAAGACCATTTAAAAGATTTAAATATTAAAGCCTGCATAGGAAATAGCTGGCAAGTGCAAAGTTTAGCTCGCAATCTGAAGTCTGGAGATGTTTAGAAATCACATCTTGGATTGGCCCATTGAGGAGATAAAGGACTGTGCTATCATGTTGCAGATCTGAGTTAATTAAAAGTACTGTTGTGTTTGGGCCTGATTCAGAGCAATTCTGTGTTTGGTTTAGAGCAATCACTAATTTTAATGGAACAAAACTGGATAGAGCAGTTTGTTCTTGATAAGTAATTCACAAGATAAATCTCCTTAAGGCTTGTACATTTCAAAAAGAAATGCATAAACATAAGAAAAAACTAGGGCATTCCCAAAGAGAGGAAGGAAAGAAACTAGAATCCTTGTTGTTTTGTGGTGGTTTACTTTTGCAATTTTGTCAACTGCTCAAACACAAGAATGATGAGATAAATATAAATGTTTAGGCAAATGTAGCTTAATGGAAAATGCTTTCTGTGTCACTCATGATCTAGATTACATGCTTTGCATTCATCAAAAAATCTACAATGTGCAAAAAAGCATTTTACCTGGTTATATTTAGACTTCTTCCAACTCCAGTATTATCTTGCAGGACTCTGTAGCTGTATAACTCTTCTGTTCGGTCCAATTACTCCCTTGCAACTCCAATTGTGTTCTGTATGAATGTTTTATTCCTATAGTACACATTTTTTTAAAAGAAGAGGATAAATTTAGATGAAAAATAAAAAATATGTACTATTATTAAAAGTAAAGCAAATTTCAGTATAAACTGAAGGCAACTCTTAGCAATTTATTTGAGATGTTGGTAATGTTCTATTCTGCAATAGCTGAAAAATATAGAATTCAGTCACATAATCCTGATTAGTATAAAATATAACACTAAACATTCAATCTAAGAGTTATTTATTTCCCAGTTTTTGGGAAGCATGCTATGTGAACTACATTATTCTTTTTTTGGATAAAAACACAAAATAATTTCATATATTAGTGATTACTTCTTAAAACATCTTTTGTTTTTTCTCCTTCATTATGGAGGGAAAATATAAGCAAAGGGCTTTCTCTTGGAATTTTCTATTGTTCTCTTATTACTAATGCAGGCAGAGGAACCCACTAAAATGTAGGTTCATACGACAATTTACTTTATTTGTCTTGCATAGTTCCTTAAAAAGTTGTTTGATCTTTGTGACTGAAAATCATTTTCATAGCTTGCCAAAGGACATTTCATTTCAATAAGCTTATATGTTCATTTTGTATCAGCAAAATTATCAGCACTCTTTTGAAAGTCTCAAAGCTCATGGATTTAAAAAAAGACTGACAGTTTTGCTTACCATCCTTTCCACTCAATTGGCAGAAGGGAGTGATAGCTCTGCTGAGGACAGAAGGCAGAATCCTATTTCTCTTTCTAGTCTAAATGACATGTGCACAGCTGTTTTAGGCATTTACAGAATTTGCTAGTCAGCTCTGGATGCTTATTAGGCGTGGGCGAAACAGGCCATATTTGATTAGGATTTGGATCGGCCTGTATCAGGGACAATGATTCAAGTAGTTGATTTGGATCACTGCCCCAATTTGATTCACAGCTTTAAATGTTTTTTCTACATACTTCCAGGTACCAGGTGGGGCTCATGAATGCTGTGATGGTGGGACAGAGGGAGTGTCCCACAGGAGTTTGGGGGGGGGGGGCCCACATGCATGGAGGCAAACCACGTACTTCTGGTCCACTTCCAGGTCTACCACTGAGTGTACGGGGTGCTTCTCTGTGCCACCCCAGCTCAGCAATCGGCCATGGGAGGACCCTGGGTGTCTTCCCAGACCCAGAAGGCACTAGTCACTGAGCTTGGGAGTCATGGGTGGGGTCTCCTACATGCTCCTTGGCAGACCCGGAAGTGGACCAGAAGTGCTCCCCAGAGGACCTGAAGGTGGACAAGAAGTACTCTCCGACAGACCCAGAAGTGGACCAGAAGTGCTCCCCAGTGGACCTGCTTCTGGTCCACTTCTGGGTATGTTGCCAAGCTGGGGAGTCCCCCACACTCCTGTGGGACACTCCATCTGCCTCAGCATCTCAGCATTCACGAACTGCCTGGTATCTTGAGGTATGTAGAAAAAAATATTTAAAGCTGTGTCTATATCCAAAGCACTGAATCTTTCTGAATCTCTCTGAATCAATTTGGAGAATTCCAGTTTGATTCAGAGAGATTAAAGGGTCTCCTGATTCAATTCAGATTCGGAGATTTGACCATCAGATTGGGCCAAATCTCTGCTGAATTGAAACAGAAACCAAAGCTTCACCACATAGCCATATACTAGTGAGCAGGGATCCTGGTTTCTATGATAAAAAAATCCCCAATTTTCAGATAAAAAAAAGGAACCAAAAATCCACATTTTCCCATGATTAAAATAAAACACCACTATATATACATATATCTATATATTACTGGTGTTTCATTTTAATCATGCAAAAATGTGGATTTGAAGCTACTTTTTTAATCAAAAAATTGGGGATTTTTTGTATTTATTAGAGAAAGACAGGATCCCTGTTAGTGAGTATGCTCTAACCCCTCTTCCTGAGGTTGATTTATTGTACCTTGTATTTACTCTGAATTGGATAAAATGGATGGAAAGCAGCAGAGAAGTTTCTGTCCCTTTGGGAGCAAGGATCTAGGACCCTCTCATGCTCAGGGCAGCAGCATCTCACTGAACCATACATCCTCTGTTTTTCTTTCTTTTTCTTTTTTTTAGCTTCTTATTCCAGGACTCACATATTTCCCTGTCTTGGCTCTCTAGGAATCAGCCCCAAGAAAAGGGCAGGAGAAGAGGTTAGGCAAAGCCTAGCTGATGGCCTGGTGTTTACAGAACTTTATTAAAAATCAGGAAAAATGTTAATTCAAGGCTCCTCTTGGGTGCAAAGTATAAATGACACGTACGTTTTGACAGTGGGGGGACACAAATCAGTGCTGCGGTTGCTGCCCCTGAACCCATCTGGGCTGCTGCTGGGCCTTGGCTTCAGCTGGGTGGCAGCCCTGTGCCCTGCCATCAACACAGAAATTTAGGGAGGGCAGGTGCCCCAGTCCCCCGCCTCCCCCATACCATCTATGGTATGAAGGACCTATAACCTAGGTCCCCTGCTCCCTGGGGAAGGCCCTGAGTATTGAAAAAACTATGGGAGGCTCTCTGTCCTCTTCCATTAGGAATGCAGAGTGACTGTATTGTACCCTAAGATGAATTTGAATCCAAAACTGTCCATAAGTGCCAAAGCCTGCAGTTATGTAGCCTTTTGACTATCATTTAGGCATGTAAAAGGTGACAGGTTTTTGCCCAAGTATCTTGCTGATTGCTTTTCCACAAACAAAGGGCCCTGCTACACATTCAAGTTAAAGCTGGATAAAAACCAGCAGTAATTTTATATACATATATTCTATTTCCTTGAGACTTTATTTTCCATGTTTTTAATGGTAAGGTAATTTGAATATAGTGAATGGCAAAAATAAAGCTGAAATTAGGGATGGGTCTGAAATGATTTTCCTATTGAGAAGAACAACTTAGTCCAATCATGAATTGGGATGAAAAGTCAAAATTTTGAAAATGTTCATAAAAAGAAACACTTAAAAAATTATGTTTGACTAGTCAAAACATTTATTTCTGTAATTTCAGAATCCTACCAGCCTTTCACTCCCCTGTGGAAGATGAAGTTTCTTTTCTACCTGGGAGAACTTTTACAGTCTTTGAATTCTTCTCTGCCTGATGATGGGCATTTGAGCCTGAAAGCTTGCAAAGAAAGAAAGAAGTTTTTTGCTACTGTTTAGCTGGTCTAATAAAAGATATCACCTCTACCCCGAAAGTTTTGTCTGCTTATGCTTTTTAGACCAACATGACTACAGCCTATATCCTTACAAACACCTTTGGTTTCATCAAATGGATAGTTTCTGATGAGAAACATGTTAGTAGAAAATTCACTACAAGCTCTAATTGAAACCTTCTTTTTTTCCTAAAGGATATATAAAGTGAAGAACTAAACCTACAAGTACAAAAAATATTGCCAGTTATAATTATTATATAAAAGTTAAACACAGTTCAAATTTTATCTTCTTGTTGTTTGGTAAGGAGTTTTGATATATGGTCAACATAATTTTGGTATTGCAAAGAGGTAGAAGTCAAGTTGGCAGCCTTTGATATAAAAAAATATAAAATTTAGAAACACAGAACATTCCAAATAGTCTTTCAATGTTTTATTTTAGTGCTTGTTCAGCACAGTCATATTTGGCAAATGTTTTGAGCCTTTATATGGTGTCATTTTCTATGTCATAGTTAAATATCAGAAATGAAGAATAAAAGATCATTTTGCTTTGGAATTTATATTGAGGAAAAGTTCCTCAGGATTCACCTATCTTACATGCTGGTAGAAAGATATAAAGGATTTCAAATATCTGGTGAGAAAGGTGAGATTTCATTTCCATTAACCTCAATAAATACAGCTCCTACAGTTTTGTTGTTGTTGTTGCTGTTGTTATTTTTTTATGGAGTAGACAATGCATGCATGGTTTGTTGGAAACCATATATCTATGCTCTACATTCTTCAGAATTTATATGTCATAGTGGTGGTGGTCTTAGAAGTGTGATAGACATAACAATTCATTTTCTAAAAGATTGTCCCATTATATAAAATGTCAAAGAAAAAGAATGTTCAGCTTCCTTTATCAATCACTGTACTTGGCAGTCTAATCCAGGATTGTCAAACTTGCTTTCCACTGGACTTCTAATTCACTTATTATTGTACTATCTAGATGCTGAACAAATTAAGTAAGACTTACCTTATAATGACATTCTCAAGTTGAGGCTTCAGGCCAGGTCAATAAGTTGATATTTTAATTGAAATTTTAGAATACAATCCTGCAAATTCTTGCTGTTGAGTATAATGCATACTTTGAGTAGTTGGTTTAATGCTGATGCAACTCTACACTTCAGTAATCAATAAGTTCAACTTTTCATATGGCTCAGACTGAGGACCTTGGAACTTTCACCCAACACAATTCAGCAAAACAAAATAAAACAAACACATACCAGAACTATAAAACTATAATTCCTCTTTTATTTGCTAAACTTTTTTTCTATTTCTTCATGTATAATAAGCATTAGTTTCTTTTCCGCTTTCTCTGTTTTCATCTGTCCTCAGTCTGACTCATCAGATCATAAGAAATACCTTACTGATCACAATCCCATTTAATTATGCATATTAAACAACTGGAGACAACAAATGGTAAGGTGGGGCATAGATATTAATGGACCTATTATGATCTGTATTCTTCTCTTACAGCTTTCAGCATTTAGAGCTGGTTTAGAAATTCTCATTTGGAGGTTGCAATCCTGCATGAATTTACCTAATACTCTTTTGAACTTGGATAAATTGCTGTCGACATCTACAACATCCTGTGACAATGAGTTCCACAAGTTAATTACATAACATATATAAAAATAATTTCCCTGTTTCTGCTTTAAACTTGCTTCTTAATAATTTCATTTTATGTCACCTAGTTCTGGTAAACTTTATAAAAATAGGACATCAGCCACTGTGGTCCCACTGTTTTAACTATGGTGAGTTAGGGTGTTATGCCTTGTGTTGTGACAGGGTTGACGCTATAGTTTTGCTAAGAGGTTAGACAGTGCATTTGTATAGAATAGTTTAGGTACAGATGATCCTACCTCAGGCAGGGAGCTGGCCTAGATGACCTATGGATGTCCTCACCAGCACTACATCTCTATGATTCTATGATTATTTTACAGATCTCTATCATATTTTTTAAGAGAGAATAAAAGCATAGGCCTATTCTTTTTCTCTTTTGCTTTTTCTTCTATTTTTAATTCTCCTTTCCCCATTTTGCTGTCCCCTTCTCCTCAACCTATTTTTCAACTTCATTTTCTGATCTCTGAAGTACAATAGCACCCAACACATGGAACTGGCAATAAAGAGAAACAATAGCTTCTTCATGTCTGAACCTAATACTACATTGTAACGTACCTAATTTTTCATTGGGTTCCATCTGTAATAAGTCTGATGTTACTCATGGTTACTTTCCCCATGAAAACATATCTACAAGTATGGGTACTCACTCTGGTGCAATGTCCTTCACATCTATACAACTGAGAATAACATGTGGTCCACAAAGAGCTCCTAGTGTGTTGTCCTGAGGGGTCAAGCCAATGCTCAGGATCTCAATATTGCACTGTTAAACAGGAGGGTGTGGTGTATAACTGCACATGCACACATAAAAATCAATTAAGCACACACTCACTAGGTGCATACACCCCTATTAGGCATATACACTCACACTACCAGCTCAGACACATACACTGTACACCCCAAGACTTAGACACAGATCACTAATTCGTATATCATGCACACAATGCTATACACATACACACACACTCTCACACTAGCAACTCAGATACATTCACATTAAAAATAATTAGTCTAGGTTCACGCACACTACACACATCAAATTTAGACAGAATCAGTTACCAACACCTGCATATTTGATACACATATGTGGATTACTAATTCATATACCCCCCCCCCACACACACATACACTCACTTATATCTATATATGTGTATATATATGTGTATTCACTAATTGACACACATACCACCTACCTACATGTACACACAAGTGAGTTCCTAAGTTGGGTATTGTGATATGTACGCATGTATGTATGTATGTGCTTGGTGTACTTGGGATACCTGGGGAAACGTTAAAGTAAGAAAGTAGAAGTGTAGGGAGTTAAAGTTACCAAGACCAGGATTAGAACTGGTAGACTACAGGGACCTGGGCTGAAGAACTGAGGCTCAGGAGTAACTTTATGTTAATTGATCTTAATTGATTAAAAGACAATGCCCAAAGCCTGCAGAACAGGGAAGCATGCTGGCACAGAGTCTGCGACTGGAGCCAGAGCTACAGGGGAGCTGAAAAGGTAGATAGGGAGGGGGGAAAATGGGACTAAAGGAAAGTGTGGGTGTTAAAGAGGGGCTCTGGGTGTGGGGAGCCAGAGGATGGCTAAGGGGCAGCTAGAGAAGTTTCAGAGAGCAGCAGTAGGTGCTGGAAGCTGGAGAGAACCACAGGACAGCTAATAGGAGCTGGGAAGCTGCAGGGGGAGGAGCCTGAAAACAGAGAGATGGGCAGCAGAAAATCACAGGAAAAGCAGCAGGGACAGCAGGAAAGCAAGGAGAGGCTGAGAGGTGGCAGAAAAGTGGAGATGGAATTGGAAGGAGATCAGGAAACTAGCAGAGAGGGTGGGAACTGGAGCTGAGAGAGAGAGAGAGAATGAGGCTGAAATTTAAGATAGGGAAGGGACTGGGATTCAGTAAAACATGATGCAACTCGGGGTTGCAAATGATAGTGGTTTTATTGAACAGGGGAGATAATGGCACAATGCCAAATTGGTTCCCTTTCACCCACACACACACACAATGGCAGCAGGGGTTAGAGAGGCTTGGTGCAGGGGCTGAAGTCCACTGAAGTCCAGGAGGAGAAAGAGAAACAGAGAGAGAGTCCAAATTGTAGGAGGAAGTGTGCAGGTAATATCTACCTATCCAGGCTGGAAAGGGGTCCTAGTCCAGTAGATGTTGTCGCTGGCAGGGCCTCTGGATGGATAAGTGGTGTGGCATGGTGCTGGTCCAGATGGAGAGGGCATCCCATTGGGTCTGTCTTCACTACCCCTTTTTAGAGGGGCAGACCTTGTGTGACCCTAGTGACAGGAGGCCTGCCCAGGCAAGGGTCAGCCCCTGGCATACTGAGCATGTGTACTCTATGCAGGGATGCACAGTTTTGGGTGTCTGTAATGGTGAGAGTTGCTGGTTCTGCAGGGTCTTTTGTCTTTCAAATGCTGGTCTTGTCTCTGATCCTGGGTAAGCTCCGTGGTTCCTGGATGAATCAATGCGAGGTGATGGCCCAGTCATTACAGGCCATTCAGTAGAGGCCTGCTACCATTGTATTTCAATCATTTCCAATCACACTCATTAATCGGGGAACTAATTTACATGAGAGGGATACGTGACTCATACAGTTGCGACACACAGGGGAAGCCCAGGCAGAGGACACAAGATGGAGGCTTGACATATAAAATGGAAACTTAACATTGTCACGGTAATGACAGTCAGTGTCAGTGTATGCTGACAACACAGAAGTGCCAGAACTGACATGCGCATTTGACTCTGTGAATGGAAAGTTCCGAAGCTCACCCAGTGCGTGCCCCTTGGGTGACCTGTGGGCCTGTCAGTCATTACTGACCTACTTTCCCCACAGGCGCATGCTCAGACTGTGGCAACTTCTGACTGAGCGCACGCTCAGAAGGAACCTGACATGAGGTAATCGGACTAGAAATTTCTCTGTGGAGAGCGTTTTGATTGGCCACTAAATTTGTATAAAAGACTAGTGAGCCCCTCCTTCGGGGGGAGACCAGACGCAGTGTGTTACAGAGACTGCTCTTAGCGGAGACCGTCTCACGCTGTGGGGGAAAACCTGCTTGAGCTGAAAGCAGAGGCTGTTGCTACAGGGACTGCTCCTCAGCTAGGCCTCCTGGCCTATTGGTCTCCTCCCTCGTTTTGGTGTTTCGTATCGTTCTCGTTACTGTTATTGCTATACTGATTTTTTGACTTCTGAACATTGGCACCAATCAATGACCACCGATCCGGATTGTCTCGGGGGCCGCGGTGACCCTGAAAACTTACCAGCAGCAGGAATCGACGCGCCGGGGGAAGCCGTGTGGCTTGTGAGCTGGCTCCTTATACAGCTGCGGCCGGCCAGTGATGTCAGCAGAGAATGCCGGCCAGCAAAGATAAAATCAGCAGCAGCTGTGAAGATCAGGGTGGATGGCCCTGAAGAGAGAAGTCCATCAATGGAGGAAGAGGAAGGGGAGACCCCGCGGCGTCTGAGGAGGAACGAGGAGCCAGAGCTGGAGGAGCCGGAGGGAAGGAGCCGGCAGCAGCGCCAGGAGGTCGGCGGCTGACAGGAGGCGGTGGGACTGGAGCGCGGTGAAAGAAAGTCAGCGCAGAGGACCCGCCGGAGCCAGGTGCGCTCGGGGCATGGTAGAGCAGCAAGAGCCCATAAGGAGAAGCCAGATAGGGGTGGGGCTGTCACAGGAACTGCGGATGCCCAAGCCCATTGAGAAACATAGATCCTAGGGACTATAGAGGCTCGACCCTCTGAGGATAGGAAAAAGGGGCAAAGGAAGGCAGCAGCGGGGCAAGAGGAGCCACATGCCACTTCCACAGGGCCAGCTCCAGAAGGTGGCGTAAGGCCGGGGTGCAGGGGTGGTTGGAGCCCCGTGTATGACCGTTGGGTGGACCCGGGCAAAGAGAACCCGTCAGACGACTCCCCCCATTGGTGATCCATCAAGACGTGGTAGGAGAGAGCAGGGCGGTGACGAGGTGAAAGAACATCCATTTTGCCCTCAGGAGGGAGCAAAGCCCGGCGGGTACACGGATTAACCCTATAACTTCGATCTCAGCTTCTTTGGTTATCGGTTCACCTGACATTCGACCTCAGCTTCTTCCACGACCACTGGATCATATTACTGGACTGGTGTCACGACTTCGTTCCTCATCTCAGCATGTTACAGTTTCGTTCTGTTGTTCGTTTATCCCTGCATGAGCTGTTGACCAGCCCTGGGACTTAAGGAGTGGGCACCTGCTCCTATCCGTTGTTTGTTTTCATTCCTGTTTATTCGTAACTGTAACTGAAGAAAGAATTGTGCCTCCACTTCAAAGCATGAGTAAATAAATCCATCCCTTGTTTGGAACCATACACTTCTGTGCCTCAGTCTCCATTGCCGCTAATCCCACCTATTTGTTCCAATCCGCCACCACCCGACCGCCAACCGTGACATCGTGAGCTTGGTTTACCAACTCCGGGACAAATATGACTTTGGTTCACTTACAGACACAGGCCTAAAACATACAATATTCATATGAAACAATAAAATAAATCAATACAAAAATGATAATACAATATACAACAGTAAAAATTAATACAAACCTAGTAATTATACGATATAAAATAGTGGATATCCAAAAACTTGCTACTAAAATAAAAAGGTTTAAGGCTTATCCTAAGTCTGAGCACACTTATACTTATCTATAGGGAATAGGGAGGGAGAGAAAAGTCAGAAATGGTTGGGGAAAGGGAGGGAATGTACTTTAAGATAAATAAAAAATAAATAAAAACAGGGTTTTGCTACAAGTGTTGTTTCATTTTAAAATGTGAATTTTGGGTTACTTTAGTTAGTTGACTTAGTTACCAGTTAAGCCATGTCACGTGTTTTATGAATGATACACAGTTTAATGTGGCACAAATCCAAAGGAGGACAATGAACAAATATAGACATATCTGTATATATAGTAAAAATTAGGCATTTTTTTTTAATCAGAGAAAACTAGGATCTCTGGTCATAACTGGGCATTTTATAATTCAGTGAAATCTAAACAAAAGCTTTAAACGTTAGCTGAACAGGGAAGGGCAAACATCATTTTGTACTTATTCATGTGCTTTAATGCTTTGCTGAGTCAGGGTCTTGTCTAAGGATGTTATAGAGATTTTTTGGGGTGGACCAATGTAGTTCCCTGAGAAAAAATCCACTGAAGGCTGGTTTGCAGCATAACATTACACTGACACATAGGCAGGATCAATCTATAAGGCTGCCTCATGGTGACTACACAGGTGAATGCCTGTGTAAGTGGGCTTATGACCTTATGATTCTGTGATCTTTCCTAAAGGTATGAAAGATTGAAAACACACACTGACATGTTTTCTGAGTTGTGCATCTTAGTATTTTGCTCCTGTTCATTGCCTCCCTTTGGATTTGTGCCACATTAAACTCTGTATCATTTACAAAACTTGTGACATACCTGAACCGCTAACCAATAAAAGCTGATGCTTGAAGGAGTAAGTCTATTTAGATAGTCTCCCCAAGCAGATAACAGTGCTTGAACCCATAGTACATTGATTTACCTTGGGAGTTAGGAACCTAAATACCTTAGAGGATCTCGGTCTTAATCGCTCTGTGTTAATGCAGTAATAGTTGAATCCACTTGAATACAACAGCACTCTACCCATTGTATTGCAAGGTGTGTTCTCTCTGGTGCCCCCAAAACTGTTGCTAGAAAATAAGTCCTGCCCAACTATACCTTTTCCTGGGCTCCAGACTCAGAACTGAAGTAGTAAGGATGTTCCAGAGATGCCTCCACCAAAAAAATCTTAGTGTCTGGTAGCTATTACAGCAGTGGAGGGAAATATTCCCAGCATCTGGTCTGTGTTTGGAGCCTGGGGAAGGGTGAGGGTGGCAGGATAATTTTTCAGTGGCACTCTCAAAAGCACCAGAAATGTAGTGTTGATATGCCCTATAAACTTCAACACAGTGAGCACATCTACACAAGTCATTTACCACAGAATTCTCTAATTAGTCCTTCAGTAAAGTCTCAGGGTCTACACATGTAGCCCTATTAGGCCACAATACAATAATAAATGCCACATTAGGTTAGTCCTTGTAAACACAAGTACTATCCAATGGTGGTGTTCTTTAGTATTCCACAATGCAAGTATAGGCACAGACGGAAGTGGCTAGGGCACGAGGGTGCTTCAGTGTTGGGGCTGCCTGAGGGCTAGTTCCACCCTGTAGCATCCTTGTGCCTCAGCCAGCCCCTCTGCAGCATGCTGAGCCAGGGCAGACCACCCCTAGGATGGCAGGCTGACCTCCAAACTGTGTTAGAGCTTATTGCATCACATTAATTGCACATGTTGAAGTTCCCAGTATTTGGTGAGGAGGGATTTTGTAGGGCATTTCCTTTTTGCAAAATACAACACAAGTAATTGTTAGTGTGTGTTTGCAGTCCTTCATACCCTTAAGAAATGATTATAGAATCATAGGCTTATGGGGCTGGAAGGGACTCTACTGAACTTAAGACTGGCCAACATATTTTAAATGTATGCTGCACAACGAGCTGAAAGGAATCTTAAGAATGGAGAGTATTGCAAAAGTTGCTAGCCTTTCTAAATACAGTCAAATGAAGGAGGTAATAGATTCTAAATGGTATCATTGTATACCATAGTGTTCAGGAAAGTGTCAGTCTTGCTGGTTATGAAATTAGGAGATGCCTGTTGGTACTGAAATCAAATGTAAGGGGACTTTTTATTTTTTTTTTTAATACAAGTGGTAAAACCATATGTAGATTATGTTTGACACACTATATTTTACACAGCTTTTGATAGGCTCTATACCAGCCAATCCTCTCACAGGAGAAGAGGAGGGAATTTTGGTTTATGTTGGGGAAAAAACTGGTGCATATTTCTCCATCTGTTCCACTCATTTCTTTTTTAAAAAGAAACTCATTTGCCTAAGAATGTCATATAATTAGCTATTTTAAAAATTACTCTAAAGATATATATATTCAGGCCCAAAATTCAGGATACATTTTAATATAGAGAGATTTTGTTGTACTTGACACTTTCTCTTATGTATGGACATGCAACACACTATGTAAATTAATAGTTTTACTTAAATTTTCTCCTCCTGCACCACCCCACAATAAAATGGTTTATCTAGAACAGTGATTCCTAACCAGGGTACTCTGGCACCCTTGAGTGCCTTGAGATCTTTTCACGGGTGCTGTAGGTTCCACATAATCTTAGCATTGTTAGGCATGCAAACTTGATTGAAATAAATCCAAGAGATTTCAAATAGGAATACACAGGGTTTAAAACACTCTTATCTGTTTTGGTCTTTTCTAGTTCTGTTTTTTTTTGTTCTATTACTTTTCTGTAGTCAAAAAAGGAGTGAAAAATAAGAGCTGGTATTTTTGAGGGGTTCCTGGAAAGTAATGAAGGGTGCCTTGAATCTAACAATCATTTGATAGAGAATATGCTTGCATACAACTACCTTTTCTGTGCTGTAAGGTACACACCTTATATAAGCAAATGGTATATCTTATCGCAAGACATGTTTTCTTGTCACTGATATTCTTGATGCTTATTACTAATTTCTAAACCATGTTTTAAGATGAAAATAATGTTCATATGATAATGGTCCTCAGGTTTGCTTTTTCTTCACAGCACCCTCTCACAGCCAGCCAGAATGCAACTGGATCACTTCATTTGTTTCATTTCTAAAAATGATTGACTATGAAGCTAATGATTTGAAAGTTTTGTGTTGCTGAGCTAGAAGCTATTTCTGAACCAAGAAATTTCAAGAGGGGATATGTTGGGATGAGAACTGTTGGCATGAACAGAAGGAGCTTGTGACTACTGTGCATTAGCTCATTACTATTGTGCAGTAGCACTGTGTGGCCCAAACCATGACACATGCTACTGTGCAGTGGTAATGAGCTACTGTGCAGTGGTAATAAGCTACTGTGCAGTCAGCATCACCAGGAAGGTGTGCGGGGACACTACTAGGCAGTAGCTCCAGTTACTGTCCAATCATTTAGCATTTGAGTATGCAAGTACTAAATGACTGCACTGTAACAACTACACAGTCATTGTCTTGTGTAGATGTGGCCTGTGAGAAGTAAAACTATAGACACTAATTGATTTATAAGGGCATGGCACCTTTAGTGTGTGAACTTGAGACTCTTTCTTGTTTGCACAGTTATCCATTTGTATAAATCACTAATCATATGAGAAGTAGTCTGCTCTTGCGTTCATAGTTTATCAAAAGCATTAATTCAGGGAGCAAAGTCAAATTTTCCAGTAAGCCAGGTTTTATTTTTTATAGAAACTCTCCGGTGATCAAAAAAGAAAAAGGAATGGTTTGGAGAACCTGCTGTTTTTTAAACCCATACAGCACAAGTGTTACTGTTGAAACTAAAGCTATATTGATACTCAGTGTTAAGAAATGCTGGTTTCTAATTCTAGTTCTAAACCTTGTTTAATCTTGGCACAACTGAAGGGGGATTTTCATTTACTCACCCTTCCACAAAATGGACCAGATTAAAAGGAAAGACCTTACATTTTAGAGCTTTCACAAAGAGCAACATTGTAGAATATATTGTAACACCCTGCAGACAGACAAAAAGAAGTTTTCTTTCAGCTTTACCAACGCTATAAGAAAAAAAGGATAGAAATCAGATTTTTAATGCTCTTTTTCTTATCTTGAAAACAACTTCTGAAAGCTCTGTTCATCAAGAACTAGAAATGACTCCTGACCTTTCAGGGGTTTTATTTAGGGGTAATAAAGAAAAACTTCATAATGTTAGAACAGCGATCAACACAGGCAGTCAAGTACTTCCATGCTCCTGATCCCACAAATATGACCTATGCGGTTACTAGGTCTTAAGGATCAGAAACTTGATCTTTGCAAATAGAGGTTTTTTTTATTCCTGTCATTTTTAGTATAAGTAGTCTGAACAATTTGGATGGTTATTTAGAAAGAAATACCTGCTGCTTGGATTCAGTATCCATACCTACTGGCTGCAATTTCTTGGATTGAATTGGAAATGCTAATGCTGATTGGTAGCATAGTGATTCTAAAACCAATGCCATTGGAGACAGACACTAAATAGCTGTATTTGTATAAAAATATGTTCCCTTTGCCTTCCCAGCAAGTCCTGTCACACCAGAGTAATCTATGGTAATTAAAGGATGTGGAGAAGCTTGAGAGAGTCCAGAGGAGAGCCACGCGCATGATCAGAGGTCAGGAAAACTGATCTTACGATGACCGGCTGAGAGCCACGGGACTCTTTAGCCTGGAAAAGGCAGGCTCAGGGGTGATCTGATAGCCACCTATAAGTTTATCAGGGGTGACCACCAGGATCTGGGGGAACGTCTGTTCACCAGAGCACCCCAAGGGATGACGAGGTCAAACGGTCACAAACTCCTGCAAGACCGTTTCAGGCTGGACATAAGGAAGAATTTCTTTACTGTCCGAGCCCCCAAGGTCTGGAACAGTCTGCCAGCAGAGGTGGTTCCAGCACCTACATTGAACACCTTCAAGAGTAAATTGGATGCTTATCTTGCCGGGATCCTATGACCCCAGCTGACTTCCTGCCCTTTGGGCAGGGGGCTGGACTCGATGATCTCCCGAGGTCCCTTCCAGCCCTGATGTCTATGAAATCTATAAAATCTAAACTTGTGCTGAGCTCCACATTCACAAGCTAAACTGCTACAGTTACCTGAACTCACTAGTTTAGAGCTAGCTAGCATATCTTTAGCCTACCTTGCATTGCTTCTGTAATACATACAGACCTTTAGTACTCCAAATCTTGTTAAATACACTTCCATTTATTACCTTATTAAAACATTGGGGTAGTAACGCTTACCATACCACTGAATCTTAGCTTATCTATACTTTCAGGTTAATTCAGATAAAGGTAAAGTATGATTTTAAAATACAATAACTACTTTTGAATAACTGTTTGTATAGTCAGTTGTTCTAAAATGAGAGTGCCTTACTCATTGTATTCAGCTTTAGCTTGGTTCACTCTGAAAACTACTTCCTGAATTAATCCATATATGGGGAAGCAGCCAGGTCTCTTTCTCCTTCTACCTCTTGATTAGAATCAACATGAAGTACATTTTGTTGTGTGAAAATTTGGTCTAAATAATCTAACTTTAGATGGGACTCTAATAGAACTAGTAATATACTTAAAGTTAATCATGAGTTTAAGGATTGTACAGGATTAGAGTGAGAGTGCATTGTCCCTACCAAGAATCATTTGGCGGAAGGGAGTGAAATAGAGATACCATATTTATTCAGATTTAAGACAAGGGTTTTTCCCCAGTCAGTATGGGAGGAAAGAGCCCCCTGATTTGCATTCCTTTACAAGGACTCTTCATTAAATATATTGTCTATCATTAAACTGCTGTCAAAAGCAACATGTGCTCAGTAATGGAATCCAACTATGAAGTTGGTTAACTGAGCATGACCAAAGAACACATGGCCTACATTGGGCAACTTTCTGATGGGAAATTTTTTTCCCTTTTTCTTTTTTTTTTTTTTGTATGTGTGTGGCCCTTCAAAAGACCAGCTATTCCTTCCTGATGAAGACCAGGCCCAGAGGCACCGCAACACCAGGCTGGCACCCAGAGAGGCTGGTGCAAGCTCGAACACCCTCCCCTGGTGCCAAAAATGCTTACGGGAACCTTTAAAAAAAAGTATAAAACAACTATAAGAAACTATGTTGTGACAAAACTTGACAACCTCCACTTCTCTGATTTAAGAAAAAATTCCTCAATTTTTGGATTTAAAAAAGTAACCCCAAATTCACGTTTCCATGATCAAAATGAAACACCACTATCTATCTATCTAATCACAGAAAAATGTGGATTTGGGTAATTTTTTTACATCTGAAAATATGGGTTTTTTATCAGAGAAAACCAGGAGCCCTGCTGATCACCCTCAAAAATGGTTGCACCCTCTCCCGTATCCCTTGCACAAAAGGGCAGCCCTAAAATACATACAATATAGATTCTTCAACCCCACATCCCTTACCCCTACACTGCAGTCTTTTTGCCCCTATATAACCACACACTTTTCATTCAGCTTTTTCAGAAAGCACTTCTGAAAATCTTTTGAATAAAGCACTGTATACACCTCAAATAAAATAATAATTCATAGTTTCTGTTGACATTAGCAGTTATATTTTGTAATATTGAAGCCCATTATTTTCTAATACATATAATAAATACAACTTTTATTTCCTAGCTGATGCTTGCAGAATGAATATTAAGCTTATTTCTTAGCTAGGGATCTAGTTAGATAGCTATAAATGTCTTCTTTAAAAAGAGAACTGCAATTAGGGACCAATTTAAACCATATCTTCCATATAAAGCTGATACAAGTTTCTGCCTTGTTATTTTTCATATTTTTTCCTGTTCTTCTAGCCAATTATCAAAGATATTTGACACATTTTGGCTCACTTCCTGCCTACGCTATCCTCTTATACTGAAGTAATCATAATGTGAAAATTTGTGACATCCCACTTAAAACATCTGAACATTAATACTACCGAATGTGTCATGGTCCTTACAGCTGTGCTATTAAAAAGTAGATCTGAGTCTCAGGCAGTTGTGTAATGAAAACATAACTCATTTATTGTAGATGCAATAAAAATACTGAGAATGAGATACCAACAGTAGTTACGATGCTGAGTTCAGGTTGCTTATTTAAATGACACAACTCCTAATGAAATAAACAACAGGGATAATAATGGAAGGGAGAAAAATGTACATAAAAATCTTCAGGATTAAAGACAACTAAAATAATAATGCTTCACAATATTGTACTGAATCCTGAGCTGATCCAAACACCTTCAGGATAAATCTGGAAAAGTACACCAGAAAGTTGTTCTGAAGAAAGTCATTTACATTTTTAAATCAATTTGCTTCACTGTATTTAACTCATTTCTCCCTTTTCCCTCCTCAACCCTGACCTCTTTTTTTATGAGCTTTTCACAAATATTTTACTGAACTCATTTACTGGCAAGAATGTTGCCAGAAAGAGCACATATTTAAGTGATATGACAGAATATATATAGTATATTTTAAAATGAAAATATTTAAACTCTGATTCTATAGAGAATGACATACATTTCAATGTATTTGTTGCAAGTATCATATCAAAGTGAAATCAGTGGGATTATTTTCAGTATATAAAGTTAAGCACCTGGGTAAACTTTGTGATAGAATTGGCACCTTAAAATGGAATAATCTGTTTCCAGAGACCAAAAAACAAGCAAGAAATCAAAGTTTTCTTAAAATAGCTTAACTGTTTTTATTTGCCTGCTCAAATGCAATCTCAGAACTAATGATTATTTACAGAAATTAGTCTGGAAAAAATTTCAATTAATTTAAGAAAATTGTAATGTTCCTACAGGCAGTTAGAAAAATGCAAGAGGAATTTGTGCATTAATTTAAAATTAATTTGTAAGTGCTCTATTGCTAATCCCCTGTATCCCTGGTGACATGTCCTCAATACCTTTCCAGTTTTAGCCTGAGACTTGCAAAATGTTTTGACACCTCATTGTGGAAGGCACTATGTAAGTAGTATAGATGGTGAAGGTGAACATATCTGATCTAAACTGCCCTGCAAAATGGTTAAACATGAAAAATGTTAAACAAATAACCTCCCTTACTTCGACAGCATGGGAGCAACTACATAAAACAGGCTCAGACTTATGCAGCAAAGTAGATCAAAACTGCCATATTTTCTCACATATAACACAACTCCCAATATAATCTGTAATTTATTTTTGAAAGGCAAAATGAAGAAAAGATTTTCCCAGAATATGGCTGCATAGAGCAGAGACAGAGGCTAGCCTTCCCCTGACTGATCCTTTATGACTAAAGTGGAATCTCCAGCAGTTGGTAAAGACTGGTCTGTCTTGGTGGATCTATAAAATAAAAAGAGCTAAAGAGTTTGCACTAAACTGGTAAAGAGGATATGACATATAAGGCCCCTCTACATGAATAGGTAAAGGCACAATAGAATCTAATGCTCAATCCATACAATAACACCTTCAGCCATTCCACATGTGCCCCTTTCCCCCTCCCTGCCCCTGGGGAGCAAGGGGGCTTGGAGTTTATGGCAGCTGTGGCTCCCAGTCCTGGGGCTCCACACACCCATGGGTTCGGAGATCACAGCTGCATTCCTTGTCTGCTGGGACTCACCTGGGTTCCAGCACCAAGAAGCATGCAGCATCAGTACATGCAGGACTCTGGGTCCCAGAAGCTGTGGGGTACTGCTGGGATCCACAGTCAGCAGCTGCTGAAGCTTAGAGTCCCCTCAGTTGCTAGATAAAAGGGAGGCATACATCCAATGGAAGGGATGGGCCATCATCAGGGAGGACTATTCCTCGGTTACTCAGGGCTGCAGGGGGGTAGGCAGGAAGGCCAAGACAGAGATGCAACTGGGACTAGCTACCCAAATCAAGGACAACAAGAAGTCCTTTTTTAAATACATAGGGGGTAAAAAGACAGTATCAGGTAACGTGGGGCCTCTGCAAGACACACTAGAAAATCTGGTCATCACATCAGATGACAAAGCTAACCTATTTAACAATTTCTTTGCCTCCATTTTCCTGAGCAGGGAGCGGGTCACCCCCACACCAGGACCCCTGCAGGCCCCAGGGGAGGCACACCGAGGCCTAGGGTCAGTGAAGATCTAGTCAGGGAACTTCTGGAGGGACTGGATGTATTTAAATCAGTTGGTTCTGATGATCCCCACCCCAGAGTGCTGAGGGAATTAGCAGAGGTCATTACAGGACCTTTGGCACGGCTTTACAAGCACTCGTGGTGCTCTAGTATGGTGCCAGAGGACTGGGACAGGGTCAATGTGATTCTCATTTTCAAAAAAGGGAGGAAGGAGGACCCGGGTAACTATAGGTCAGTTAGTCTTACCTCAATCCTAGGTAAGCTTTTTGAGAGAACTATCATGGCGCATGTCCATGAGGGGCCAGCGGGGGAAATTATGTTTAGGGGGAACCAACATGGGTTCATTAGAGGCAGGTCCTGTCAGACCAATCTGGTAGCTTTCTATGACCAGGTGCCTAACTCCTTAGGTGCAGGGGTAGCAGTGGATGTAGTCTTTCTGGACTTTAGGAAGGTCTTCTACACTGTCTCTCACCCCATTCTCATTAAAAAACTAGGGGACTGTGGTGTCAACACCTACAAAGTCAAATGGGTCACTAACTGGCTGGAGGGCCGCACCCAGAGAGTGGTGGTGGGTGGGTCATTTTTGGCCTGTGGTGTGGGCAGTGGTGTCCCCCAGGGCTTGGTCCTTGGGCCCGCACTGTTCAACAACTTCATCAGTGACTTGGACAAAGGGGTAAAAAGCACCCTGTTCAAATTCACAGATGACACTAAGATGTGGGGGGAAGTAGGCACGCTAGAAAGGAGGAATAGGCTGCAATTGGACCTAGATAGGTTACAGGGGTGGATGAGAACAGAATGGGTTTCAACACTGACAAGTGCAAGGTACTGCACCTGGAGAGGAAGAACCGGCAGCATACCTACAGGCTGGGGAACTTCCTTCTCGTCAGTGCAGATGCAGAAAAAGATCTTGGAATCATTATTGATGCCAAAATGAACATGAACTGACAGTGTGGGGACGTGGTCAGGAAGGCCAACCGTGCCTTGTCATGCATCCACAGATGTAACTCAGGCAAGTCCAAGGAGGTGATCCTCCCCCTCTATGCAACACTGGTCAGGCCGCAGTTGGAGTACTGTGTCCAGTTCTCCGTGCCACACTTCAGGAGGGATGTGGACAACATGGAGAGGGTCCAGAGAAGGATCACTCACATGATCAGGGGACAGCAGGGCAGGCCCTATGAGGAGAGGCTATGGGACCTAAACCTGTTTAGCTGTGTAGCAGGGCACTAAGGTGCCTGCTACTGAACAATAGTAGTATGAGCTCAGCTGCCAGTCACCAGGGCAGCACAGGTGCAATTTTCCAGGGCAACCAGTCTGGTCAGCTGACCAGAAGGGGGCAGGGCTTGGCCTTTATAAACAGCCAGGCTGAGGCCAGAAGGTCAGTTCCCCTCTGGCAGCCAAGGAGGGTAGAGCTCTGCTGGAGCAAACTGGGCAGGCATAGCAGAGAAGCAGAATGCCCTGAGCAGTTTTGTACGAGGATACTGGGTGGAGGAAACCCTAGTAGGGATATGGATGAAGGTTAGCCAGTTTGGCGTGGAGTTTATGTTGTAACCCAGGAGTGGGAGTTTTCTGTTTTGTTGTTACACCAGAGGACCGGGTGAGGCTGTAGGGGTTGGAGGAGGCCTCATAGGAGTTCTCCAGTGGGGGGGGGGGTTCCTGGCACAAGAGAGGGCGCTGCATTTTGGGGTGTCCCGACCCCGGCCCCAGTGTGGGCAGTATTGGGAGAAGCCCATTGTGGGCGCACACAAGAAGTCCCAGTGGGGCATAAGACCCAAGAAGGCAGGTCTGGGGGCCAGGTAAGGCCGAGGCTGCCTTAGCCCCAATTGTGGGAAGCCCCTGTGGGGTGTAGGACCTGGAAAAGGGGTCCGAGGACCAGGTAAGGCCGAGGCCGCCTGAGCCCTATTGAGCAAAGCCCCAGTGGGGTGTAGGATCCGGAAAGGGGTCCAGGGGCCAGGCACAGCTACAGCCACCTGAGCCCTGATTGCAGGAGTCATGAGCAAGGCCCCAGTGTGGGTGTGAGCACGGGCAAGGCCCCAGTGTGGGCTGTGGGAATTGCGAGGCAAGGCAGGCCCGGTGCGGGCGAGAGCACGGGAGATGGGCCCCAGTGCGGCAAGAGCCACGAGGGAAGCAAGGGGGTGCCTGTGAGGGTGCAGGCGGGCAACGGAGGTGAGCCCAGGGAGCCGTGGGGGCACGGGTGACTGCAGGGCCCATGTGTAAACCTGAGGCTGGATACTTTCCTTGCCAAGATACTTCAGGGCACTGTGCCAAAGAGGAAATAAGGCAGCCTCCCTTTAACAATCAACACCAAAGACATGGCGGGTGAGATACAGAGGGTGGATTTGGACCCAATTTGGCACGGTAGGTAGGAGCGCTAGGGTAGTTCACAGCACCCCGAGGTCGCACTGCCACAAGCCTCCACAAGAGAAGGCTGAGGGAGGATTTAGTGCCCTGCTACAAACTAGTCAGAGGGGACCATCAGGCATTGGGGGAGTCCCTGTTCCTCTGAGCACTAACAGGAGTGACTAGAAATAATGGTCACAAGCTGGCAGAGAGTAGATTCAGACTAGACATCAGGACGTGCTACTTCACTGTTAGGGTGGCTAGGATCTGGAACCAACTTCCAAGTAGAGTGGTGCTGGCTCCTACCCTGGGGGTCTTTAAGACAA
Source organism: Crocodylus siamensis (assembly GCF_052110815.1). Classification (NCBI taxonomy): domain Eukaryota; kingdom Metazoa; phylum Chordata; order Crocodylia; family Crocodylidae; genus Crocodylus; species Crocodylus siamensis. The sequence continues at coordinate 323,495,687 of NC_143395.1, forward strand.
GGCTAGATGAACACCTTGCTGGGATTGTTTGACCCCAGTACTCTTTTCTGCCATGGCAGGGGTTGGACTTGATGATCTGCTCAGGTCCCTTTCAACCCTACCAACTATGAAACTATGAAATTATGAAAGTCAGTACATGGTTTTGAGGTCTAACTATATAGCTGGTTGGAGCTTTTAATGGTGTGATAGCTACTTTGCACCTGTAACTGTTCTCAAGGTAATTGCACAATTAACCAGTTAACTGCACAATATCTGTAACATGTAAGGGGACCATAGAGACCAGGAGAAGTTAGCAGACAGCAAAATTGCCCTAAGAAAGACTAGCTTGATCAGTGGAACATAACAATCATAAAAAGGAGAGATAATCATTAACACCTGTAGAGAAAAGACCAATGAGCCATTAAGTCAACTGGCTCCCTCAGTTACCTACACAGTAATATTACAATCACTGCCTCATAGAGCAGGAATTAAACCAGAATTCTTCCAACCCCCAGAAAAATCATCTTCCTGGTTTAACACTTACACCCCAATTTTGGGAGCCAATTTTTTGGGGGGAAGTGCATGTTGTATGTAAGAAAGAATGGTATATATTAAGACAACTGCCCATACTGTCTCTTGACTCCTGATCTACTACCACTTTAGGCAATTAACACATGGACTGTTAAGGAAGAAAAGGGGGACCAAAGCAAGAAAAATACTCCTGCCTTAGGAAGTACACACCACCTAAAGACTGGAAAAAGACTATCCATGTTCCCAGAATATGCACTTACCAAAAGGAAGGATCATTAAGTATTCATGATATCTAAAGAGAAAAGTAAAGCTAACTGAAGATAAAAGCAGGGACACTTTAGGAATAGTGCAATTCTGGTTTGAACAGTGTAACCAGAATTAAATCACCTTCTGTGTATTCATTGTGACTACTTTTATATTTTCTACAGATTCCCTTTCCTATTCAGCATACAGACATAATCTAGGGAAGTACTGAGAGTGGAGAGGGAAGGAAATGTCTGCAGGAATCTTCTCCTCAGTTGTTTCAGAGGTTGGAATGGATATTCTAAATGAGGCAGGGATCCTATTGCAGGAAGTGAAAGGATAGGTCTCATAGGGAATGTCTACACATTACCCTATGGCAACATTGTTATTGCACTGTGCTTCAGTACTCCTTTTGGAAATACTAGAGCACCGAGCAGTAATTGCCCATATTGTGCTCTACGTGCAGCGCATAGTTATTTTAGCAGCTACTTCAATGAGGTGGCATGCTATAACAAGGAAGTGTACCACTATGACAAAGTAGCTGCTGGTCAAAGTAGTGTGTCTCTATGACGATGTTGTAGAATCATGTGTAAACAGCCCACAGCTAAGTTTGTTGAATACTTGCCTGAGGAATTACATTCTGCCCCTCTCATGAGAATTCCTTTAAGGTTTCACAGATAAACATAGTGCTTATAAAATACCTGTTGCTATACAATCATCAGGATGGTGCTTTTGTACTCCAACCCTAGATTAATGTGGTTTTAGCTCCCTTTTTTGTAAGTAAGTTCTTACAGCTGGGGGCTGTAGGTTACAAATGGGATGTTGTTGTTCTTGTCTTAGGGTTGATAGTGCAGAAGTGGGAGGAGGGTGTGTCTGACTAATGATTTAAGTGGCTACAGTTGTAAGATTGTATTGTAAGTGTAGGAATCCCAGTTTGATAAGTGAAGTGTTCCAGGGTCAGTTTGATGGAGACATGGAAGTTGTTAAAGTCCTGGTGGAATTTCTCTACACATTCCATCCCACGTGTCTATGCAATAAAGATAAAATGTAGTTTACATACATTGAGGAGATGAGAGAGCAGCTGTCATAGACGTGAACTCCAAGGTTGGTCATAAATTTTCTGAACCTTTTCCCAACCCTCTGACCCTGGGGCTCAAGGTCCAAGCACCAACTTAGCCCTCCACCAGGCCAGATCTCACAAAAGAAGGTAGAATGACAAGGAAAGGGGCTCCCCTGGGGAAAGGCCTTCTACTGCTGGCCCCCAATTGTCCAGTAGTAAAAGGCCAATTGGGCAGCGGGTACCAGCCCTTGATTGCATTCTCCTGCCTATATAATGCTTTCTGTTGCCTGAGGAAGCTGTCTGGACAACAGGACTGTTCTTGGACTCCTTTGATGTTTCCCTGATTCCTAGGATGACCTCTCCCTGCTAGGTTGCCTGATGGGAAGAGGGGCTATGAACAAGGGACCCTGAGGCAGTGGTAAGACAGTAACCTGAAGGGATCACAGAGGAGGAGATGAAAGAGGAGGTGATGTAGACTTGACCTGCACTCCTAACTGGTAGAGGGGCAGGAGCAGCAAGGACAGGGATGGATAATAAAAGACCATAGTGTGTGGTGTAGATGAGGATCTGGCCTGCTTTTCATGATGAACCAGAAAGGTCTTTAACTTTGTGGCTGGAGTTTAGCTGGATGATTCTTCAGAAATGTCTGAAGATAAAAGTGGATTTCCTCAATAGCTTAATAGCTCTGCCTTTGTGCTTAGGCTGGGCCATTAGCTTTTGAGACCTGTAATGGTGTGACCAAGGCAGACACCAGGCCACCATACCAGGGGTGCGTCTGACAGCCACAGACCAGCTGATGTGCATCAGCTATGAGCCAACTGCCTGTTAGACTTACCTTCAGGAACACTCCAGCCAATGGCGGAGTGGCATGCAGTGCCACAGTAAGATCCTGCTCCAAGGATGCCAGACTGATGACATCAGAGAACAGCGATGCAGAGAGACTATAAAAGAAAACACAGAGACATTTATGGGGGAGGAGAAAGTTGAGAGATGGAGCCTGACGTTTGGAGGATGTGGCAGTCTTCACAGTGGTCTCCTGGAGGAGGAAGATGATTGCAAATACAACTTGATAAACCTGCAGAACCCTTGGGTATCACCCAGCCCAAGTAGAAATATTACAAGCTGTCCCTGAGAGAGAGATGGGAAGCCTGAGGGCAAGTGGTGTCTGAAGCTGATGGGGTCAGCCCAACTGAAGACATAGCATGTGGAGTGCTGTTTTTGCTTTGCATTGTTTACAAGTGCCCAAGGGATGGTTTTATTTGTTTTGTTCTATGCCTTGGTCTACAAGCTGTGCCCAGAACTGAAAACCTCATTTTTTATATTATTTCAAGGACTTCAGTTAAAGGCACATTAGAAGCTTCATCTTTATTTTATGTTAATTCTGGGACACTCACTGAAGGCATTTTAAAGATTGTTTTGAATCAGGAAGCCCCTAATCCCAGAAAAGGTTTTCCACTATGGGTAGTTGAGGAATCATAGAAAATCTCTTGGGTAAGGATCCCAGAGCAAGGGGATTCTCCACCCCAGAGTGTATTTCTGTTGATGCTGTTTTTGCTTTGTGGGTTCCACAACATTTCTTTGGATACACAGGAGGTAGGTATGTAGACAACAATACCATTTATTTCTGCCACCTCAGAGAGACTGGGAACAGCCTTTCACCAGATTTGCCTGATAGCATTACGTTGGAAGAAGCCTCACAGACTTGACTGGGTGACAAGAACTTCCAGTTTGACAGGATGGCTGGCATGTAGGCAGGGTGTGGGGGAGGTGAAGCCCCAGGTAAAAAAGTAACCAGTAAGAAATCCCAAAAGAAGGGGGGGATCAGTAATGACATTACTGGACACTCCCTTCTTCTTCTTCTTAACAACAAAGATATGGTAGGTGAGTCAGAGGTGATACCCACCCTGAAGGGGTCTATAGCTCTACCTGGAGCACCAGCTTCTTCACAAGACCATAGTTCCTATACTGTATTTTGGGAGACATATGTCCTTCATTTTTTCCAGTTTTGGAGCAGTCACAGTTTTCCAAGAGTGGGTGGTGATAGTAAAAATGTTTACAGACCTCATTATGGAGGATGATGTAAGAATGTGGCTGGAGAGCTATTGAGAAAAGGCTGGTTAAGTAGAGAAGGTTCAAAATGTAGACTATGTTTGGATTAGAGCTTGGTGTGCCCACGTGTTACTGTGGATGGATTCCACAGGCTATGGGTGGTGTGAGACACCTCCCCACTGGTCTAGTCTTAGGATTACCCAATGACCCCACTGTGTAATCACTTCTATGAGGAACAACCTAAACTTTGTCATAGGTTTGGGGAGTGTGGGCATCTCACCACAGTTTACACACAGGCTTTGTGTTCCCTGTGTGGAGAGAAAGGTCATGTGGTAAAAGGCTGTCACCAAGGATGGTTATGTAACCTGTGTTGGGAGAGGGGCCATATATTCTGATTATGTCACAAATCCTTTGTTAATATCTTGAAAAAGAATCATGAATCAGGAAAATACCTGACACCCAGGATGCAGAGGAGGTAAGTCCTGTTTTATGAGTAACATGGTTTACAAGATACCACAGAGGGGCTTGTGGAGAAGATAGGGAAGCTGACCTATGCCCAGGCACAAACCTTGGACATTACACCTCTGAAGTTTTACATTGTCTTGGAGGTGTTCATAAATAATATCCCTTGCAGCAAGCAGGCCAGAGAGCTTAAGATAATACCAAAATATTTGTAAGTTTGTCTAGTCAAAGGACGGTTTCTCCAAATAAGGAGAGGCCACAAAGGATGGAGTGACATTTTGAAGATAGACTTGTTGAAAGAGCACAGAGATTTTGAATGGCTGCTGGCTCACCAGATCCTTCTGATTCAGCAGCCAAAGAAGATTTGGGGACTGCATAGTGGAAAGGAATGCCCAAAAACCAACTGTGGACAGGAAGAATTTCAGTGGCATGTCATCTGGGAATGTTATGTTATAAAGATCATATGGACCAGAGTTGTATACCTTCTTGAGATGTGGCACACTGGTGGGAATATGGATTGTGATAAAAGATGTGGCGCTATGTGTTCAATTCCCACAAACTCAAAAAATTGCATGCAAAAAGAGGACAGAAAGGATAATTTGTTTTAAAGATGTGATTTGGAAATCCAGAGATTTGATTGTGTAGAGACATGATGAACTATTGATTAAGAAGTTTTAAAATAAAGCTGACTACGTTAAAACTGTGCTGTGTAAGGGGACAAGAAGAATCAGGAGAAGGAAAATCTGAAAGCAGATGCCAGAGGGCCAAGTGGGCAGTACTGTTGGTATGAATGTTCTGCAAAATGTGGAATGTACTGGACTCAGGGCATTTTTTCTTCTCCATAGTATTGACTGGTGTAGTTTTGCTTGGTTTTCTAACATTTTGTTTGTTTGTTTCAATCCCTAAGTGTGAATAATACATTGTTTTAAATTTAGATTTTCAATGGGGTAATGAATGAATTTTGTAGTCTGTTCTTTTGGAAGTGAGCAATGCATCTTAATGTTAAATTCACTGGGTTGTTGGATTTAATGGAAAGTTTGTGTTAAAGATGAAAAATAATTTGTGATTTCATACTTTAATAATAATAATAATAATAATAATAATAATGCTATTTCCCTGCTTTTGTGTCCTGACTCTAGACCTGACCACCTGTTGCTGACTCTGCTTGGACTTCAACCCCTTCCTCTGCCTCACATTTCAGGTTGCTGGAACTCAATTCCCATAGATACATGATATGATTTGCTCCCTGACCTTGTGATGTCTAGCATTTTGACCTTGGTTCAGATTCTGACCCTCTGGCTTCAACCCTGGCTACTGTTTGGAGCTCAGCTAACAGCTTGTGCAAACTGCCAACTAGACCACCTATGCCTCAGTATGTGACTTAAGTACCTAATTTACTTGAATCCAAATAAGTTTTTTATTCCCCCCAGTTTAAAAATGGGGGGAAAAGCCCCTTGTCCTTGATTTGAATTAGAAGTGGTAGGGGGGACAGGTGGTTGCTGTGGCTCCTTTGGCCCCCACACAGGGTTTGGGTTGGAGCCATAGCTGTTGCCTGAACCCCAGCACTGTTTCCCAATTTTCCCTATAGTATCTGCCCGTCTGCTGCTTTTCCCTGCCATCTGTCTTCCCTGATATACATTCCCCATGTATAGAATGCAGTTACTAGGGGATAGCTGTTTTGAAATCAGATTTGTCTTGGATTTAAGTAAATATGATATATGGGCACACTGGATATGTGTGTCCATAGCCATGCCTTTTCTTTGTAGGTATCCATGAAGTTAATCAGTTGGCTGCTGGAAGTCTATCAATAGAGCTCAGTTTCTTTAAGAAATCTGTGGTTTGTTTTAAATAGCTGGCAGCATTGGTGACAAGTGTGAATAAGATAGAGTCCCATAGCCTGAAACTCTCTTTATAGCCTGAAACTGTCTCTATAGGAAAAACTACGCTAATGCAAGAAACCCTAGGATGTCCCAGGTTGCCAGGTTTGTGGATCTTATTTCGTAAGTAAAAGTTGCCTGTCTTGCGTTCCTGGGGGGTGAAAGCTGTTTTTTCTGGAGGTAGCATCTTTAAGAAGTAGTTTAGTTCTTTCTGGTATTGTGTTGTGAGTCCTAAGTCAGGGGTTTGTAAAACTCTGTGTTGGAGAGTTGTATCTGTTTTCTGTATGTATGCCATTTTGTAACCCCTCTTATCACCAGGTAAGGTGTGCTGCTGATACTTGTCCTCAGGGAACCAAATGTCTGCACTCATCTGGATGCAGCTACAGTGTCTGAATAAAGTGTAGAGCTTATTGCTCCAGAGTAAATTGCTCCCAGGCACACTGTTTGAATATGTGCCTTGGAGAAATTAACTCTGGAGCAATAAGCTCCTCACTTTATTCAGGTACAGCATATGGAGTTGGAGCAGAGGAGGCCTGGCTGGCAGAGGGCCCTAAGGGCCAGATTGCCAGCCTGGGGCTGCTCCCCTACAGCTTAGCATGCTATGGAAGGGCTGGCTGGGGCACAAGGGAGCTTCAGTGTGAGGCTAACCAGCAAACAGCCCCCACACTGAAGCACCTGTATGCCCCAGCCAGCCAGCCAACATCTACATTTGTGCTGTTGTGGTTTTTTACTCTGCAGCAGATAGTACTTATATTTACTGACTTGTGTTTATTTACAAGTAGTATCCTGCTATGGAGTAAATTAGTTTACTCCAGCCTAAGGGGTGTACTTGTAGGCACCAAAATATTTACAGTGTAGCTAATTAGTCAAGTGTGAACTAAATTTCTTGTGTAGATGCACCCCATATTTCATAATGCAACTGGATCAGGCAGTGCCAGGGGGCACAGCAACCATGTGCCCCTGTGCAGCTCAGACAGGCAGGCAGGCTTGTGGCAGGTGTGGGGAGATCAGGCTCACCACTTTTCTTGGGCACAGCTTACTTTCCCAGGCTGCTGCCAGCCTGCCTGCAGAGCTTCCTCCAGTGCTTCACTCCACAGATTTAGGGGCAGCAAACTAAAACTCCTGAAACAAATTTTAGTTTGCTGTGCCCCAAGTCATTTAAGGTGCATTACACTGCCACATTTTCTACAGAGGCTGGAATTAATGTGCAATGTGCTGCCAAGGTGTGCAAACACTGACATCATTAAAGTGGTGCAAAAGCATTTAGCTCACTTTGAAGTGTTGTGCACACACACCTCTTGTTTCATCTACACATAGCCTAAGATGGCTGAAAGGGAAGTTTCATGTGGATGGCCCACAACCTACAAGAAGACTGAAATTATCCAGAAAAGAAGATATTTTCGAGTAGCACAAAATTTCTCTAGAACAAAGTGAGACAGAAACAACAGAAAATCTTTGAGGGAGGACAAAAAGAAATATACATGATCCTTCAACAAAATGCAGTCATCTCAAAAACATTAACTTCTTGTTTGTGCTTAGCATTCTATATGTGAGAATGAATTGGAGTATAATCAAAAAGAAAAATCCTTAAAAGGACTTAAAAATCTCTAGAGAAGTAGCACAGATGATTGAACAGCACATAGAATTACATATTTATAAAGCCTATAACACAACCAGCCTAATTGATATTGTTGCCAAACTGCTCTTTTTTTACCAGTAATTAGAAACAAAAATAACTCTATGTATTTAAAATGAAAATCATCTGAGACATTTTTATAGCAATACTTCTCAAATTATGATTAGCTGTGTTAAACATTGTGGACCGCATTCAAAATATATATTTATGTGGTTCTCAAAGAAGAGACAGTAGCCTGATATTCAGGTCCCTTTCAAAACCTAATTGATCTGGAACCACCTTCCAAGGGAAGTGGTGCTGGCTCCTGCCTTGGGTGTCTGTAAGAGGGGGCTGGATAATTACCTAGCTGGGGTCGTATGAGCCCAGTATTCTTTCCTGCCCAGGGCAGGGGGTCAGACTTCAAGATCTACTTAGGTCCCTTCTGACCCTACATCTTTGAATCTATTAATGTATGAGTTCACACCTACCTCTCCCTCACAGGGCACTCAGTCAGGCCATCAGTGGACTCTCTCCCAAACCAAGGTGCTGGATGAGTCCCATGTGGCAAGGGAGATCATGGTGGCCATGAACTGCATGGTACCGGGTTGGCTCATTGGGCAGAGCGAGCTCACCCATAGGTTCATGGTCACCAACAATGGGGCCAATATGGTCATGGCCATCCGTGCTGCCAACTTTGCTGAACCTCATAGTCAGGGATGCCTTGGAGGGGGACAGGGCTGCCAGTGATTGCAGCATCACTACCACCCATCTTATTTCAAAATGCAGGAAGGTAGCAGGCTACTTCCACCTCAGCATCAATGGGGGCAAGATGCTGCAGGAGAAACAGGCAGACCTATGCATCCCACAGCACAGAATCACGCAGGATATGGAGACTTGGTGGAACTCCACATACCTGAAGCTGGAAAGGCTGGTGAAGCAACAGAAGGTTGCTTGGGGAGATCAGAATCAGCAGCCCTCTGAACAGAGCTGAGTGGGATACCATCTCCCAGATCTTGCTGGTCTTCAAGCCCTTCCTTGAGGTCACCAAGACCCTCAGTGCTGCTGATGCCCTCCTTAGCCAGTGGCTTGTAAATTCCCTTTGAGGATCAGGCCTGAGAGGTTGGAGACAGGTAGTTGGATGTACTCATCTTTGATAGATTTTTGGTGTGCACTCATTCTGGTGCACAGTTGTTGCTTTATGTGTATTTTCCATCAGGGCATTTGGTGTCCTGATGGAGATATGTGTTGTGAAGATATCTCCACACTGGAGATATTGTTGGCAGGTTTTGCATGTCTTGTCATGGCATGGTCTGAATCCATTCAGTGTGTTTTGGGCTGTAGGAAGCTGGCTTCTGGTGATGAGGTTAGTGAGGTTCAGTGCTTGTTTGAATTTACAAACCACTTTTCACAGAGAAACCTGTGAAATGAACTTCACCAACCTCCTAGGTACAGAAACTTATGGACTCAATAGACATTGGAACTATGATACACTACAACCTGCTGGACATCTGAGTCCCCAGGTACCTCTCCACTTTTACCTGCTACATCCCTCTTCTCCCCTACCACAGTTCTTTTATCACTCCCTTACACCTCCATTTCCATTTTCACTGGCTGGCTTTCTTGCCTGCATTGCATGCCAGCTTTTATACTATTCCTTCCATCCAGGAAGAGCACAGACACACACCAACTGCAGCTGCTTCCCTGGACTGATGAAGGGTTTTCAACCCAAAACTTGCTAAGATATATTTCTCCAAGTATTCAGCTGGTCTACTAAAATATATCAGATTGGCCCAAAGAACCTTGTCTTCCATGTTCTTAGACCAACATGGCTATAACCTATACCCCTAGCACCTGTCCCTGGTCAGCTGACTGGAAGGAGGCAGGGCCCTGGGCTGCCCCAAGGCTGGGGCTGGCAGGGAGAGTTCTCTGGCATCTGCTGGAGAAGAAGCTCCTGCAGGAAATAAGAGAAAGACTCTGTGACAGTTTAGCTGCCTGAGATGCTAGTTCTACTGTGCTGCTTACCTGTTGTTAATGAAAGTGGTGAGCTGAGACAAGGCTATAAGGGAGGAGGAGACCTCATTGAGGCACACTACTGTGTCATGTAGAGGCTCCAGTGCCAGTGAGGGTGCAGCAACAGGGGCATAGAGAACCCAGTGACAATAGAATGTAGAGTGAGACTGAGACCTCATTACAGGGATGATATCAATATACTATCTGTGAGGCATGCACATGGTAAGGGGTGGTTGGAGCCACGCATCTAGCCCATAAGGTTTAGGGCATCCCCTTGAGGTACCTACTTAGAGCGGGTCCAAGTACTTACAGGGGTTAGTGGGGTCCAGGACCATGACTGAGCTGAAGCTTGAGGGCAGCCTCTCTATCTATTATCTTTTCCAACAAGACATGGTGCCGGGCAAGAAGAGAAGGCACCCACAGGGTGGAGCTGGAATGGTCACATGGCCAGGATATCATGGGCATCTCTATCCTTACTCCAAGACAAAGTGAAGATTCCCAGAAACCCCTGTACCTATCTTCTTGAAACTTGGCAAGCTTCATGGCTTCAGCAGGGGCTACCATGCCTGCTCTTTTCATCTTGCTTCGCCTTAAACCACACACACAGTAATGCCTGTCATGAGTTTTGCTTGTCAGCACCTTGAGGTGCTGTTTCCCACAAACCTGTGCTCATATCTCTTTAAAACCTGACAGGATTCATGGATTCATGGGTGCCATGCCAGCCGTTTTCACCCCACTCTGTCTTAACACACACGTGACATGTGTTTTGCTCTCAGCAACTTGAGGTGCAGTTTCCCAGAAACCCCTGCACCTATATCTTTGAAACTTGGCTGGTTTCATGGCCTAAGCCTTACTGCAATTTTCATCAGAATAAGGCAAGAAATAATAATCATTTTAATCATTCCCCATTATAGCTTATGGCCAAAACACTGAAAAAGCACTGAAACTTGAAACAGTTTCAGCAAAACAAAACAGTGTTTCAAAATGCCAAAACAAATTGCTGTTCCATCAAAATGCTGAATCCAAAACTGAAACAAAACACAGGCATTTTGCACTGCCTTACTGGGCACCCAAAATTCTCACTGACTTTAACCCCCAGAGCTAGAAAATACGGTTTAACTGTATCAAACTGACTTTGATGTGCAGCAATGTGCAGTAAAGACCTGGGGAAAAAGAGCTGGGAGCTTGAAATTGTGTGGAATTACTTTTCTAAACATGTAGTGTATTATCAGTTACTCCAGTTATGAGAGTATATCCCTGATACCATAGAGAAGGAAAGGAAATAAAAGTAAATTTGGGGAGACACATAAAAAGGATTATAGAATCATAAAACAAAAATCATAAAAGGGACCTCAGCAGATCATCTAGTCCAGTGTTTCTCTTCTTGTGGGTCATGACCCAAAAGTGGGCTACAAAGGGTCACAAACAAACTTTAAAAATGGATTCTCCTTTAAAGGAGAAAAATGTGGTAAGCCATGGCTTTTCCCTTGCAGGCTGTCAGAGTTACTGCCTTCAAAGGAATGACTGGAGATGCTTGTGCCACCCTCCCTCCCCCACATCCCCCAAACACTACCCTCTGGTTTGCCCACCCTCCCTCTGCCTGGCACACTGTGGGGGCTGGGACCTGGGGGTGAGGGGCAGTGAGTCAGGAGTGAGTCAGCAGTGGGTTGGGACTGGCTATCAATGTTTATAAATGGGTCCTGGTACAAAAAAGATTGAGAACTACCGCTATAGTCCAACCACTGTTAAAGCAGGACCATCCCCAACTAGATCATTCCAGCCAGGGTTTGAACAAACCTGGTCTTAAAAGTCTCCAAAGATGAAGATTCCACTACCTCTCTAGGTAACCTGTTCCAGTGCTTCAGCACCCTCCTAGTGAGAGATAGAATCATAGAAAGATAGAATTATAGAGGAAATTTGCCTTGCTTTTGAAATTAACTCCACTTGGTCCCTAACACAGCTTAGAATCTACGAGATTCTGAGGTGGTTTAAAGACACTTCCCTGCTCCCCTACAGTCTGCTAGACCTCATATTTTATTCTATATTTCCTGAGAGGCATAGCCAAGAACTTACTATTCTATTTGATCAAGTAAGGAAATGAAAAGAAAAAGATGCTTGAGTGATTATGATGCTAACTTGGGAGAAGTAGGAACAACTCCATTTGGAGAAGTAGGATCCATAGATTCCTCTATGGCAGGGGTGGGCAAAATACAGCCTGCGGGATGGATCCAGCCTGTGAGGCCATTCTATGCTGCCCACATGACCCCTAAAATTTTTTTGAAAATTACAATTTATCTGTCCTTGCTTCCTGTTCAAAAATGACTGGAACCAAGGCACTAGGGTTCAGGGAGATTCTCGGCAGGCTTCTATAACAGTAGGGCCTGCCCGGACCCACCCCAGCCTGGGACCACTTAGCTGCCCCACTTAGCTCAGGTAAGGTGGGGGGCAAGGGCAGGGAAGAAGCTGGTGTGGAGCACGAGGAAAAGCAGCCCCTCCCCTAGCCTGTGGCCCACACTCCCTACTGCAGCCACTCACAGGCTGCACAGAGCTATCCTAAGCAGGCACAGGCAGCCTCACATGGGCTGTGAGTGGCTGCAGTGTGGGGTGATGGCCATGGGCCAGGTGAAGGTCCCCTTGTCCCCTGCACTCAGCACCAGCTTGTAACCTGGCCCTCCACCAGTTCTGGGCTCACCCATGACGGCTGCACCATGTCAGCAACAGCTGCAGCTCCCCCTCTTGCCACACTGGGCAGTGTTTGCTGCTGCTGCCCAGAGTTCAGTCTGTGGTAGGCTGTGGTGAGGCTTCCACCACTGCCTCTGTGCTGCCCAGCGCATGAGCTCCAGGCAGGCAGCAGCAGCAAACGTTGCCCAGCATGGCAAGTGGGAGGTGGGGTGCAGTTGTCGCAGCGGTGCAGCCCCGATGGGTGAGCCCAGAGCCATCATGGGGCTGGGTTAGAAGCTGGTGCTGAGCAGGGTAAAAGCAACCCCTCTCCGGTCCATGGCCAGCACACCATGCTGTAGCTGCTCACAGCCCAGGTGGCAGTCCTGCTCATGGCAGCCCTGCGCAGGCTACAAGCAGCTGCAACAGGGAGCACAGGCCATGGGGCAAGGGTGGGGCCACTTTTCCCCATGCTCTACACCAGCTCCTTGTTTGCCACTGAGCACAGGGTCAGGCTGCATGCTGCCCCCCCAGCCTGTACTGTGGGGCTGGTGGGGCATTGGGAATGAGGGGGCATGGGAGCACAGGGCCTGCATCAGTGTCCCAGGGCCAGCGCCAGTAGGGGCCAGAGCAGGGCAGCAGGGGTACAGGGTCCCAGCCGACAGGGGCTCTATGGAGCCGGGCCAGCTCCCCACCTTTCCCTACTGGTGCAGCCGAGCCCAGCTCCACAGACCCCTGCCAGCCTGTTCCCTGATCTGGGCCCCACTGGTGCTGGTCCTGGGACATTGGTCTCAAACCATTGGGAAATTGGTCCTAGGATGGTGGCCGGGGGGACATGTGTCAAGGGAAAGAGCACTTGCCAAGGGGTAGGTCTACCCATACAGCCCTTGACAGCTTTCCAAAACTGGGTAAGTGGCCTTCCAACCAAAATAATTGCCTGCCCCTGCTCTATGGCCTGAGTTAGATCCACAAAGTGACTTAGAGGAAGCAATACTATTGCAATGCCTGTTCGGTGCCTAGCTGCCTTGTAGAATCCATAGCCTTGCATTAGGCTTCTATACACTGTGGAGAGGATCCCGCAGCTCCTCCGGCCCACAGACCACTACCCCATGCTCCTTATTCACATGGGCACCAATGACATGGCTCAGAGCACCCCCAGCCAGGTCATGAGGCGCTACAGGGAGTTGGGAGTGGGCTTAGGGGTCTGGGAGCTCAGGTGGTGTTTTCATCCATCCTCCCAGCCTTGGGCTATGGGCTGAGGAGGGAGAGGAGGATCGACGCAGTGAACCAAAGACTGCGGAGCTGGTGTCATCAGGAAGGCTTTGGCTTCCATGATCACAGCCCGCTTTTTGGTGAGAGAGGCAGCGAGCTGCTGGGAAGAGATGGCCTCCAACTCTATCCCCTGGGGAGGAGGCTCTTCTCAGCCAGGCTGGCTGACCTGCTCCACCGGGCTTTAAACTAAGCCCGCTGGGGCATGGGGGGACTACTGCCACTGCTGGCCTGCAGAGCGACCCTTGCAAAGCCAGCGGACCAAGGCACTTAAGGGAGACTGCCCCTGCCCCAGCCCTGGCACAATCTGTGGGCAAGGCAAGAGCCCCCAAGGGCACACTTGCCTGCCTGTACACTAATGCCAGGAGCCTGGGCAACAAGCAGAATGAGCTTGTCCTCCTGCTCAGTGCAAAGAATTATGACGTCATTGGGATAACGGAGACCTGGTGGGACTCCACCCATGACTGGACCACGGGTATAGAGGGCTATACACTGTACAGGAGGGATCGTGTTGACAAAAGGGGCAGGGGTGTAGCTCTCTATGTGAAGGAAAGCTACATGTCCCTGCAAGCTGATGTTGGCGACCGGCATAGACAGCTAGAGACCCTCTGGGTAAAAATTCCTGGGAAAAACAGCACAGGGGACACAACGGTGGGAGTCTACTACAGACCTCCCACTCAAAGTCCTGAGCTTGACCAGGAGTTCGCCCGGGAACTGACTGAGGCCGCTTGCTCCAGGACCTTGGTTGTCATGGGTGACTTCAATTACCCGGACATCTCATGGGAAGATCACTCAGCAAAATCCGAGTTGCCGCAAAGCTTTCTCTCGTGCGTGGATGACCTCTACCTGACTCAACAAGTCTATGGGCCAACTAGAGGCAAAGCGCTGCTCGACCTGGTACTGGCTATGGGGGATGACCTAATCGGTGACCTAGTGATCGATGGGAAGCTGGGTGACAGCGACCACAAGCTGATCACCTTCACCATCTGCCGTAAAGCTGGCAAGTCAGTCAGCAACACAGAAGTTCTTGACTTCAGAAAAGCCAACTTTGACAAGCTCAAGAGGCTTGTCGGTCACGCCCTCAGGCACCATGGCCCCAGGGAGATGGGAGTTCAAGAAGAGTGGTTGCTTCTCAAGGAAGTGATCCTCAATGGACAAGCTAAAACTATTCCAACACAGAGGAAAGGCAGCAAGAAGGCACAGCAGCCCTTCTGGCTCTCTAGGGATCTAGCAGACCTCCTGCGGCTAAAAAGGAAAGCCTACAAAGGATGGAGGATGGGACTCACCTCCAAGGAGGATTATTCTGCACTGGTCCGGTTCTGCAGGGAGCAAACCAGGAAAGCCACGGCTGCAACTGAACTCCAACTAGTTTCAAGCATCAAGGACAACAAAAAGTCCTTTTTCAGATATGTGGGGAGCCGGAGAAAAAGCAAGGGCAACGTTGGACCCCTGCTAAACCAGATGGGGCAACTGACAACTGACGCCCGGGAAAAAGCCAACCTATTAAATAGGTACTTTGCGTCAGTCTTGCATCAGTCCCATGGGACGGCCATGCCTGCTATGGGACAGGGTAATCCGGGTGATGGGGATCCCCTACCCTCCATAAATGTTGACCTCGTGAAGGAACACCTTGAGAAGCTGGATACCTTCAAGTCAGCCGGCCCTGACAATCTGCACCCCAGGTTACTCAAGGACCTGGCGAGCATCATAGCCCAGCACCTGGCACGGATCTTTGAAAACTCCTGGCACTCTGGTGTAGTGCCCGAAGACTGGAAGAAGGCCAATGTGTTGCCGATCTTCAAGAAAGGGAGGAGAGTGGATCCGGCTAACTACAGGCCCATTAGCCTGACTTCTATCCTGGGGAAGATCTTAGAAAAGTTTATTAAGGAGGCCATCCTTGAGGGATTGCCCCAGGCTAACATCCTAAGGGATAGCCAACATGGGTTTGTTGCGGGTAGGTGTTGTTTGACCAATCTCATTTCCTTCTATGACCAGGTGACCTATCATCTGGACAAGGGAGAAGAGATTGATGTCATATATCTTGACTTCAAAAAAGCTTTTGATCTGGTATCCCATGATCACCTCTTGGCCAAACTGGCCAATTGTGGCCTTGGCTCCACCACGATCCGCTCGCTGGGAAACTGGCTCCGTGGTCGGACCCAGAGGGTTGTAATTGATGGCAGTCACTCATCGTGGTGCCTTGTGACCAGTGGGGTCCCTCAAGGCTCTGTCCTGGGACCCATCCTGTTCAACATCTTCAACAATGATGTGGACATTGGAGTCAGGAGTGGACTGGCCAAGTTTGCCGATGACACCAAACTTCGGGGCAAAGCATCCACACCAGAAGATAGGTCAGTGATCCAGGCTGACCTGGACAAGCTCAGCATATGGGCGGATGAGAACCTGATGATGTTTAACACCGAAAAATGCAAGGTTCTCCACCTTGGGAGGAAAAACCTGCAGCATCCTTATAGGCTCGGCAGTGCTACGTTGGATAGCACTACAGAAGAAAGAGACTTGGGGGTCATCATTGACCACAAGATGAACATGAGCCTGCAATGCAATGCTGCGGCTAGTAAAGCGACGAAAATGCTGGCTTGCATCCATAGATGCTTCTCGAGCAAATCCCGGGACGTCATTCTCCCCTTGTACTCGGCCTTGGTGAGGCCGCAGCTTGAGTACTGCGTCCAGTTTTGGGCTCCACAATTCAAAAAGGATGTGGAGAAGCTTGAGAGAGTCCAGAGGAGAGCCACGCACATGATCAGAGGTCAGGAAAACAGATCTTACGATGACAGGCTGAGAACCATGGGACTCTTTCGCCTGGAAAAGCGCAGGCTCAGGGGTGATCTGATGGCCACCTATAAATTTATGAGGGGTGACCACCAGGATCTGGAGGAACATCTGTTCACCAGAGCTCCCCAAGGGATGACGAGGTCGAACGGTCACAAATTCCTGCAAGACCCTTTCAGGCTGGACATAAGGAGGAATTTCTTTACTGCCCAAGCCCCCAAGGTCTGGAACAGTCTGCCAGCAGAGGTGGTTCAAGCACCTACATTGAACACCTTCAAGAGTAAATTGGATGCTTATCTTGCTGGGATCCTATGACCCCAGCTGACTTCCTGCCCTTTGGGCAGGGGGCTGGACTCGATGATCTCCTGAGGTCCCTTCCAGCCCTAATGTCTATGAAATCTTTGAAATCTATGAATTCAGTGCCAAAGAATAGACTGAGGAAGGGCTGCCTCAGCTTGTGGGATGACAGGAAATGTTGATAACTATGTGATTTAGAGCCTGTGCCTCTAAGGAGCTTAGGACCAGATCCTCAGAGATATTTAGGTTATATAATTTTCCTTGAATTTAATGGGAATTGGGGGTCTAATATTTTGAGAATCTGAGCTATAGGGACTTAATTCTATGCTCTAGAGATAATTGTTTTATCTTAGGTTTCATAGCTTTGTACCCTTTTATAGACACCAGCCATTCCTTTCTCACAAAACACAGATGGAGACTTACCCTTTTAGCCAATGGCTCAAGGGCAAGAACAAGCAGGGTGTGGTAAACCAAAGTTAAATTTTATCTTCCGCCAAAAGGGAATTTTGCCCTGCATCTTATGCCTTCAATTTTAATGTTCTGCCACCATTTTATAGGGATTCTCAGTGTGGTGCTCTCAATCTCTCCTGTGGAAACCATTCCACTAAGCATAATCCTATAGTCCCTTGAGCCAAATAGACCAAGAGAAAGTGAGAAAGAGAGTGATCTAGAGATTCATAACTCTAAAGTCTAATCACTCTATTTCCAATTGCAGTCACTATGTAATTTTAAATAATATTTTAAAAGATAGAGTATGGATAGGACATCAGAGCTTTCCCTTTCTAAGGGGAACAGCTTGGCCAATTATCTTCTGAAGTTAGTTTCTCTGCCTATCTCTCTTGATCCATTGAATACTATATTATTCCATGATAAGTGAAACAGCTTTAGTAGAAGGACTGGCAACCACTGCTACACAGAATTCCTTTTAGATTAAGGGTTAGAGCATTTTCTTGGTCAGAGTGTCAGATATAAGTTCAAATCCCCTATGGTAAAGGAAAAAACTGAACCTGGGCATCCCTCACCCTGACTCTAACTATAAATCTCTTAGGTAAAGGAGACCACCCTGCCACCTCTTCCATTTCAGGTGCTGTGCTATGAGAGCAAAACTTGGATCTACAGGACAGATAGGTAAGGAATGCTTTGTCTGTGAATCCCAAAAAGACTCTTGGGGTGTGGTAGACCAGTGCAACATGGCAACAAATGGCACAATCCAGCTTGTGGAGCTGCTGGATCCAGCCCACAGACCCAAAGATCATAGCCTGTGGCCTTGCCTGAACCAGAGCTGGGTAGCAAGGAGCTGCATTATGGCCAGGCAGTGCAGAATTGTGCTTGTACTGCTGCTGCTTCTCCTTCACATGCAGAGCAGGTGCAGGTCCCAGCCAGTGGAGGGAGCTGTACTTGAGCTGGACAGCTTCTAGCTGCACCTGCATCACAGCTAGGAGGTTGGGGTAGGAAAGACAAGGCACAGCTTCCAGCTGCCGGGCCCTGGCATGGGTGTAGACAAAACTCCCTGCCACTGACACAATGCCAAAGCTACCCAGACCACATTGGACTGGAACCAGGTTGTTTCAGCTCATAGCTTTTAAAGGTTGCCAGAAATTGAGCTATATGCTTAGCAGCTCAGTATTTAAAGAGTTCTGGCCATACCATAGAGCAGACATTTAGGCCCCTAGAAAATATTATTAAAAGATTAGGTGCCTGGGAGTTTTACATGCCTCTGGAGACAGGTGGTAACTAAGGAGTGATTTTATTAAACTAATTGTTAGACTCACATGAGATATTATTTTTATCTACTAGGAATAAAGGGTGATGTTCTGACTCCATAGACCTGAATAAAAGTTTTTTCACTGATGTCTGTGGTGCTAAGATTTTCCCCAAGATACATAAAAATCATGTGAAAGGTTTTATCCTGCTGTGCAGTAACATGTCATTTAAAAAAAAAAGAGAAGTCAAAACCTGAAAATATTTTTGTTAATAATGCATATCATGAATACAGGAATTAATTACTATTAATTACAATTTATGTCGACATTAATCTTCAAATTTTAATGTATAAAGAGGTAATTTCATAAGGTATCTTTTAAAAAGAGCAAGTTCAACTGAACAAAAAAGAATTAAAGAAAAAAGCTCTTCTTGAACTAGTGACTTCTGCCACAAATAAAATCATTATTTCAAGAACTACAAATGAAGTTACTATGATAATTTATACACAATAAAATAATGCATTAAATATAATGCATGCACACATGTGTAAATGCATATATATCTTGTTTATAAAATATGCACGATTGTGGGTATATATCAGAACTTGATAGATAACAGTTAACATGTCTTGTAGCATCTCATCACTGTAACAGGGAGCCAGAAGCTCCTTTTTCTTTAAGGCAGTGGTTTTCAACCTGTTCTCGTTTGTGGGCCCCTAAAAAATCAAATGGAGGTGCAGACCCCTTTGGAAATTTTGGATGGGGGTGAGGACCCTTTGAATTGTAAGTGTGGGTATTTACATACTTTTGATTGATCATAGTCATTTTTTTGCAAACCCCTTAGACATAGTGTGGAGGTGTGGAGGCTACAGAGGGGTGTCAGGCATCCTAGATGCAGCCTAGGCTGGGGAGAGTTGCAGAGACTCAAATGGCTATGAGCTGGCCAGGCCAAGGCTAGGAGAGCCAATGCCAGCAGAGGAGGCCTAACATGGGGTCAGGAACCCCAGGGGCAGGGGCTGGTATAATGAGATAGATGGAAAAACCAAGGCACCCTTCAGGCAGCCTATCATGTGGTCAGACCAAGAGGGTTGAGGGTCAGAAGTAAGCTAAAGTCTGGGATCAGGGTCTCAGAAGGCTGTGGGAAACTAAGCCAAGGCCAAGAGGACAAAAGCTATGCTAGTGAAGCAGATGCCAAAGCTGTGAAGTCTAAAGGCTGTTGGAAGGGGCAGGCTGACAGGAACTAGGTCCATGGTTCCAGGAAAAGGAGTGACCCTAGCCAGGGTCAGTTGCTCAGCAAGCTGACAGGTACTATGGCCATGGGTCCTGGTAAAGGGGAAAACCAAGGGAAAAGAGACTATTGCCAGGACCAGGTGCTTTTCAGGCCAACCGGAGTGTGATGGACAGGCTAGAGGCCCCAGTGGACAACTTAAAGTGTCATCTGCAAGGCATGGAGATGGCTACAGGGTTGGAAGGAGGTCACAAACAGTCCCTAAGGCTCTTGGTGCCCAGAGGCACTGACAGAGACAGGAGGGCACCCACTTAGTGCTGGAAGGGCAGAACTGCAGTCAGCTGGGTACAAGAGGGACCTGCTGACCAAAACAGGATAAGGGCCCTAGGGAAGCCTCTCTTTTCACAATAAAATGACTCCATCAAAGCATGGCAGGAAAGAGGAGAAGTGTGGGGCAGGGGTACCCTGAGGTACCAGAGTGGGACAGGAACTGTGTGACCATCAGGGGGTGTCACAGCCACCCCGGAGCTGTGATTCTGCCACAATCACAAAAAATGTTTTAAGACTCTACCTATTTAAAAAGCGCTGTGCAACACATAGCACTGTGCAGTTCTCTACATGGCCTCATGAAAGCTTTCAACTCTGTCAGCCAAGAAGTGTTGTGGAGGATCCTTCTGAAATATGGATGCCCACTGAAATTTGTCACCATTCTATGTTTACTCTATGATGGTATGCAAGCTATGGTTCTCAGTAATTAATCTATCACAGGTCCTTTTGAGATTATAATAGGAGTTAAGCAAGACCATATCATTGCTCCAACACTCTTTTTAATATTCCTTGCCACAACGCTACATCTGACCATCAACAAGCTTCCTGCTGGAGTGGAGCTAAACTTCTAAATGGATGGTATACTGTTTAACTTCAGATGACTCTGAGCCAAAGCCACCCCTAACTTAAATTATTTTGTTCCAGTATGCTGAGTGATGATGCTATAGTGTGTGCTCACTCAGAAGCAGACCTTCAAGCAATTGTCAACATCTATACTGAGGCATTCAAGAAAATAGGACTGATGTTTAACATTCAGAAGACTAAGTTCCCCCAGCAACAAGCTGCTAATGTAGTCTCCAGCTCTAGTAATCCAGATCCATGGTGAGACTCTGGAGAATGCTGAGCATTTCCTGTACCTTGGAAGCCATCTCTAGCAGAAGGCTGACATAGATGAAGAAATTCCACATCACCTCAAATGTACAAGTGCAGCATTCGAACACCTGGAGAAGTGGATCCATATGTATCAAGGTGATGATCATCTAACATCCATTTGTTTGGGCTGGCCATGTCATCTGGATATCTGATTCCAGACTCCTGAAGCAATTTTTATGCTCCCATCTTAGCCAAGGTGTATGCTTAAGAGTGTTGGCTTAAGAATACAAAGGTATAGGTTGTAGCCGTTTTGGTCTAAGGACTTAAGCAGACAAAGTTTTTTGGGTGAATCTGATATCTTTTATTAGACCAACTTAAATAGTTGAAAAAAAAGTTCTTAGCAAGCTTTCAGGTTTAAAAACCCTTTGTCACCCTGAGGAAGCATCTGCAGTTGGTGTGTGCTCTTCCTGGATGGAATGATTAATGTTGGCTTAAGAATGGTATTTAGAGGTTTATATATATATATATATATATATATATATATATATATATATATATATATATATATATATATATGAGAGCAGCACCTATACATATGTAAGTATGTATGTATTAAAATAGTTCAGGGTGGGTAGGATGGGTTAAATGATTTCTAAAAGCTTGGGTCTCACACACAGAGTTTCACAGCCTTCCATGCAGGCAGGCTGTCTAACACCACAATGCCAATAGATACAGACACAGTCTGATAAACTGGGAACATGTACCATACTGTTCCATAACATGAAATAATGTGGCATCAGCTAACAACAGGGAGAACAGGGAGGTCTAAGGCCTGGTTTTGGGGGAAGTGAGAAGGTCTGGAAAGACCAAATTAGTATGTGTGCATGTGATGAGTTATGTGGACAGTGTGATGAACACAGAGAGACCAACCAGTGACAGCCATAGATCAACAGTCATCAGGAGTCAACAGGAGGGAAGGAGAACACAAAAGCAGAGACTTGAGAGTAACAGAGGGTCCTTCCTTCCAGGTCCTCCTCCTCCCCATCTTCATCCCTGAGAGGGTTCCCTGTCCATGTCCCCCAGGAAGGGTCCCAGGTGCCTCCATGGACAGAGGGCACACCACCAGCCCATCTCATCCACTCCACCTGGGGAGGTGGGGGGGTGTGCAGTCCTCAGCATTCACCTCCAGGATGTTGCCATGCTGACATTTGACATTTAAGAGAGAGCCTCAGAGTGAACACTGTGTCCTGGCCAGAGGTATGTTGATGACAGCTCTAGGATTTGGTAGATATATAGAATTCCCTGATTGTTAGTATTGTTTCTTTTCTGTTATCATTGTGTATCATTAAATTTGCCTTTTATTGAATGGAAAGGTCATGGTCGGCCTGAGGGTGGTTTTTCTTCCCAAGGTGGAGAACGTTGCATTTTTCAGTGTTCTCCAGCATCAGATTATCATCCACCTATTTCCTGAGCCTTTCAGTGTCAGCCTGGATCACCCTCCTGTCTTCAGGTGTGGACGCTTTACCCCAGCATTTGGTGTTGTCAGTGAACTTGGCCAGTCCGCTTCTGATACCAATGTCCACATCATTCATGAAGATGTTAAACAGTATAGGCCTAAGGGCAGAGCAGTGGGGGACCCAACTGGTCGCAGGGCACCATGACAATTGATTTCCATCAACCACCACCCTCTAGGTCCTACCACAGAGCCAATTGCCCAGCCAGTGGATCGTGGTATGGCCAAGGCCGCAGTTAGCCAGTTTTACTAAGAGGTGATGATGGGATACCAGATTGAAGGCTTTTTAAAAGTCAAGATATACAACATCAATCTCTTCTC
This sequence comes from Crocodylus siamensis, assembly GCF_052110815.1. NCBI lineage: Eukaryota > Metazoa > Chordata > Crocodylia > Crocodylidae > Crocodylus > Crocodylus siamensis. The sequence continues at coordinate 323,518,432 of NC_143395.1, forward strand.
CCTTGTCTAGGTGATAGGTCATCTGGTTGTAGAAGGAAATGAGATTGGTCTACCCACAACAAACCCATGCTGGCTATCCTTCAGGATGTTGCCATCGGCCAGCCTCTTTGATAATCTTTTCTAATACCTTCCCCGGGATAGAGGTCAGGGTAATGTGCCTATAGTTTAGTGGTGTTTCATTCAAATGTGGATTTTGGGTTACTTTTTTAAATCCAAAAATCAGGGATTTTTTATCAGAGAAAACCAAGATTCCTGCTTATCAGCCATCTTCAGACACACAGAAAAGACAATCATGGAAGACAATCATCTTCAACTAAGATATTTCTGAAGAGAGAGCAGCACCTAGAACTAGATTCTAGTCCACCTGTAAGGGGGCTAGATGGCCCTAGGCTCTTAAGTATGATTCTATTTCATCTTAAGTCCCTTTGACGATCCATTAATGCTTTTTGTAATACACTATCTTACCTTACAAAGGAGTAACGAACCTGGTTTTCTCTGATTTAAAAAAAAATCTGCACTTTTTGGTTTAAAAAATGTAACCCTATAGCCACGTTTTCCATGATTGAAATGAAACACCACTATTTATATATATCCCCACAAATAAGTCACAAAAAAGGAGTAACAAGGAGGAGGACTCACCCACCTTTGTATTAATGTTTTGTGGACTCAAACAGCATAGAATACAATTATAGGTGGAGCAGAGGCTGGTCACTCATTTCTTTGCTATATAGATGCTCTGTAGGATCATGGAAAGCACTATATCTAATTTTTATTAGTTAAAAAAAAATAGATAGGAAATCAATAAAGACATATAGAGTGTTTGGTGGGGGTTTTTTTCTTCTGCTGTACTTGCTATGTAGTTTTAAAGAAAATATCTCTGTACCCAGAACTGTACAGTCCAAGAATATTCCCTGTTAATATAAAGAAGAAAAATGTGATTCTTTCTGCAGTCCTCCAGACCACATTTATCACCAGAAATAGTCAGCTTTTCAATTTCCTCTCATTATCTGGGAAAGATTAGATGTAGGACCTTGCAGTATATTAGTTAAATGGGAATTTGGAAGGAAGGATGAGAAATACAGGTAAAATGTATAAACTATTGTTGAGGTGATGTGGCAGTACCTCCATATTATTGTTTGACTATGTGTTAGATTGTGCTTTCTTTGCCTAAAGTAGAACTGTTAATAAATGTGAAACCACCTACAATTGCCAATATCTGGGTTTAAAAATTATAATCACCATAATTTATAATATATCATATTATAGTTTTATATATATATATATATATATATATATAAAACCCAGCTACACCCAGATGTGTGCCCTGTCTACCAGTGGAAGGCATGGTGGTTAGGCAGGGTGCTGATAGACAGGTCTGCCACCTGGGAGAAGTTCCCTCTCCTCTCTACAGAGCCAGGCCGAGACCAAGTGCTTAACTATGTACAAAATTTATTGCTACAATAAATAAATATATTTATAAGGAACATTAATTATTTACAATAATATTAGTATGTGACACCACATATAATAACCTGTAATCAACATATTATACCACTTCGAGGGACTACAAAAACATAAGCCAGGTGATTCACAGCATATGCAATAATTAACTCTCCTGCATAAAATAAGCATTAACGCTTTGGAACAGTAAGTCAAGGCATCAACACAATAAACACATATAAGCATCAACTTAGATAACCCAGGTAAGTTGAGGTAGCAATACCATGAACACAAGCAGTAATACAGGTATGTTCTGATAACACGCAATAAAAACAGATAAACGCATCTAAATTCCCTTAAGGAGTACCCATAACTATATTAACCTCTACAACATGAAACAACAATCACAAAATAAGGAGGTGCATTCAGCACCTTACGGGGTGTTGCCTCAAGCTTTAGGGCCTCAGGATGGGGACACTCCCCCCTCTCACAATGGAGAAGGTGGAGGCTGTAGACCCTCCTTTCCCAAGCCCACCTCCCCTGCGGGACCCAGTTCCCCAGCAACTCATGCTCCCACTCTGAAGCATCCAAGGCTTGTCCCCTGGTGGCCAGTCCCATGAGGGCCTCTCTCTGGTGGCACCTCTGGCTCCTCTGGTGCCCCGCTCTGGGCTATCAGGGTGCTTCTATGGGAGTCCAGCCCTTACTGGCTCTGGTTCCCTGGCCTCACACTGGGGGTCCTTCCCTTTCCCAGGCTGTGCTCTGGGCACTGGGGCTCTTTTAGTTTAATGCAGAACCACAGTGTAGGGCTCCAGTTACTTGGCCTAGAGCCAGGGCTAACCTGAGCAGCTTTCAGCTGCTCCCAAAGCCAACTCTCTATGTGCTGATCCACACACCTAGTGGGAGATGAGCAGCCTCAAGCTGTTCACAGGGCCGACTCTCTATGTGCCAGTCTGCACAGTGGCTGGGGCCCGAAGACAGTCATCTCCAGAGCTCCTCTTTCCTCTCCACATTTCTTTCCCCAGTGTGCTGAGCACATTCCCCTTTTATACGCTTAAGGGGCTCCACCCTCAAAGTTCTCTGGACCCGGCAGGGCACAGTCTCAAACCAAGTAAAAACTTCTCCTTGCCTCCTCCCTTCGGGGAAAGGGAATGGCCTTGCTTTCCCCGGCTTACTTCTGATTGCCGGATGGGCTCCACCAATTGGAATTGCAGAATTTTGAGCCCAGGACTCATCTGGAGCTCAAAAGGTAAGTCTGCTACATATATATATATAAATATATATTCTAACAGATATAAAATATACTGAAGTGTTATATTTGCCTGCAGCCAACCACACTACAATTCCAGGGTGAGAGGTAGCATGAGAAAAGTAAAATGGAACTACCCAATGCAGAAGCAGACTTATTATGGAGGGCCCATATTCTTTTGGTTCCCTTGCCTCATATATCACCAGCCTGATTTTTGGCTCCTAATTCTATGTGGGCAGGAGAGAAAATATGTAAAGGTATATCACTAAAACTGTAGTTCTTTGAAGTTTCTAACTGGGAAGAAAAAGATGACACTTGTTCAAGAGAAAGACAACACTACAAATTCTAACAGATCAATTTCTCACTTCCTAAACTGCAAATTATATGTCTCACAGATATCACAAAGAAGCACTTACTTGGGACTCCCAAACTTACACATTCTCTCAGAATACCCCCTGAAGCCAGCCCAGGCACAGCTTCTAGAGAGAATGAAACCCTGGTTCCTTGAATTCCAAGACTCAGTCATTTACTATAACCTCTCCTGGCTCCACAAAACATCCTATTCTTCACTGGTAAACAATGAAGAGATTGGAAGGATGGGTAGAATGAGAATCCTATCACTCTCATGAAGGTTTACATTTGAAAATTACTACCAAAAGATGTCATGTTGCAGACACAGTTTTGTCAATATTTTTATTCATATTATCCCTTTATCATCTGGCATCTTATGTGGGGTAGGGTCTAATGGAAGTCTAAATTAGATTATGGCATCAGTGAGTTTAGAAGGTATTATTTTTCTTAGTATTTTAGAGAACATCATAGTTCCTTTCTAAAAAAACTATTGGCATTGTTATTATTATTATTACTACTACTGTAATTATTATATCATTATCTCATGGATTAGTGTCACAGTCTATAATTTAGCAGACTTTTCTATTGAGTTTGGTATCATCCATTTTCTTAAAGGTAAAAGTATTGTTGCAAGATGGAAGATGTTTTCAAAATAACAGCTTTTTGGACACTGATAGAAACGTCTAATCATTCAGGTGGCTCCTCAGGATATTGAACAGAGTCACCAACAAACCTATAACAATCAGGACCTTTTTAGTCATATTCTTTTTGTTTTCTTATGCTCTCAGGTGTTCTTTTTATGAACAAACAATATATATGATAATGATTTTTTGTGATTATAATTCTATTTTTTTCTTACTAAAATATTTGATGTACTGGTATCCCCCCACCTATTTTATCACAAAGTGAAGTTATGTTACCAGAACAGGTTTTTACTCCTACCGCTCCTGAAAATTAAGAAGATTGTATTTTATACATATAAACAGCTTAGTCCATTTGTCTTTGTGTGTCTGTCTGTCCGCAGCAGTCTTGGGGGGCATGGCTCCCAGCAGGGCATGGCTTTAGCCACTAGTGCATCAAGAATGTCTGTTAAGAATGATGGGTGGGGTGTGGCTCCAGTGGAGTGGGCCAGGCAGATATGGATCAGGTGGTGGAGGGGGGTTGGGTGGTGTGGGGTTGGATGTGGAGTGGGGAGATGGCATAGGCCCAGGTGCAGAACAGGGGCAGGGAAGGGTGGCACAGGGCCAGACAGAGAGCAGCAGGGTGGCACGGGGCTAGATGTGGAGAGGCAAGGGGGGTGGGTATTGTGGGGCCAGATGTGGACTGGGGTTTGTGGCATGGGGCCTGACATGGAACAAGGCGAGTGGCACATGGCTGGACACAGCAACAGCAGCATGGGGCGGTGGGTAGCAGCAGCAGCCACTGTGTCCAAGTTTCCCTCACACCCACACATGCTCCTGGGAGGCAGCATCAGTGCAGACTGGTGGGTGGCAGCACTCCTTTGCCCACCCCGCTAGTCATTCTTGATGGGCAGATCACTAGTTAATTATAAAAATTCTAGTGAATGGCATTTGCTACTTGAATATGTCTTCCCTGTACAAACTTTGGTCCCATATTGAGCAACTTGTATTAGAGCTTCAGCTTGTATTGCATCTTCTGTATTTATCTGTGTTTTTAATGGTTTTTGAAATATGTGATCTCAATCAGTATATGGTAAGAGCCTCATCCTGTGTGAGAGTAATGAGAGCTTAATTTCAGTTTAAATAGGTTTTTCTTTGTCCCTTCAGCACCAAAAAAACTCTTCCCCTAGATAGGTAGGTAGCACTTATGCCTATCTAAAGCCATATAAGTGGCATTTTAGGCCAGTTATGCAAATTTCAGAACCTACTTCCCCTTTAAAACTCCTTCATTCTGAACATGCCCAGTAGGCATCTGCTCTGGCTTTGTTGTGATCCTACTCCACCTGGGTCAGGGGGGGATTGCAGAATTTAGGTGCCTAAATTCAATTCTATTTAACTTTCCTGGAGTCGATGAAATGATTATCCTATCTACTTTTGTAAGGTGCTGTCATATCATATAATATTAACGTTAAAACTAAGTGACAAAGATCAGTGACAGGCAATGCCCCCCTCCCATTTTTTTGGAATTCAATGGGGTCACAGGATCTCATATCAGCAAGATGTCAATGCTTAATAAGTGGAATAGGACCTGGTTTCAGACCTTCAATGAACTTCAAAATCCTACCTGCTTTCCCTGCCTCTATACATAAGATATGTCTATCAATATCTCTTTTAGGTCATTTGCTGTTTGCTGTCTATCTATCTTAGTCCTTCCAAGGTCCAAATCTACTATAACCTCCATGTAATCTATGAGGAATGTAGTTTAGCTATTACTTGCACATGAGAGGTTGTTTCCACTTAGCTTTGCTTTGAGGGGCTGCCAGAGACCTTTTTTTTTCCGTTTTAAGAAAAATTAATAAAGGAAAATTAATTGGTCTTGTTAATTGAGGTTACATGTTCTAAAATTCCAAGGTCTGTCTGATTTTTTTTTTTAAGCCATAAGAGGTCAATGACTTCTCCTCATCTTAAACTCATATGATATCTTCTTAGAACTTGGTCCTTCTTGATGGTCACAGTGATGTATCTGTTTAATCCAGACTACATACAGGAGTAATTCGAACAATATTCTTATGAACTGGGATATTGTTTTCTGTCTTTGCATATGTTCTCTTAGTTCTTCCATGGCTATTTTAAGTTGTTTAGTTTCCATATATTCTTGCATATTTTCTCCTCTTTCTTGTTATTATCATCAGATTTGTCGCTCTCCTATTTTAACATGTTTTCTTCAGAAGCTACAAGAAACTCTCCATTCAAAGTATTGAGGATGGATCAACAAAAGTGGGGAAAATAGAGGGGCTAGAATTATTGCCAGTTGATATTTCATTACATCCAACGCCTAAGCTACTATCTGGTCTCATTTTTCTCCAGATTTCTGATCAATGTAGAATGCTAGAGTACAAAGATTTTGCCTCTATAAATTACTCAATACTTGGCCAGGTAAAATGGTGCAGGTTTACGCCTTCTTCTGTAATTGTTTTTCAGTGCTGCTAACTCTTTCTTAGTCTACAGTCCTTGACAGCTATTGCCTCTGTGCTGGGGAATAATTTATGTTCTTTGTTATCAAATAATATACAACTGGAGGAAAAATGCCTTTAAAAATTCAAATAATATCAATTAAGGCTAAAAAAGCCTACACAATAAAACTTCTAGACCCAGTATGGATTTTGGCTGTCTGAACTCCTTGAAGCTCTTCTCTTGTTATGATAGATGGTACATTTAATTTTATCAATACAATCTTCAATTCATCCTCAGTACTTAAAGGTTTAAATTACAGCTAGTGAGCAAGTTGGAGAGTAGTGCTTGGATACACAACTATGATGAAAATCCCACTGGATAATGATGCAACTTCATTGCCTGATGCACCATATATTTACAGTAAAAGAGAGCTAATGGGAATTTTAAATAGATATTTTTATTATTTTTCAGGCACCTAACAAATACATACATAAAAAAGCGACTAACAACAAGACATATATATCCATAAAGGGAAATACAGAGTAGTATATTTTAAAAATCTCAGTAGATGCAATAATACATTGATCAGAATAAATATCACATAATAATATAAGCAAACATTAAACCTACAATAAACTGTAAAATACCATATAAAACCTGAGAGTATGAGTTCAATCTATTTTTCTAGGTTTTAGAGGGCAGTGATACACAAACATAAATTGAACAAGGGTCTATAGAAATGTAAGCTATTTATAATTATTTCTCTATTAAGTCTCTATGTAACATAATAGAGAGTATCATGATTTTTCTCAGGGTATGGCACTATTTAATCCTGTAGAATAATTCTAAAATATATATATGGAAAACTTTTTTTTCTATAGGAATACATATTCAATTCAACATTTTAATTCCTTTTTATGTAACCTCTTGAATCTACTCAGACTATGTATTTTACCTTAACTACCTATTCCTAGGCTATATACTATCTATTGTGGTAATTATTTGTATGTTTTGTTAATGAGCCTTTCAAAAGCTGCAGTCTTGGTGTACAATTTTGTTTGTCAGAAATCAGTGTTAAAACCACAACTCTAGATACCAGAACTAGAAAGTCCTTGGGGAAAAATATAATATATATTTTTTTTGCAACTGTGGTTTCTTAGTGATAGAAATCACAGGAACGATTGCTGAAAAGTTCCTAGGCCCATTAGTGAGTCACCCTAAACAGTCTCAATAAAGTTATAGCAGAAAATGACATCTTAAATTTCTTCCCTTAGAGTTCCCAAAATAGTTTTAAAAAAAAATTTAAAAAAGAGAGAGACATGAAGGCAAAAAGATGATGCATAGAATATTTTCTTGGAGCCAAATCTTAAGTTCCCAAAGTCAAATGCATTATATTTTATGAAGACCTTATGATTTGCTTATGCTTGTTTTCAATTGTCCCATGAATCTGTAGCATTTCATGATATTTTGGCATCATATGAATTATAAAATATTTCATCCAAATTCCTAGAATATTGTTCTGCTAAGCATTTCATGATACAGTATACTCTAGCATATTCCTTTGAGCTCTTAACATGCTTTTCCTTACCTTGACAGTGTTCTATTTAAAGTATAAAAATACTGTATGTGTCTTTACTGTGTTGGTGTCTGACCCCACAGTTCTACAAATGATTTGCTGTCAGCTGTATTGATTGAGCTTTGAACTTTAAACTTTCTTGGGTTTCTTTATTTTTGTATATTGCAAATTGCTATCTTTCATGCCATCACATATGGCTACAAAATATTAGAACAGCCATGAAAGGAACCTAGCAGTAACAGAGCACTCACAAAAAAAGAAATAGAAACTTGGCCTAAAGAAACATATTCATTAGAAGAGGTCCCAAGCTTTAAAAAAGGATCTTTTCACTGATGTCCCTTGTTTTGTATTGTAAATAAGTTTCAGATCATCATTCATTTGGGCAGAAATATTATGTGTTATTTTCAACAATATTGTTATTGTATGCTTAGTTTGTAATAGATATTGGTACACATGTGGACTAAGGAGGGCAGGAGGGCAGATATTTAGAAATGATGCATAAAGCAGTGTGTAACTCCAGAATAGAGAGAAAGCTACAAATACATAAGTAGAAATAAGGGGCAAGTTTGGTGTTTGCTTCACTCCACTTCCCCAAAACATTCTGGTCCTAGATTTGAAGTAAATGGACCAAGAGAAGACCACCCTAAAGCAAGGGGAATCCTCCAGGGACATAAATCAGAATAATTAATGTCTTATTCTTTTTCCTCTTCCTACTGAAGCTGGTACAGTAGAAGGCTCAAGCCAAAATGGCACATGCACTACTTCAGCTTAGGGCCTGAATACATAATGTTCTTAACACTGATGTAACTCATTTTTTACATCAATGTAAAACATTGTAAACATAAGATGCACAGCCCTGCATTGGCAGGATGTAGTAGAATCCATTACAGAATTATCCTGGGGAAAACATCAATAAAACTACATTGCTTTGACAGATATTGGTGAGGCTGTTGTGTTTCTGCAATCCTTCTAGGGTAGCTATTGCCTCATGGTAAATAGGCTATTACCTGATCCCTGAACTGTTATAGCACCTACTTCAGAAACCAGTCTAAGATAATTGGTCATGTCTGCTTCATATTCCATTGTACTATACAACAGTGTACAAAACCAATGTAAATAATATGAGTGCTGGCCTCTCATGTTTACAGATCCTTAAAATATCTTCTAGTTTCTCAGGATGCAGACATCATGTTGCTGCAAATAAGAAGTGGACAGATGACAAAAGCATCAGCATATTACCTAAAACCCAGGGTAAAGGTGTCCCTGGGAAAAAAAAAAGGTCTATAAATTCACCAGTGTAGGAGTCACTTGTCTGCTTCTGGGGTGGATATTTGGTCATTGCAAACAGGCTCTTACGTGCCTTTAGCATCTAATGGTGTAAGAGTGCCTACTGTGAACTGCTACACTGTGACTGCTTGTTTTTTTGCATTGGTGTATTGGCATACAGAAGTGATGTAAACTACATTAGTGTAAAGGTGCCATCTGTTCTAGCGCTCAGGATGTAAATCACAGCAACTTACCTCATTATACAGTGGTAAACTTGTAAAGAATGGGTCATTTAATCCAAATTAATTTAAAGTAGTTTATCCTATATTGTACTTCACTGCGTAACTTGGCTCACAACTAATTTCAGGGACCAATATTGTTTCTTGGTTGTAGGAACAATATTTTAAATAAGAAATAATTTTACTGGGTTTCTGTACATGCTCTTTGACCTGCTTTCCAAACAGATAACTAAAAGTATGGGAAAAACAAATCAGTATCATTCAAAAGTGAACATATCTTGATTTTCAAATCAAGAACCAAATGCTGCTCTCACACCTGTATACAGTTGGCAGCAGCAATAGGGAAGGAGATATTCAGCCTAAAGTAGGAAAAAAATAAGTTAGAGATTACATAGATAAACTAAATGTTTTCAGGTCAGCAGGACTGATGTGATGCATTCCATATTCCAGGAATGGGCTGAGATAATTGCAGAGCCATTGCCTGTTCTCTTTGAGAACTCATAGAGGTCAGGTGATATCTTGAACAACACGAATAGGATAAATACAGCACCCACATTCAAGAAAAAGAAGGGTCTGGGTAATTAAAGACAGGATAGATAAAGCCTTCATACCCAAAGAGAATATAGAGCAAGTCATGAAGGAATCTATTTCTAAGCACCTAGTACAGGGATAAGCAATGTTTTAGGGCAGAGTGCCAAGGACAAATGGTGGGAGAACCATGAGGGGCCCAATCCTTCTTGTGGCAGCATAGTCCTGGCCCCTTCCCTGCTATCTGTCCCAAGATTCACATTCCAAGCAAAATGCCTTTGTGTGCCACACTGGCACTCTGGGGATTGCCTGACCTAGAAGATAACAAGGAATCAGGAATAAGAAAAGTCAGTCTGATTTTTTTCATTCTATAGGAAGTTGAGAAACTATGTGGATGGGGGAGAGAAGTGGATGTGATAAACCTCATATTTAGCAAGGCTTTAGGCAATGTCTCCCATGATGTTATCACTAGTAAGCAGGGATCCCCCTTTGGGCAGGGGGCTGGACTCGATGATCTCCCGAGGTCCCTTCCAGCCCTGATGTCTATGAAATCTATGAAATCCTGGTTTCCTTTGTTTAAAAAGCACAAATTCTCTAATTAAAACCCCCCAAATCTGTGTTTTTATGTGACTAAAATGAAACACCACTATATATATAGGTATTTCTTGAAAACCACGTTTTATTGATATATTTAGAAATTTAAAACAATTTGGAAGCCTACCAGTGCCTCAATCACTATAATAAAATAAATTGTAAATACCTATAAATTTTGGCATTTGATTTTGGCTTCCTTATCATGAAAAATGAAAGCTCCTTGTTGCAGGGCACTAAGGTGCCTGTTCCTCTTAGAGCAGAGATTGCCCGGGGAGGGAACACATAGAGCCAGATAAGAGCCCAGGTTCAGTTCCCTGCCAGCAGCCAAAGGGGAAGGAGCCTTCAGGAAGGAAGGGCTTAGAGATGCTACAGCCATCAGATACAGTACCCTTAGGGCTCATGGGGCACCAGGAGCCCATAAGGTACCCTTGCCTACAGGTACCCAGTATTAGAGAAGGAGTTTTACTTTTTTAAAGGGGAAGAGCATGCCTTGTCTTTTGTGGTATGTTATAGCCCAGGGGCTTATGTTTGATTGCTGTTGTTTGTTTGCTGTCTGATAGCACTGGTGGTTTGGGTGAGGCTATTTGGGGAAGGAGAAGGCCTCATTGGGGGCCCACTACAGTATGGGGAACCTGGTCATTTGGGGCACACAGACAGGGCTGCAGAGAGCCCAGAGAGGACAAGAGAGCCAAATCACAGCAAGACCTAGACCAGACATCATCAATGCCATCTGTGAGGATTGGGGCATTGTAGGGGGGCAGTTGGAGCCACGCATATAGCCCATAAGGCTGAGAGACTCAGGAACTATCCACCATAATGTGGTATGCCAAGGTGTCTATGATCTACAGGGTTCAGTAAGATCTAGCCAGACCATGTCTAAACCCAAAGATCAAGGGCGGCCTCCATATCAATTATAACAACAAGATGTGGTGGGTAAGAGAGGGTGCCTGTAAGGCAAGGCTGTCATGGTTAAGGAGCCTAAGGGTAATATGGCTACCCCTAGGGACCCCACCTTGCTACATTCCCCCTGCCCTCTTCATTCAAGAGGATGCAGGTCCAGCTGTGGCTGTCCTCCCTTACTGCTTTGTAACACCAAGCAGCCCTGATATCCTGGTGCCCTGCTTATGCCACTGCTCCTCACTCCTCAACCCACAGCCCCCCTAACCCCTGCTGGTGGTCTTCACTCTTCACCTGCAGCCCCCTGCTCACCCAACCACACCAGAGTGGCCTCCCAGATGCCAGGGCTACAGGTCCAGGGATCTAGGTCCAAAGCCCATTGCCCCCCTGCTCCCTCAGCAGCAGCCAAGCCCTGGATGCCACCTGTGGGAGGCAGCAGCTGCTGCAGCTAGAGTGGAGTACAGAACCTGGATATCCTTCCAAAGGTACAGCTTGGGGGAGGGAAAAGAAGCGGGTTGCCTAATGTGTGCTCAGGGTTCCCAGCTGTGCCCTCTCCTCAGTGGTCTCTGTGGCTCAGTGGGTGGGACCTGGAGTGACAAAGCAGAGCAGGGCAGCTTGACTCAGCATCACTGCTGTGCACCCCACATCCCTATGGTGAGGCTCTCCTTGCCACCTAGCAGTGGTTGGGGGCATAACTTTATGCTGCTACCGCAACTGCTGCTGGGCAGGCAGGGGGCATCTTGCCATGGGGGTGAGGAACTACCAGCAGTGGCACTAAATCTCCCTGTCCCACTCTTCCGTGCTGCACTGGGTTCCACCTGCTGGGCTGTGGAGGTCCTCAACAGGAGGGCAGAAGGGTGGGAAGCCCTGAGTTTACAGCTGCCAACCCATATCTACCAGTGCACAAATCTGTGGGACACATACCTTTCATGCCCCCCTGGGAGTGCATGCAGTGGAAGGGAGCCAGTCCCCCTTCCCACCCTGCCAGCTCCTGGATGAGCTCCTACAGCTCCATCCTACTTCCCAGCTGGGCCTTGCCCAGTGCTCCCAGCCCTGCCCAACTTCTTCCCTCCCTCCCTCCCTCCCTCATTATGGGGGCCTCAATTCTCCACTCCCCACTTTCCTGCAGGGAGTTGTGGGAGCTCATCCCCATGCTGCCTGGCTACTACATGCATGTGTATGCACACATATGCATGGGGCTCCCCCTGCCTCTTCTGGCTTCAACCAGACCCTTGCAGACTGGAACTCCCCAACCCTGTAAAGAGAAACCTACCATTTCCCATCTTTTTTCTCCTTTAAGAAGAGAAAGTCCATGTGTTTCTGTGTTTCTCCATGGCAAACATAAAACCCAGATCCCTGCTAGTAAGCTAATGAAATACAGTCTAGATGAAAGACCTTTAAAGTGTACTTGAATGAAATACAAGAAGGACAAGTGCAAAGTCCAGCACTTAGGACAGAACAAATTAACTACAAAATACAGAGTGAAGGGGTAGGCTGTTGTATTACAGAAAAATGTCCAGGTTATACTGGATTGGAAGCTGGATATAAGTGAACAGTATGTTTTTGTTGGGAAGGAAAAAAAAAGATACTTGGTTGTATTAATGGAAGTATAATCTTCAAACCAAGGAAAGGGTTTCTTCCACTCCGTTCAAGAGTGGTAAGATTTTGCCTGGAGTGCTATGTTCAATTTGGGACCCACTTTTCTAGAAAGATGTGCATAGATTTGAAAGAGTCCAGTGGATAGTGACCAGTTATGAGAGACCTGAGAAGTATGACTTATGGTGAAACCCTCAATAACTAGGGTCATGGGGGACTGGTGCCACCTTAGTCGGGGGGGACATGCCCCCCCCACAACCAGTCAGTGACCGGGGGGGAGTCTCCCCTCATGGTCAATTTCACTGACCAGGAGGGGCGTCCCCCCATGACAAAACTTACCATCTAGTGAGCAGCCGTGCTGCTCCCAGCGGTGGCTGTGGTGCTCCCAGGCATGGCACTCCCACTCCCTGGCCAAAGTTCATGGGGGGGGGGCACCAGCACTCCCACCTGCCCCCCCCGAGCCATCACCTAAGTGAGCTAGTTAGGGGGTTCACAGCTCATTCAGAGGGTGCATGTGTACCCCTATGCAACCCTACACATCACCACTGACTAGGGTTGTTTAGTCTAGAGAAGAAATGATAGAGGAGGAATTTGGTAATACCCTTCAGGTGTTTGAAGGTTATGAAAAGGATAGGGCTAGACCTATGGCTTTGGGAAATGAGGAAAAAGTAAGAGGTGATGGTTTTAAATTGCATTGGAAAATTTAGATTGAATATTAAGAAGAACTTTCTCACAGCATTTGGCTGTACAATTAAACTTTTTTTTTTCTATTTATCTTATTTCCACATTTTATTCTTTATTGTTCAACTCCAGAATATATTCCTGGGGCTAACCTCATCTGTGTAAAGCAGCATTGCTCCATTTGTCTCCGTGGATCCAGACTGAGCAGTTGAGAAACTTCGTTGCTGTATGATCATCCTTCTGTACATCCCAGAGTAATATTCTGAAACACCAAATTATAGTTTACCTCAGAGTGCATATGTCTGTAAATTAGTAATTGGTCTTTTCTGGGATATTATCTAGTAAGAACTGAGGCACTCAAACAAGTCCCTCAAAGAGAATCCACTCTTCACTTGCTATTTTGCTTCTTATTTCACCTGGTTGAATATTCCTTGTGTACACCTCTTTACTGTCTTTGTCAAATTTTTCATTCTTGGTTTTTTCACTGCCATATTATCTTTTTGGACCTACGCCTTTTTTTGTACATAATGACTAATCTTTGCAGTTATGAAGGTATTCCAATGATTGCCTCAGTACCATGCCCCAGATATATTTTATTTTCAGCAGGCAGCACAACCTTTCTTAGATGCAATTCAGAAGAAAAAGTGATTCACAATGCAGGATTCAATATCACACTAAAGTTACCCTTTAGTGCCCAGATTTAACTGTTCAGAGATTAATAGGCAAATGTCCTCATTAGATTCAGCCAATTTTTAACCCTCTGAAACCTTTAACGTCTAAATTTCACGTTGTATTTTATTCTGGAATATCTCCAGTTCTAAATATATTGCTAAACTATATTTTCTCTAGGTTTTATTATGTATTGTCTGTCATAGTTTTTTTTCAACCTCATTATTCATCACACATTTGTTCAGTTCATACATTTTTTTTTCTTCTGATGAGGTCAGAGTATCTTGTATAGTCTCAAATATTACATGAAATGACTTTGTTAGACCTGCCTTTTTGTATGCAAAATTGGTCTGAAGAGAGATGAGAGAGGAATGAATTTTGTCATACCATTTAAAAACAAGGTGGTTCTTTTACCTTCTCTTTTGCTTTAGGTACAGCTGCCCTTTTACCTGCACAGGCTTCATTGTGCTTCATTTAGATATTTGAAAGGTATTTATTTTTGACAGGTAACATTTAATTTAAAGGATAAATTATGTTGGAAGCATCAAAAAGTAGATTGCCTTGCTGTACCATCTACTTTGCCCTCACTGCTTCTGACATCTCTTCTTACTCACCTCCTTTTTTTTTAAAATGTGCCTTAGCCATGTGAAAAGCTAGGCCAGTACTCTTTTTTCAGATTATTGGTTTTATAATTTCCAGTACATCTGCTTAAATCCCAGGCTCAGAATGCCCAAAACTGAATGTGATGGACAGGTGAAATCAGAAATTGTTTTGAGTTGAAGTCCTGTGACAGGAATTTTGACTTTTGTTGATTGAGTAACAAGTATTTTGACTTTATTAAATCTAACTTTCTTGTTTTCCTCCCCCATTCTATTAGCTTTGCCAACAGAGAGTCCTCTGGGTTCCCTTGATATTGTTTTTATTTATTTTTTTCTAGTAACATATATTACTTGTTATTCCAAAATGTCACGACATGAAAATCCTATGCCTCTCATGCAGTGAAATGATGATCATTTATTTTTTATTACAAAGCCTGGCACTCACAGATTCACTTGTAGTAATGACGTTTATGGATGATTTCAGTCTTCTAATTTTCTTTTAACTAAACTCAACCAAACTGCATTAATGGAGTTCATATTCAGAGAATACCAGCAGCTAAGTGTATTTTTTTGCATCTGAATCATACTGACCCCTAGTTTTGAAGTGATGCCTTTTGCTACAAGACGAGCTGGTTATGGAAATGCTTTTATAGAGGAAAGACTTCAGCTCTATTGTGTCAGGTCAATACAAACTACACCTGAGAATAGTAGTATTGTCTGAGCCAATGCATTGATCAAGGTTCCAAAATTTGTAATGTAACCCAAAGCGTGTGTTTGTGTTTAGATAGGTCTAGATTCTTAATTTTTTTGGTGAGGTTTTCCAACTAAATATAGAAATGACAAAGGAACACTACAAATCGTGGTAAAAATCTGTTGCATGAGTTATTTCTCAAGAAACCTGTTAAAGACATCTAAAGAATGGCTTCTCATTTAACACCTTATTTCCTTCCTCAGTAATTAAAATCTGAATTTGAAGTCCTGGGATTCTTGGGTACAGGACAATACTTACCAGTTATTTATGCTGTCATTTCATGATTCCTTGGAGTTGTCATATTTATTAGCTGACACTCATCACCCTCCACTGTGTGCTTTTAAAGTCAGGAAACATAAACCACACTGGAATGAAATTTCCCATATTATTTCAGATACCAAACTCAGTTTATATTTAGCTACTTTCAGGGCTCATCCCTTCCAAACTACTTCCTTCATCTGCTCCTGAGAAGACAAATTGTCTGTCTGTTTCTTTTCAAATAACTTTCAGACTTAAGGTGAGGAAACCAGTGAACCATTGAAGCAAAAAGGCTCTGGTAGACTGTTAAGATTTTGGAAGTAATGAGACATAATTTAATTGCAGTTTCACTACACTAGTTTTAAATAGCAGACAATAATACTGTGCATTTTCAGTTTGTCTGTAAATTCTCTATCATCTGCATGGATGAAATATCTACTGTACAAATGGCTTACTTTTGAATTATACTACCTATTAATAAAACAACTGTGAACAGAAACAAGACAGCTTTTACAAAGAATACAAGCTGTGGTGTTTTTACCTAAGAGTTCAGAAAACATCTTGTACCATTTTTTTTAAATGGAAAACCTCAGACAAACTCTTTGGTTGTGTGATACTGTTACTTGCCTATCAGACCTGTTATCTATCTAGTTTTGATGTGCTGATCATAAAACAGTACTCACAGATTTGGATGCTTTCCCGGAACTGCATTATTCTGTAGATAGGGTAGCTCAGCTTTCATATACTTACATGTGCCAAATAGTGTCTTGGAGAGAGTTTGGTGGGATAAAAACTCCACCAATGTGTAAAGGTCATTAGCTTTTGCCTTTTTTTTTCTTCACAAAAGTTAAGGGAAATAAATTACTTCCCATTTCAATAATGGTTGCATTGCAGCAAATCTTATATCAGGTTAATTGAAATACTTGTATGTTAAGGATACAGCAAAACCTAAGACTGTTTTACAAGAGCCAAAGATATGTTGTTGATTTATGCTGAGAAATAAGAAAATTTGTTTCTACGGGCCTGCCCTGATGAAGGACTTTCGGTTTGGCTGTTTGAACAAAAAACTCATCACACTGTACCACTTCCACTGGGATTCTCTCAAATTCTTAGCTTGTGAAAAGTTATGCTATTTTTTTATTTTTTTCTGGTGTACCATTTACCCTCTCTTATTTTAAAACGTTTATCAAATATTTGTTTCTAAAGTGAGAATTAACATTTCAGCAGACACTCACAAACCTTCCAACTTATCATACAATCTCCTCCATTTTTCAAACATGAAGCCCAATTAAAAGTAATTTATAACGACTAGGGGTGTGCAAAATGGACTGTATTTGATTCAGATTTGGCCTGAATGAGGGACCAGTGATTCAATTAATTGATTTTGATCATTGTCCCAATCTGATTTGGCCAAATCTGAATCTGAAGATTCAATGCTGATTTGGAGAATCAGTGATTCAGCCATAAACACAGCTTTAAATGTTTTTTTTCTACATACCTTGAGATACCAGGCATGGCTTGTGAATGCTGCAATGGTGGGGCAGATGGAGCATTCCACAGGAGTGCGGAGGGGGCTTCCCCACACGTTTGGTGGCAAACCCAGAAGTGGACCAGAAGTAGTTCAGCTGCATGTGCTGGTGATCCCAGCCCTCTTCACTGGCAACCCTGCCTACCCACTCTTCTCCTGGCTCATGCCACTCTGTACCAGCTGCTTTGACCCCATTGGGCCAGACCCTCACACTCGTGGAGCGCATTGTCTCCTGCCTCAGGAGATGCTGGTGCACCCTTACCTCCAACCTTGATGTCACCAAGGCCATCATCACCCAAGTCATCATCACAGCCTGCAGTGTACACAACATTTGCAAGGCCCCTGGGGGAGCTTTTCCGCAAGGCTTGTGTCAAGGAGGCACAGCAGACAGAGAAGGCCTGGCATGGGAAGTACCAGCTGTGGTGGCAGTGACAGTGGCAGCCCCTCCCTCCCCCCTCTCGCAGTGACGAACTGCTCACCCACCATCAGGGGCCAGGAAGCCAGGTGCAACAGGCCACTTCCTTCAGCTGTAGCTTGACTGGACAGAAGCTCATGGACCCTCACCCCACTGTGAATCCAAGCACCATGCTCACTGCAGGGACTACTCCAAAAATTGCTTTATTTCCCTCCACAAACACAGAACTTTTTCCCTTCCCCACAATACAGCCCATCCCCCTCCTTCTCCAACAGCAGAGTATGCCCCTGCTCCACACAGATCCCCTCCACCATTCACCCCAACCACCACAATAAAGTACTCTCTTCACTGTGAAGACATTATGCAGAGCTGTGTGTGCTTTCAGCAGCGCAGGTCTGGCTGCACCCCATGGGTGTGCACTCCATGGTGAAGCCACTGGGTGGGGGACTCACCTGCAGGTAGCCGTGTATGGTGCTCTGCCAGCATGTCCATCTCCCCACTCCTACAGCCAGTGGGACAGGCCAACAGGGCCCATGTGCAGTCCTGACCCTGCTGAAGGAAGCTCTTGCTCTGGGGCTACATGGAACCAGGGTGAATGGCATGGCTGGGCCCAGGCAGTGGGGATGGGGCTCCTGGTCAGTGTACACAACACGCACCTCATCCCAGGTCTCCCTCTGTGCTGCTGAGGAGTTCTGGGGGCCTGGGGAAGCACAGGCAGGCCGGGCAGGGAGAGGGAGCCAGGGCCAAGGCAGGGGCAGAGAAATTGAGGGCCCTCCCCTCAGTGTAGGGCTTACCATGTGGACATGGCAGGTGTGCCCAGTGGCCTGAGTCAGTCCTCACTGGTGGCAAGGTTGTGCAGCTCCCAGTGGTATCCTGGGGTGCAAGGATGTGTTACCTAGTTGGCCAGGTAGGAGCCCTCTCCCATGAAGAGCTGGAGTTGCTGGTTGCCAGTCATACAGTGACCTCCTGGGTGGCGCTGCACATCCAGAGCTGGTGGGTCTGCCATTGGCCTGGGGTCCCTATGCTGCTGGAGGAGGATAGGGGTGCACAGTGTGGTTGAATGGGCTTCTGGTGGGCCAAGCAGCCTTTCCCCAGTGATGTTTCAAGATGCAGTGGAGGCTCGGGCAGGCTGCCCATGCAGAAATAGATAGCATAGCATAGACCAGGGTCCCAGAGCATGAGGATGTGGTCTAGCTGCTGCATAAAAGGCATGGACTTATGGGCAGCCCCTGACCAGTGGTTGAGGTCTGTGCCTGCTAGGCCCTGACCTTTATGCAGCACTGACCTGCCAACTGGTCCTGCATGGGGCCTGACAGATGTTGTAGATGTGCACTTTGGAGTTCCCACTCCATGCAAACTGGATGAAGACCTCAGCCTTACCTCACAGTACCACAAGGTCTGTAGTCTCCTCCTGGGACCAGTTGGGGGCCTGAGAGGTGGTGTGTGGCATCAGGGAGGATGCCAGAGTGTTTCTCCCTTAACAGCTGTCTGGGCCTGTGTGACAGTGCCAGTGCTGCCGGGCCTGGGCAGGTCCAGTCCCCAGCAAGGGCATGGTGCAGGACAGGCAGGTGCACAGTACTGCTGTGTCTGGGACCAGTAGCAGGATTAGGGCAGGCTGTTGTGATGGCCTGGGGTCACTGGAGTGGAACCTGGAGGCTAGAGGCTGGCTGCAGGTAGCCTAGGATGCTGGTGGGCCTGGCAGCTGGAGGCAGCACCCAGCACAGCGTGATGATGTGTCTCCGGCAGCCGCATGGTAAGGCAGCGCCAGGGAGCACTGCTGGGGTTCAGGCAGGCTGCCATGGCTGGCCTGGGACCTCTGCAGGGACACAGTAGCTAGAGGCTAGCTAAAGGTGGCCCAGGTCCCCAACATCCCTGAAGGCTTTTAAAAGCCAGGGGCTGGGGCAGGCAAAGACTTTCCCATTCCCAGGGCCCTGGGGTGAGCTGCAGGTGGCCTTCTTGTGGCAGATCTGACTGGGAGCACATGTGCGTTCCTGCACGGTAACTTATCATGGGTAAATTTGCTACTTGTATTTACTGGTAGCAAGCTTTCTCATTATTAGTACAAATAACTGCACAGTAAGCATCTGCACATGTAGACAGTGATGCTTACTCCACAGGACTTTGAGTAAAGCACCTCCTGTAGATGTGCCCACTGTTAGTTGAATTATCACAATTATTTTCTCTGTGAAATGCAGAGTTTTCTAGATTATATAAGGCTAGAAAGAAAGTAGTGAGATAAACAAGTGTGACTTTGGACACAACCCAGGCCAAAGGATTTTACTCAGTAACTCCTGCAGAGAGAAATCATTGTCATAATTGTCATTGTCATCATTGTTGTTGTTGTCATTATTGTTGTCATTATTGTCATTGTTACAGTTATTGTGCTATATAACTAAATATTTTCGACTCAATAGCTCAAAAATATGAGAATAAACATAACTACAATATTCCAGCTGTTACTGTTTTTTGTAACAACTGGTAAGTGTTTGCTTTAATATAATGTTTACTGTACTACATTGAAGAAAATTGGAATAACATATCATAGCATTTCTGTCAATCATTTTGAAACAAATTGACTAAATTGATTTGACATGTATGCTGCAAATTTACTTGAAATCATTTCTTAATTAGGTTCAAGTGTATGGGATATTTCAGCTTTCAAGTCAGATAATACACCTTTTCTTAAGAAACATGCACTACAAAAATTTCACACAAAATTATTGCAACAGTTTCTCTCTATTATCAGTTAGTTTATTAAACAGATCCCCTTTGGTCCCCAGTTGCTGCTTGCTTCACAGTTGAGATTACCTTCTGCTATTAGTCACTTTATCTCTCTTTTTTGTTTATTTTCATACTTAAGCTAATTAAAGCCTGGTGTTTTGCAGAGCTTTGTAGCTTAGACTTTCACTCAGTCTTATAATAAGACTCAGGAGGCCATTTTTCTAAATAGGGAAAACCAACAAATAGGAAAGTTGTAGGGTTTCAGGCATAGTTTCAGAAATCACTCTCTAGTGATTTCTATATTTCAGTGATTCTCAGACAGAGTGCCATGACATCCTGGGGTGCCTTGAGATCCTTTTAAGGGTGCCATGCAACATTAATGCTGTTAAATGTACAAACATCTACATGGTTCACAATAGAAGCCTGAGCGAGAAACAGATGACTGGTTTAATAGGGGGCTGCTTAGCCCAAGATTTGATTTTCACCAAAACAGACAGGACATACATTTACATACAAGGTTTATATAGTGATTCACTTGAATTAGCTGAAATTGCTCTGAGGCTAATCCAGATACTTCACAGGTACTTAATGTGGGACAATGGGTTTGTCTATCTGTAAGGTCTGGGTTTGCTGTAAAACAAACACCCAAATCCAAATCAGACTGTTCCCCACTTTTTAGCCCTGAAGGCTAGGAACATGCATTGCCTGGATAAGCCCGGCTTGTGTTCAACTTGGAACAGAAATATTCCAGGACTGGCATACACATACATTTCTTTAATACATTGGCATGTACATACATTGGGGTTTAATGAGCAACTGAATGTACTGACACTTTTCTGTCATTGATTCAATTACGCCATCCCAAGATAACCATTCAGATGTACTTTGTCCTGCTTTGGGATAATCTGTTAGTATTTCTTATCCCATTAATTTTTTTAGGTTCATCCAAAGACAACAGACATGGGCTTTTGAACAACTGCACTTTGTCAAGTGAGAACGTTACTATACCTATTTAGTGCTTGGCCTCTCTACTAATTCTGCCGGTTGTGTTGGTACTTTTAAAGTGCAAACGTTTTTAGGACTTTGACTGAGAACACGTCCCTAAATCACATAAGCCACTAAACAGTCATCAGAATTCTCTATTTCAGCAGAACTGTCATTTACATACCTGTCAATTTACATATTCTTTGCGGCCTTTTAAACTCTTTTCTGCACAACATCTACTGCAGCCCATTTTAATAGAACAGGGGTCTTCTGTCTGTACCCTGACTGACTGAGATTGTGAATAGGGGACTAGGTTCCAGAACTATTTACCATTGTCTTTAAAAAATGAAGAATTTTTGTTTTTTAAGTGTCTTCTGCAGAAAATATAATAGCAGATTATTTAAAACTCTTCCTTTAAAGAAAGGGAAGAGAGAAAATATTTGCATAATATGTAGCAGCAAATGCTATGCAAAGTGCTGTGGAGTCAGCTCCCCTGTTAATTTAGTAACAGGAAAAAGAAAATTTTACCTTTTTAAAATCAAATTTTTCCTAATCATCATCAGGTGAGCCAGACAACCACTCCCTGCTGTTAAAAGAAATCTCGATCTTCATTTGACCTGCTAATCAAATCCTAGTTGATAGGATTCACCATCATGTCACAGTGATGTTACAGCAACACTTCCATAAAGGATTATTTTATTAGAAACACTGTCTGTAGTATATTGCACAGACAGTAGTTATTCCAGGGAATATATTAGGATTATCATCTATACAACTTTTTGTTCCAAGTACACCATTTCAAAGGTGATTTTGGTTTCCATGATTCAAGATGCTCCTTGCCTGTCTGAGTTTTGATTTGCATACCCAAGGCCCTTGCTATAGGAGTTAGCTCATGCTGAGTTTATCCAATTTATTCCTTACTCATCGCAGAATTTATATTAATTTATCTAATTTACTTTGCCTCAATATTTAGTATTCAAAACACTTAGGAGAGTCAACTCTTAAGAAAATGACTCAGACCTGTCTTTTTACAAGTTCAGTGAATGTTTGTGGTATTTACATTATTGGTTGTCCTGAGGAAAGAGACACAGATAAGTCAAGAATGAGTGCTCCTTTCCCACTGGATGGTGCATCAGCTAACACTATTGATTTAATGGGAACCCAAAGGACCCACAAGGAAGGTATACTTAGGTCCTTGTTTAATTCTTTGAATGCCTGGTTCTTTTTGATTCCCTATTACGAGGAATTTTGTGAGATTAGAAGTTCTCAAAATAATTTCTTTTTTCTGCCATGTGAGGAAGGAATTTTCTTCATTGGAGTGACTAATTAATTGACTGGGTCTGACCCCTGCTTCATGAATAATCTGACCTGGAAACTTGAATCTGTACTCTGAGAATTCTATAGATAAGGATACCATGCATTTGGCAAAGAAGTCTTTGGCTTGGAACAGAAAATACACATAAACCAATATAAGTGATCAGAAACTGATCCAAATATGTAACACAACAGAAGTTCAGTGCACATTAACCACTTCCAAAAGGGCCAAAATTGGTTAAAGATAAACTTGGATGGATGTAGTATCAGACTTGCCTGATTTAGGTTAAATTGTTTTATTGAACTTCTGTCCCAGATCCCCTTCAGATTCAAGTTAACTCACAGTCCTCCAGCATCCCAGGATGCTTTGCACCTCCCCTGAACATTTCCACCCCCCACCCTTCCCAACAGGGTAGGCAGGCTAGATTTGACCGAAGCTGTCTGCTCCAGCTGAGCAAGGAGGTGTGTTCTAGAGCTCCCTAGCTTCTGGCCTGGACTACTGCAGGCATGTGGCTGCATTTCCAGAATCAAAAATGAATGTCTATCCACTTGCTTATTGGTTCAATCTATGCATCTTAAACTAACCTACAAAGATTGAATTGATTTAGCCTCAGGCATTTTGACTGTCTGTACATAGTCTTTCAGGCCTTCCAGGAATTGTGATGTTTCTCTCTGGAAATGTTTAGGAGCAGGTGATAGGCCAATGTTTAGTCAATTGTAACAAAATCTCTCAAAAGTTATATTGAACACTGTCAATAGAGAAGATTATACTGCATATCCAATTTTGATGAGACTTTCATTACACTAAGCTGTCTAAAAGTGTGCTTAGCCACTAAGAGTATGTCACTTTCTCTGCCATTTCACTGAATTTTGAAGATCTAGAAATCTAAAAGCCAAGGATATGCAAATCAACTAGGATTTATATAGGCAAAGTCAAGTACTGCTCCTTGTGCTCTGGGCTGCATTCTATTAGGAAGAATTCACCAGTCGTGACAGGCTGATAAGTATGTAAAGTGCATGAAAGCTGAAGTATTGAGTTGCTTAGCTGCTGTCATGGAATACATGGTGATTGAAGTAGCTGAATTTTCTGGGAAAGTGGCTTATATGGGCAAGAATCTCAGCCCATATGCCCTGGTTGCTGATGTACTCAAACAAGAAGCTGAACAAGTTACTGGGTGGTACAAGTACCACACAAGTTTGGAAGAAAAAATTGAAATACATCCATGGCTTGTCACCCAGTGGGCACATCTACATATACCTTCTAATGTGACCTAGGCTATTTTACTGTGTGTTAAAGTGTCACATAAAAAAAATGAGACATTACACTAATGCACAGTAAAATAGTCTACTGCATATTAAGGATCACTAAAAAAATGCAAATGTGCTATGGCACATTAACGCAACCTGATGAATTAATTTAGTACCTCCCACTGGAGGTACTAAATTTAATGTGTATTAGAAAAGGTGCATTAATTCATATGTAGTCACACCCAGTGAGTCTCAGGTTGACCTCTGATTTGATGTGTTCACAGCTGCTTTTTGTAACATGAATTAAAGGAGTTGTGTTGTGAACTAAAAAATAATGGAACTAATTCTCACACTGCATATTAAATCCATTGCAATCCATATTAACATAAACTATTTGGGTTCTTTTGTATTCTGTCAGAGTTTCCCTAGTCCTTGGAAAAATGACAAAAATTTCATTTTCTACACCCATGAGGACTTGCCACTTCCTTATAATCAGGCCTACAGCTCTGATTAGCTAAGTGGCCAACAAAAGCAATGTATTGACCATCTGCAACAAAAGTCCCTTGTAATGTAATTTTCTTTGTTAATTTTAGAGTGGCTATTTTTGTTTTCATTTCACATTTAATGGAAACTCTGCTGGGCCTTTCAAAACTCTTTATAGCTCTTGAAGTGTTATATTTTCATCTTCCTACAAAGGAATTCTGGAATCACTGTTAGAAAAGCACTTGTGTCTATTACAAAGACCATTTAAGAGGCAAGCATTCTTAAAAGGTGACACCTTTTATTAGACCAACTGCATGGTTGGGATAGACTTAGACAAACTTGTAATTCAATGCAATCTTTAAATACTTATCTGAGGGTATGTACATACATTACACTTAGATTGACCTACCTAGGGTTAGGTTGATCTAAGTGTCAAACTCTTCATACATTTGGGGAATTTAGATCAGGCAAAAAATGGCCTAATCTAACTTAGTTCACCTAAGGAGGGGCACTATATAGATCAAGCTAGTTCATGCCTGATATAAATCAAATGTGTATACATGCTTGGTGTGTAGCCCCAGGGCTGGAAAAGCCCAGCCACTCATGTTAGCCTTGTGGCTGCACTTTTCCTACTCTCCTCCACCCTGATTGGTCTATTTTTAGCTCTCTGACCTCTACCCTCAGGTGGACAACCCCCCTTGAGTACCAACCTACCCCTGTTCCCCAACCCCTGCAATTCCAACCATTCTTCCCCCTCCCTGACTAACTTAGATAACATTTCTGGCATGGTTTCAGGCACCAGTAAATGTGTGCACAAGCTGGGACCTAATCTATGGCCACGTGGCTTAAAGCCATACAAACATAGACTGCGAATCATGAATGTGTGTAGATGTGCCCTAAGGCTATCCCAACCAGGAAGTTGGTTCAATAAAACATATTCATCCACAAGAATTCTTGACTTTCACATATTTCCTGCATCGTTATGGCTACAATAGCACTTTAAACAGAAAGTTTAAGGGAGAGGTATAGGAGAACCAGATATTCAGAGGAGTTTGTATTGTTCAATTGTGTTAAGTGAATTGAATTGTTTTGAACCATGCAACTACCTTGATTGATTAAGGTTATTTTTTAAGGCTTATTTCCTTTGTATGGTTGCAGATAATGACCAAGTAATTGTCATCCAGTTTGGTTTGTCTACAGCAATTTTCTATAATTGCCTGAGATATTAAAGAACTTTTAATGAATACTCAGAAGTTAGTCTTCTATTTACATCACCTAATTATAAAAGTCTAAATTAATCCTCCCTCCGTCACTCATCACAATTATATCCACTGAAACTGAAATTTTTTACTATACAGGTGATAAAAAACATGGCAAAACACTTTCCATTTCTATACAAATCTCATTTAATAAAAGTAAGTGTGCGTTCTAATTTTACATCTTAGATCTGCTTTGGAGATTGTCTCTTACCCAGTGATTGCCCAGCATGGCAGATGTTTAAAATGCATATTGCAGCTTTCATTTTTAATTGCTCACCAAAAGTGCTGGTGTTTCTTTAATAAAACAACACACAGAACAGTACAAAGCTCTATTTGGCAAATTCTATGTCATCATAATTCAGATCTTTAGACATTTCTCAGTGCTGCTCATTAAGTTTATTATCACAAATGGAGTTTGTACAATCCCTGGTTTAAATGCTGTGTTGACTTGCACATAATAGAGCAAGAAATCTCTAATAGGGGTGTAATCCCACAGGAAGCATCTTTTATTTTCAAAGTAATGCAAACAATATTCTGTGTTACATTAAATTAGCATGAAACTGATAAAGGATGAAGCCTATCAGCTACATCCTTCTCTGTTTTGCTCTTCATGGGTAGTATTTGTAGCTGAAGCAGCAATTTCAGAGTGATTAAAAAAAAACCCCTTGATATAAAAATCTTTTAATGGAAAATCTTGTTAGTAATTGTCATGTGAGACCCAAAGACCAGGAAAATAAAATTAGCCCAACAAAAATAATTATACATTCCCCTTGAATAAAGAAAATTTTAAATGGCTTAACATCTAATGTCAGCTCTTTATAAGTGGATGTTTGTTGTTAAGGTTTTAGTTATTTTGGGGGAGCAGGTGTGTTTAGGGTATATAAATCAAGTTTTATATGATTTTATGTATACATATTATTTCTTTTCAAAGGATAAAAACAAACAAACAGTAGGCAAGATAGCTTCTTGAAGGCATACAAATATAAACTAAAAATGTGTGCATATGATAAATTTGATAAAAAACATATTAGAGAAACTTAAGGCACTCTACTAAGTTATTAAAGGAAGAATATAGCTATCTCATAAACTAATGAAACTTTTTATAATTAAATTATCTTTTCTTTGAGATATTTTTCAGCAATAAGGATACATAAAATGATTCTGTTCTAAGATCTCTGCACCAATCCACAGGCTACCCCTGGAACCTCAATATTCCCCCCACTGTAGCATTATCTTTTCCAAGGTTTGCCTTGGGATAACTTCTTACACTTACAAGCCTCAGCTCCATTGCTCTTATATCAGAGCTCACAACTGCAGGTGGCTTCCTATCAGGTTTGAAAGAAGAATATTAGGTCCCTCTTTTTATAGAATGAGTTAGTTCTGAATATCGCTCACCCTGTGATTACCACAAGCAATCAACCTCCTGTATTTCAAAGATAATTCCCCAAATACCTCCAAGCCATCCCCCTCCCATCATCATTTTCTGAATTTCTCATCAACCTCAGAATCCTCTATAACAAATAAAATCCTGCTGAGGGAGCTGGAATTTCTTTAACTAAGGCCCCATTTCTCTTGTTTTTCCCATTACTGGAAGATAATCCCTTGGATGCCCATCTCAACAGTAGCTCTTTTTTGCCTATAATTGGAGTGGCAGTAATTGTCCTTGCCCTGCTAACACAATGGCAAGAGATTTGTATCAGTTGAACCGACCTTCTTTTCCTTAAGTATGCATTCTGCATTTCCTTTAGGTAAATCATATCCAAATGATAAATCTATATTCAGACAGTGTAATCCATACAAGGATAAAAGTGCCATAATTCAACATAGCATAACATTGGCTTTTTAACAAGACCACATATGTTAAAACAAACATAAGACAACCTGTGCGATACTCCACAAGCCCATTGAATTATAGTGGGTTCATGACAGATGAGTAGTCACATTATAAAAGCTTGACTTTAACCTGACTTTCTGAATATGGTTCACTACACACTGAGTTTGTGATAGGAAGAGTACAACAGAAAATGAATTGTTACTGGGAATGTCTACACATGCCTTTGATCTGGGATCATTTTACTCATGAGTAAACTATTCGTGAGTAAATGCTCCTAGGCAGGTGTATACACATGCAGGGAAGCAAAAGCATATTTGCTGCTAATAGCAGCAAACTCTTCCTGCTTCCTGAGGACATGCAATGGGCCCCTGCTGCCACCAGGGGGAGTGCTAGCTGTCTCCTGGCTGTACCCTGCCCCCAGGGGCTGCCTGCTGCTAGAGCCAGGACTATGTCCCTGTGCCCCAGCAGCAAGAAGCTCCTGGCACTAGCTTCCCAATCAAGGGCAGGGGACTTGGAAAGATCTGCAGAGGAGGGGCAGGTCCCAACCCCATGTCCCAACGTTCTGGTGGGGTAGCTAGCAGCTGTCTCACTGCTAGTTGCCCTACTGGCAGATCAAGGGATGTGGCTGGGACCTATCCACCCCTGCAGCTCTTTTCAAGCCTATGCCTCAGTCACCCAATAGGGGCATGGGACTGGGACCTGCCTCTTACCAAGACAGTTCCCAGCACCAGATCTATGATTACAGGGTGGAGGCTGGGGAGCCTGTTCCCTGCTTAGCTCCAAAACTGCAGAGCTGGGCGGGAGAAAGACTGGGAAGCTTGTTCCCTGCTCAGGTCTGTGAGCATGGAGCTGTGTGAGGAGAAATGGGGAACAAGCTCCCCAGTCTGTTCCTGACCCAGCCCTATGCTTATGGAGCTGGGCAGGGAAAATGCTCCCTAGCCCCTGACAGCAGGGAGCTCCCAGGGCTAGTTCCCTGCTATGGGACTGGTGTTGGAGACCCTTATCATGGAGCTGGTGCTGGGAGATAAGAATCTCCCAGCCCCTGCTCCCTGACTGCGAATTTGGAGGGGGGCCTTGGACCTCCCTTCTGCTGGGGCAGGGGGACATAGTCTTTGCCTGGGCTCTGGTGGCAGAGCCTGCCCTAGCAGCAGGCAGCTGCCAGGGGAAGGGAGCAGTCTCCCACCCCATCTTGTATGGTTGACCAGGAGCAGATTTGCTCTTGGACAGGTGCCTACATGAGCACCTACACTTGCTGAAGCCAGTGTTTCACATAGCTCTGGAGCCCAGAGGGTGAGAGCCACCATCTTTGAAAACTCCTGGCGCTCTGGTGTACTGCCCGAAGACTGGAAGAAGGCCAATGTGGTGCCGATCTTCAAGAAAGGGAGGAGAGTGGATCCGGCTAACTACAGACCCATTAGCCTGACTTCTATCCTGGGGAAGATCTTAGAAAAGTTTATTAAGGAGGCCATCCTTGATGGACTGGCCCAGGCTAACATTCTAAGGGATAGCCAGCACGGGTTTGTTGCGGGTAGGTCTTGTTTGACCAATCTCATTTCCTTCTATGACCAGGTGACCTATCACCTGGAGAAGGGAGAAGAGATTGATGTCATATATCTTGACTTCAAAAAAGTCTTTGATCTGGTATCCCACGATCACCTCTTGGCCAAACTGGCCAGTTGTGGCCTTGGCTCCACCACGATCCGCTGGCTGGGAAATTGGCTCCATGGTCAGACCCAGAGGGTTATAATCGATGGCAGTCACTCATCGTGGTGCCCTGTGACCAGTGGGGTCCCTCAAGGCTCTGTCCTGGGACCCATCCTGTTCAACATCTTCAACAATGATGTGGACATTGGAGTCAGGAGTGGACTGGCCAAGTTCGCCGATGACACCAAACTTTGGGGCAAAGCATCCACACCAGAAGATAGGTGGGTGATCCAGGCTGACCTGGACAAGCTCAGCAAATGGGCGGACGAGAACCTTATGGTGTTTAACACCGAAAAATGCAAGATTCTCCACCTTGGGAGGAAAAACCTGCAGCATCCTTATAGGCGAATTTGGAGGGGGGCCTTTGTAGTGCTACATTGGATAGCACTACAGAAGAAAGAGATTTGGGGGTCATCATTGACCACAAGATGAACATGAGCCTCCAATGCGATGCTGCAGCTAGTAAAGCGACCAAAACGCTGGCTTGCATGCATAGATGCTTCTTGAGCAAATCCTCGGATGTCATTCTCCCCTTGTACTCGGCCTTGGTGAGGCCGCAGCTGGAGTACTGCGTCCAGTTTTGGGCTCCACAATTCAAAAAGGATGTGGAGAAGCTTGAGAGAGTCCAGAGGAGAGCCACACGCATGATCAGAGGTCAGGAAAACTGATCTTACGATGACAGGCTGAGAGCCATGGGACTCTTTAGCCTGGAAAAGTGTAGGCTCAGGGGTGATCTGATGGCCACCTATAAGTTTATCAGGGGTGACCACCAGGATCTGGGGGAATGTCTGTTCACCAGAGCGCCCCAGGGGATGACGAGGTCGAATGGTCACAAACTCCTGCAAGACCGTTTCAGGCTGGACATAAGGAAGAATTTCTTTACTGTCCGAGCCCCCAAGGTCTGGAACAGTCTGCCAGTGGAGGTGGTTCAAGCACCTACATTGAACACCTTCAAGAGTAAATTGGATACTTATCTTGCTGGGATCCTATGACCCCAGCTGACTTCCTGCCCTTTGGGCAGGGGGCTGGACTCGATGATCTCCCGAGGTCCCTTCCAGCCCTAATGTCTATGAAATCTATGAAATCTATGAAAACATTCATATCTCTTTTTCCCCTGTCCCTGAATTTAGCATGGGGAAGGGGGTTTGATGTGTGTATGTGGGGGGGCGGGGAGTGAGGGGTAGGTGAATGGAGATAGTGCTCCCCAAGCCCCAGCTCCCGAGCCATGCAAAACAGCCATGGCTTTGGCAAGACGCCTGCCAACCACTGATGAGCTCAGATTGCTCCCCACACAAATGGTGCACAGAGACCTCATTGTTTATTCACCACACAGCCAATGGAGTTGTGGTCATACCTTCCTCACTTCTCTCTTAGTCCACCCCTTCTTGTCTATGTTCTCTCAGTTGGAACACCAGGTGGCTCCTAGACTCTTCCTCATCTGGAGTCCTAGATTAAGCATGGCCAACAAAAGCCATGGCTAAAATGACTGTGAGAGTTCTTGGGCCAGGTAGCATGTTTTCTTTCGCACATTGCCAAACACAAGAAAAGTGACAGGTTTTTATTTCTATCCCATCTGGTAACTAGAATCTAGGTAATTCACCAAACTGAAGTCAGAGAAGTTCCAGGCACATTAAACTTCTCTCTTAAAAAATTAAAGTTTAACTTTAAACAATCTAAATAGAATGCAAACTCCTTTGTGCTGAATTAAATCTGAAGCTTGAGATCCCTCCAGAATCATAGGCTTGCATTGCTACTCTTTCCAGTGAATGGTTTCCTACCTAAGCATATCATAAAACAAAAAAATTGCAAGCATCTTCCATCTCTAGTATCCTCCTTTCAAAAATTTATAAATTCACACAACTACTTCCTAAAATAAAACAGGCTATAAAAAAGAGCGCATCAAGTTGGAAAGTCTCGTGACAGTTACACACCAAAATAATGGACTGAATTACAGTTACCTATGAGTAGCTAGAAACTATGGTTTACTTCTCACCTGCACAGGTTTAACAATATAAAAATATGTGCTTCCAAAACTAAGTGAACATCTTGGCAGAGGATGTATCTCATTTATCTGATATCAGCATTGTTTGGAACAAAATCAATTGAAGTGCATCTTTCCTTCCACATAACTCATAGGATTTAAAAGTCATGGCTTTCTTTTTTATTCATTTCACTCTCCTCTACTCATAGAGTCTGACAACCATTGAGTTATTTATCCTCTACACATTACTTTGCAGTTGCTAGAGTCAGTCTTCTTTTAACAACAAAATAAAATCTTATTTTGGTTCGGATTGGATATATGGCATGCACCTGACGGTGTGCAGAATAAACAAGTGGTGGTGTTTGGTGGTGTCATTGCTCAAAATGAAATGAAATGGAGGGTTTCCTTAATCACTCAGAATGAATAATGTTGATGTGCCACACAATGTCGAAAAATCAGTGCTGCCAGCGTGGAACTACATGATTTTGTCCTCCACACCAGACAAGCAAAATGCTTCACCTCTCTTATACCTGACAACTTTATTTTCACGCATTCAATTTAGCAAAGCTCAAAAGGAATTCTAAAAGCTTGCTTGTCTCATAAAATGTTAACTAGATCTCTCTACTGGAAGACTGTTCCACTATAGTGTTGTACAATAATGGGAAATAAAGTGGACAAGTAAACCACAGTGACTAGGATAAAGAGTCCTACTCACTAGAGATTGCTTATAGGCACATATGGTACAAGACATTTTATTTTACACGCAATTCAATTTAAATAAATGCTTGCTTTTGGAGAAAAGCAATAAACTATCTTGCTGCAAATGGCTATCGCTCATTTATATCTGATTTTAGAGTATTCTAAGGTTAAATTTATTATTTTGCCCCAAATTCTATTCTAGTTTATGTTCAAATAAAAGTTGCTTACTACACTAAAAAGAGATTTTCTGGTCAAAAGCTGAAGTCATCAGCTATAATCCACATAAAGTGTATAACATATAGTAGAGAATAATGATAAGTTGACAGTTTATGTTAAAGGTACACATATATGGTTTAAAAGAGGTCAATATATTTTTATCATATATTATAAGCATATAGCAGGTATAACTAGTCTGTGTAGTAAGTACCTTGGTATAAGGTATTTAGATGGTTTAAAGTGATAGCCTTTTGTGACTACAACAATCATCTGGTCATGTTTATAACATACTAATTGTTACGAACGCTTTCATAGACAATACACATACACTTCCTTTTCCCCGTTTTTCTCTCTCTCAGCCTTCCTCCCTTTTATTCTTGACATAAACTGTAAGCAATACTGGTAATAATCTATAGGCAGAGCTTTTCAACTATAGGATTCAAAGATCTATTAAGCAACAAGAAGAACTCAGAAGTACTGGGCTGGTACATCAAGTGCCTAAGTAATGATTATTACAGAAAGGACTGTGTTGTAGAGTGGCTCCCATTAGCTGGCATGATCCTAAACATTATTAACAGTAGCACTTATTGCTTATACAGCATTTTTATCACATTCTAAGACTTTACAAACCTTCCCTAAGTAGACTCATCTTTTTAAAGTGCTTCCCTTTAAACTACATGGACCATCAACTCCTTTCCTTCCTTCCAATTGAGATGATCTAAGTCATAATTATACAGATTTTTCTAGCTTTTAAAATCAAACAAGAAAATATATATCAAACCAAAAAACTGCTGATGAAGCTGCAGGGTAAAGGCACACACTTGATTAACTGAGGCTGCTGGAGCGTGCTAATCAGAACACTTTAACTAGAGCTTGTTGAATGAGCTTTAGTTCAAGTGTCCCTGCTGCCATTTTGAAATGTGGGATGCTGAAGATGTGAGATGCTGCAGGTTCTTTAATTTAATTTAATTTAATTTAATTTAATTTAAGAACCACTCTAGTTAAAATCCCCCCACCTACCCCAAAGCACATGTATAGGTGCCCAGAGAGACCTTGGAACCAATGCCCTCTTCATTCTGCGAGGGTTCAATCCCACATCTCATATTTCAGAGGAAAATACCCTAATCCAAAATTTATATGTTCATCCAGGTCTGGACAGTCTGTGTATCTGCTATTATAATTGAGTCACTGCACAGCCAAAAAGAAAAATTAATAAGATTCAAGGGGTCAGAAGGAGAGCACAAAAGGAGCCTGACACTAGTGACAGCACCTACTGAAGTGGGCCATAACTTTAAAAAGCTTATGACTTGCTTGAACGAATTGATCTATAAGGGTGCCTGTACATGAGGGTGCAGGCTGATCCAACACGCTATAATTACAGCACATTGGAGCAGACTCAATTAACCAAGTCTGCTGAAGCATGGTAATTATCATGCTCTAGCCAGCCTCTGTATCTTGCGTGTCAGCATCCCCATGCTTCAAAATGGTGGTGGGGGCACTTGAACTAAACCTCATTGAATGAGCCTTAGGTTCATAGTTTCATAGTTTCTAGGGTTGGAAGAGACCTGAGCAGATCATCTAGTCCAACCCCCTGCCATGGCAGGAATGAATACTGGGGTCAAACGACCCTAGCAAGATGTGCATCTAACCTCCTCTTAAACACGCCCAGGGTAGGAGCCTGCACCACTTCTCTTGGAAGTTGGTTCCAGACCCTAGCCGCCCTGACCGTGAAGTAGCGCCTCCTGATATCTAACCTAAACCTACCCTCTGCCAGCTTGTGACCGTTATTCCTGGTCACTCCTGGCGGTGCTCAGGGGAACAGTTGCCTGCTGATCCCCCCTGACTAGTTTATAACAGGCCACAAGATCCCCCCTCAGCCTTCTCTTTTGGAGGCTGAACAGGTTCAGGTCCCGTAGCCTCTCCTCATAGGGCCTGCCCTGCTGTCCCCTGATCATACGAGTGGCCCTCCTCTGGACCCTCTCCATGCTGTCGACATCCCTCTTGAAGTGTGGTGCCCAGAACTGGATGCAGTACTCCAGCTGCGGCCTGACCAGTGCCGCATAGAGGGGGAGGATCACCTCTTTGGACCTGCTCGAGATGCATCTGTGGATGCATGACAAGGTGCGGTTGCCCTTCCTAACTGCCTCTCCACACTGCCAGCTCATGTTCATCTTGGAGTCAATGATGACCCCCAGATCCTTTTCCGCCTCCGTGTTGACAAGAGGGGAGTTCCCTAACATGTAGGTATGGTGCCGGTTATTCCTCCTGAGGTGCATCACCTTGCACTTGTCTGTGTTGAAACCCATCCTATTCTCGTCCGCCCACCCTTGTAACCTGTCTAGGTCTGATTGTAGCCTGTTGCATCCTTCCAGTGTGCCCATGTCCCCCCACATCTTAGTGTCATCAGCAAATTTGAACAGGGTGCTTTTTACCTCGGCCAGTTCCTTTAGAACTCTAGGGTGGAGAACATCTGGGCCGGCTGACTTGAATACATTCAACCCCTCCAGAAGCTCCCTAACTAAATGCGCGCTAACCTGTGGCCCAGGTGTGCCTCCCCCGGGGCCCGAGGGGGGCCCAGCAGGGAGGTGGCTGTTCTGGTCCCTACTTAGGAAGACAAAGGCAAAGAAATAGTTAAACATGTTAGCTTTGCCGTCTGGTGTGATGACCAAGTTTCCCATGGCATCCTGCAAGGGCCCCACATTACCCAGGACCTTCTTTGTACCCCCTACTTATTTAAAAAAGGATTTCTTATTGTCCTTAATCTGGGAAGCTAGTCCCAGTTCCATCTCTGCCTTGGCCTTCCTAACTACCCCCCTACATCCCTGAGCAACTACAGAATAGTCCTCCCTGGTGATGACCCCTTCTTTCCACTGGGTATAAACCTCCTTTTTAGCAAGGAGACATTCCCAGATGCTTTTGGTGAGCCATGGAGGCTTGTGTGCTCTCCTGCTCCCTTTGATCCTCGTTGGGATAACATTCCTTTGGGCTTGGAGGATCGTCTCCTTACGGAGCGACCACTCTTCTTGGACACCTGGCTCCCCTCCCCTCTGGGACCTCAGCACTTCTCCAACTATCCTCCTTAGCTCATTGAAGTCTGCCCTCCTAAAATCTAGGGCCACTGCCTTATTGCATGCCTTTGCCACCTTGCGCTGGATGGTGAATTCTAGCAGGCGATGATCGCTGTCACCCAGGTGGTCGAGCACCTGCAGCCCCCTCACCAGGTCATCACCCGTGACCAGCACTAGGTCCAACAAGGTGTCTCCCCTGGTGGGGCTGTGCATGTCCTGGGTTAGATGGAGGTCCTGCAGTCTGGCCAAGAACCTACATGAACGTTCAGACCTGGCTGACTGTTCTTCCCAGCAGATGTCTGGGAAATTCAGGTCCCCCATGACTACCACATCCTTAGCCTTCACTACCTCTGTGAGCTGACCCAAGAATTCCTGGTCAAGCTCTTCTCCCTGGTTGGGAGGTCTGTAGTAGACCCCCACCATTAAGTCCCTTTCCCCTTGACTGCCATGTACTCTAACCCAAAGCACTTCAGAGTGCCCCTCCCCTGACTCCTTGCTAATTAATGAGGATGTGTATTCCTCCTTAATATAGAGTGCCACGCTCCCACCTCTCTTTCCTATCCTGTCCCTCCTGTACAGCCTATAGCCCTTGACATTCACCGCCCAATCATGCATTGCGTCCCACCACGTTTCCGTAATCCCCACTATGTCCGGGCTGGTGTTAGCACCCCTGCCACTATTTTGCTAGTTTAAGTACCCCTGCCATTATTTTGAAGGGCAAGAACACTGTTAAACAAGAAGTTGTGATGCTTTAATTAGAGCGGCTTTCAGAGCTGCTCTAATTCAAGCACTGCCCCTCCACCCCTAGAGCATGTGTATAAGTTCCCAAAGATATCACCCTGAGCTGCCTTCCAGTCTGGTTGCTGCACATTCAGCTGGGAATACCTTTTTATGACACAAAAGAAGCAAGGATAAGGCTAAAATAGGAAAAAAAGAAAGAGGGGTAAACCAAATAAAAACTGAAAAATCCCTGCATTTTTCATGGTTTTTCATGCATTTTCATTTTTTTTAAAATAAGGTGGCATTTTTCTATAGAAACATATTTTTGTTGGAAAAAAAAGCAGTAGTCACCAGGAGGGAAAGGGAGTTGGAAAGGGAGAGGGGGAGAGGGAAAAAGAACAGTAGTCATGGGATGTGAAAAGTAATACAGCTTGGGCTAATTATCTGAAGTAAACTACTGCAGCTCAAGATAGAGGAAAGTTGAGATGATGTCCTTGGTAGGAAACAGTTTGAAAAATTCAAGCAGAGGAGCCACTCACAGCAAAGGGAATAGCCTGAGTAAAGATTTTTCTCAGGTTTGCACTCTGATAATAGTATAGTCCCAAAACGATGCATATTGCTACACTGAGTAGCTGAGAAAGCTGCCAGGCAGAGAACAGGAATCTGTTCAGAGAAAAATAATTTGAGAGTGATTGTATAAGTTAGAAGCTTAGACCCTTCAAAGTACAGGAAGTATAAATGAGATGCTATAGAATTGTACACTAGTAATTATAGTGTTACCAGATTTGCCCACTACTTTGGGGTGTGCTCATTTATTAGGGCTAGGGTCTTGGTAATTCTATTAAGGTGCTTCTTGTGTTACTGGTGTTTCTATACGGAGCTGTATCTCTCCCCCTGCAAGCCCTCACCCCCAGTGGAGCTATCTTGCAGGACTCAGTTCAGTGGGGCTGGGTTCCTCCAGTCCCCAAACCAGTCATACACACAAACACACACAGATTAACGTGACACACCTGACCTCGCCAGGTTGATCAGCATGGACAGGCTGACACCCTCATGTGCCAAGAATCAGTTCATCAGAGCAACAATAACCACAGTCAGACACAAGCACACAGTTAAACAGAATACCTCTGAATCCAGCTGGGTGTCCAGATGACACCCTCATGGGCCAGCATTCAGTTCATTAGGTCACA
This sequence comes from Crocodylus siamensis, assembly GCF_052110815.1. Classification (NCBI taxonomy): domain Eukaryota; kingdom Metazoa; phylum Chordata; order Crocodylia; family Crocodylidae; genus Crocodylus; species Crocodylus siamensis. Next base: position 323,555,561 of record NC_143395.1, read on the forward strand.
TCTGAGCCAAACTGGGTCAATCAGCCTGTACAAGCCGATCCCCTTATGTGTTTCAAACTCAGCACGTCCCAATCTTTTAGTCTCTTGATGAGCAGACCCCACAGTATTTTTGGGCTACACAGAGATCTTTAGCTTAGGTAAAAGGAGCGCTGCTGCAGAGCAAGTGGGGAAAGAGAAGTAAAGAAGGAAAAATATATCCAATTACCACCAGTTTGACTATAAAAGTTATTTATTGCTAAGTAGATGAAATATATATTGACACTAGTAGTGATAGACATGCAAAGGAAAAACAAACACAAACAGTCACAGTATACCCTGGTTTCACTAAACATTTGGGGAAACTTAGCTCAAGCTTAACTAATACAGTTCAAGTTCAGAAATCTATGCTTAGAGAGATAGATGAGAAAAGAGAGAGAGAGCTGGGATCTCACCAGTCCAAGGCACTCGGGTTGCAAAGCTGACAGGTCAAAGTTCTCAGCACAATCCTTGAAGGGAGATGATCTTCCTCCTTCAGCCTCTCCAGAAAAAAGTGGGTGGTGTCAGCACACACACTGCTTCTTCTTTTACAGATTTTTATACACCCAGTTCAGCTTCTTTCAAGCATTCTCAATAGTGTAAATCAAATTGACTTTTCTATTGACAAGGGGTTATCTGATTGGAACATCTCAGGAAACTGATTGATACTCAGGAAACACCTACTTGGGAGCCAGCTTGACATTCCTATGGATAGCAGATATACTTGATGGGATATCTCCTGGTGTCTTCAGAAACAATAGATTGCAGCATCAAGGTTTTGGATTTTTACTTGCTGTGAACAAGCCTCAGCTTAGCATGACTTTTCCAGATCTTACTATAGTCTTTTAACAGACTTAAGGCACTTATTGGAGTGTTCATAACCTGTTGTGGAGAGGACTTCCACCAGTCGTCTTGCGAAAAGTATGACAACACTTGTGGTCAGGGCTCCAACAGGCTGGACGCTGTGATGAACCCTGTACCATTGTTCAAATGTTATCCATACCCCCTCGGACTCCGTCTATTGCCTCAGCATTCCCTAATCTGGCAACCGAGTTTTAGCCAATTAAGTTTACATAGGCTTCCCATAGTGGGACCAGGGAATGTACATCCTGAGATGCCTAGTAAACTTACTTTTGCTTAGAGGTGTGTGTGTCTTGTGGGGGGAGGAAAAATCCTTTCTAAATCCAGATTAGAACTTGTCTGATAACTGCTGAGCTGTGTGTGAGGGTTGATTAGCATTTGGAGCACTGCTTCCCCATCATGCAGTGCTCCCTTGTTTCACTGATCCCAGAATTCACTGCAGTCTCTTGTTCAGGTTTTCTGTTCTCCATCTCTCATGTAAATGAATGGTCATCTGGTCCCATCTCAGATGCAAATGAAACCTAGGGCAGTTGTTTCATTTTTGTCACCCTTATCTGGAGGGTTTTAGGTGTGTCTCTCACTGAATCTTAATCAGTTTCTGTTTAGGTGGGGGGGGGGGGCGCGATTCTTTGTGAGTCAGACAGTCTGTGTCCTGTGTCAGGGTTCCCCAAGACCATGGAGCTGACAGGTAACAATAGAGGATCCTTGCATATCTGACTACCAAAGACATTTAATTTGAAAATAATCCTCTTTGAATTGAATTTGTATTGGTTCACTCATTTCTTGCAGCATCTTTTACTGCCTGAGACACAGGACAACATACAGGCTCAGTTTTGTGTGAGTTGTTCAAAGATGTCATAATAAACTAGATGATATTTGAAACAGTCATAAAATTTGGCAACGTTCAGGTGAAACTTGTCTGAAAAGTCTCTGATGTGTGCCGTATACACGTACACATCTGCACATGAAGAACCTACATGCCCACACGTTAGGCAGGTACTGAACTAATGACTATCTACTGCTTATGTTTGCTTAGCAGATGCATGAGCATAATTTGAATATGTACTAAATGGAAGATATTTTAAAAATTGTTTTATTGAGATACCATCCCTCAGAGACTGGTTCGCCTGGGACTTAGAATATTTGCTATTCAAGAGGAGTATACTATAGTAGCTATTTACAGAAAGCATTAGTGTGTATCTTTTTAAAAACAAACAAATTTGCCACTTCCCCTTTACAGTAGTTTTATTATCATAAGGTATTTGCTTATGTATCTGATACTTTTATATCTGATACATTTGCTTATGTATCTGATACTAAAAAGAATAACCCTACAAGAAATCCTAAACCAAACAAACCCTACAAAACCTCATCATTTCTCAGTGTCACATCTTATTTAACATTTTATTTATGCAGGATCTCATAAAGACTACTATGTATCACCAGAAAAATATAGTTTCTAACACGCACTGAAAGTCAATGACACAGATAATGGAGAAACAGAATCTCTTTGTAGAATATGCACTGTCTTCACTGATAGACCCAGATGTTTGTAACAACAAGTAAATTGTAGTATAAAAAAAAGAAAGAAAGAAAGGGGAAAAAAACCAAAAACAAGCTTGAAGGAAATATCTGCTTAACAAGATTTATTAGGCAAGATCTTTAATATGCCATATGGCAGCTTGGCTATTCTAAGTGCTGCTCTATGTATGACTAAATTGAAGCTGTGCTGACCAGCATAGTAGAAAAATTGATGCCACTCAAGGGGAAAAAAGTGTTTTCAGGACATTTTTTCACTAGTGTCACTTGTGATACATTTCCAGGTAGTCCGTTATGCCCCAATATGTTTTCAAACAAACCAGTGAACTTCATTTAGCCCACTGTTTAAAGGAATCTCTAGATATCTCTGTTGCAAAAAAATAAAGGGCGTTTATAAAATTCTTTGTGTTATCTAGTCCAGCTTGCTTTTATCAGAATAGTTCATGCAGGAAATCCAAACAAAAGGATTTACAAAACTTTTTAAGAGCCATTATTCAAGTAAATGGAAACATGGCACAGTGCACATTGTTTAAAGTACTGGAGAGATCAGCAGATTTTTTTCTTCTACCTGAAAGTAACTGTACATGGTTGTCTCCTACCCATTAAAGCTTTGTGTCATCCAAGAGTAAACGCTTTTATTGGAATGATTTGTATCAGAGTCTTGTACTTCCTTTAATTAACTGACTATAACATTCTATGGCTGTTTTTCGAGGAGTTTGGGAATATAAACTGTAATACACGTAGTAAATGAATCCAAAAAAACCCCTTAAAATACAGACTGTCACACTGTGTACAAATTGCTGGAGCTTATTTTGTATTATTTAAATGGATTTTTTGTTATTTCATTTTCTCTAACTGCCATGTTACTTGACATGTAATAGCCAGCTAGTGAGCCTGCAGAGCAAACTATTCAAACGATGCCAACATATGCACGATAAGAGTCTGATGCAGCAGCTGTGAAGGTAGCACAAGCAAGATCAGGGTCTAAATACCTTCCTTGGCAGCACAACAATATGTCAAAGTGTTGCAGTTTACCCATAAAATTAGCAAAATTCCAGATCAAGAATATGTTTTCCATGCCATGAATATTTAGTCAGTGGAATTTATTGCCATATAATATCACTCTGGGCAAGAATGTAGTAAGATTATGAAGGGGAATTGGCCACTTATATGGATAAGAATATCCACAAATCCAACAGCAAGGTAGGAAGGACATGCTTTAAGAACAGTTTAAGAAAATTCTCCTTAATGCACAACAGAATGCCTAGGTTTTAATAATACCTAACCACCACTGAAGACTTCAAGCCTAGGTACAGACATTCAAAAAGTCTGATAGTTTTCTGTAAGCAGCATAGTTTAGAACAGTAGTGAATGAACCCACTGCTCCTTTGGTGGTGGGAGATGGGCCCCATTTTTAAACCACTTTTCCTAGATTTCATAGACATTAGGGCCGGAAGGGACCTTGGAAGATCACTGAGTCCAGCCCCCTGTCCCAAACTTGTGTAGGCCAAACTTCCGTTCTGTTATAAATTTAATAATAGGCTAGTTTTGTGTGCTGTTACAGGTATAGATCAGTTTCTGATCCCTTATACTGGTAAAAATGTAAAGTCTGTACCTGGGCCAGTAGATGTAAACTGAGGTGTGGCAGCTGAGGATCTGAAACCTACTTTCTTCCTAGTGAATTTTCCTGAACTTCAGGTTACAGACAAATACAAGAATTGTCATTCTGGGTTAGAAAAATATCTTGTCTCTCATGTCTCAGAGAAGAGGGCAAGAAACTTTGCAGGAAGCAGATGTTGGATGACCTGCCTACATGTAATGCTCAAATTAAGGTGCCTAAAGTTTGACACCTAAAGTTGTGTTTAGACAAAGTTAACTGCAGTGGCACTTAATCACATACTTGGATGCTATCTTTATACTGGAAGCTTTCCTGAACTTGGTGCCTAATAACCCCTTATTTATTTCACCACACCCAGGCACCTATCCTAGCAGCAACAAAGTCCAAATATTTTGTTTAGAACCTCATTTAGAAATGTGCCATCTTTATCATTTAAACTCACAGTATTTGCAGAGCATTTCTTAAAGAAAATGCTTTAGGGTATCATTCAACTTAATGCAATGGACTACAGAGGATGTTTGACTCAGTTTTACATTAGTGCTGTAAAACCAAAAAAATTTCCAATACAGCTAAAACTTTTTTCCTGTTAACTTTTATTTCAATTACCCTTTTCTCATTGTAACAAGGGAATTCCATCAATAAAGATAATAACAATTTACAGAAAACATGGCCCCAAAAAATAAATACCTTGTTTATCCTTTGAGCATTATTAGAAGATATTTGCACAGCAATATTTGCAGAAAGGCTGTTGTGCTTTCAAGTTGACAAGCCATTAGCTCATCTTTCCCTGAAGCTAGTAAGCAACAACTCACTTGGAGATCTTACAGTTAGATTATTGCCATTTAGATCTTTTACAATTTATTGGTTCATTCCTTATCCAAAATAATAATAAAAAAACTTTAAAATTCTATAATTCAGAAAGTTTTAACTTTCATATATTTCAATGATAGATAATTAATTGCAAATAATAATAACAGAAATAGTTCATATTATGACACATTTGCTTTTTTTCACAGTGATTGATATTTTCTTAGCGGTATTCTATTTAGGTTATGAGCTGACGAATGAAGAAAAATAACCAACAAATTAGTGGTAATATAGACTCACTGTTAGTTTTGCCATCGGCAAACAGCTCTTCTAATACTGACAACAGGCTCATTAGCCTACGTATAGCACATCTGTGATATTGAATCTATCCTGAGGCAAATTTTACTTTGTAGTCTTGCCTTCAAGGAGAAAATGTGAAGACAAAAGGTTTTTCTTCTTTTTATATTATTTCTCTATTTGGGTAAAAAGACAGAGTGAAAGAAATAGAAGGTTTTTCAGTAAAGGGCTTCAGATTGTTTATCGTTCGTGTTTGAATACAAGTTGAAATGAGAAGAGAACTCATCATTGATCTAAAAATGGATGTATCATTTAATAGCTGATGTATTAGACATCAAGGATGTGTTTATAAACTTCATTAGAATAGCCTAAAAGATATCAAATGCCATTGAGCTTTGCCTTTAGGTCCAGATGATGTCCATCAGCATCATTTTTGAATATCTCAGTGACCTTTCAGATCTATAACTCCATAACTAATTGTATGAATCTGAATTAATGCTTTCTTCATTCAAATTTAGCTTTTAGCTATACTAATTGTTAGAAGCAGGAATGAATTATAACATTTCTACACCCTAAGAGATTTTCACACTTACCTGCTGTGGTCATCAAATATCAGAGCCAGAACAAACAAGAAAACCTGCTATGACATCCTGTCTAGCTATAGAAATGATTTTCAAAAACTTTGCAAATACATTATCAGAGTTTATATAATACTTATTTCACATCTGTAGCTACATATAAACGTATTCTTTTTTTGTAAGAGAGTTACTCTTGGCTGCCAAAAACCTAATGTCAAAAACCTCCCTAACCAATAGGGATAGTACAAAAAACTTTAATGTGTTTAGCATCTATTACATTTTATAATACTGTTTTTTTCTCACATATAGCATACTCTGGGTGTTCCTACATGTATATTTACTGTGCAGTAACTTACTATGTGTGCATTTACTGTGCAGTAATTTACCGTGCAGTAAGCGGTTTTTAGCCTGGCACATACACATGCAGCCATTAATGCCTTAAGGCACTATAATGCAGCTTACTGGGTGACTGAATTAGTCTGCCCTGGTCAGCACCCTGGAGAGCCACTGCCTCAGCCCTAGCCCCAGCCCCAGCCCCAGCTCCAGCTCCAGCTCCAACCTCTTCCCTGTGATTCTGCCTCCCATCTGAGGAAAGCAGGCCGGAATCCAGTGCATAGGGTGGTGCACTGTCGTTGCGTGCCATGTCATGTGCTGCTGTAGAGGCTGGAGCCACAGTTCTGGCAGCAGGGAAAAGCCCCCCCACTCCCCTCGTGACTCCCTGCAGGGGAATGAGGCAGCACAGTATGGGCAGAGGTAGAGCTGCATCATCTGTCTGCAGCATGTGACACTGCTTTCCTTGCCTCATGGAGTAAGCCACTCTGTTTGGCTCAACCCAGGCAAGGTTGGGGCTGCATTGACTCCCAGCTCCTGGTGCTGGTTTACCTGGAACACCTACCTCTGTCCCAAGCATGCACTAGGTTTCCCTTTGCAAGGACACTATATATTCTCTGATGCCGTTGCATACTATATTCTATTGATGGGTAAAGATCTGCTTCAGTTTTGACTCAGATTAAGGCTGTTTCCTTGGTATTGAGTTAGAAAGATCTTCTGCATCTATAAGCTATTCAAAGTGTACTCTGGTAGGTCTCTGTAAAGAGTTCCTCTGTCAGTCTGTTTCTTTTTAAGATTGTGAACTCTATAAAAAGATATGAAATATTCTTTTTGATATTTGGTGAAAGGCAGAGACAGCTTTTCTTATTTTTTCTGATTACTTCCCCAATTGCCTTGTTCATTGATTCGGTTACTAATTTTCCTTTTTAGCACAGTGATGGAAGTCAATATTCTGTTTTGCCTGGGTCTCAGCTTCCTACAATTTCAGTCACAGTTTTCTCCTCTCTGACTTTTTCTCATTTGAGAGCGTGGCTGCACCTACTGGCCATAGCTTCCTGAATAAAGGAAACTGAGACTTTCTGTGGCTTTGACAGCCAATAACAAAATGCATAATTACACCCTATGAAGGATAGTGTATGCTGTATGTATTCTCTTTGGGGAAGAAGTCTCCTTCAGATGAAATCATTATTTCCTTTACATAAAGGACATAACTTCTATAACCACTTCAGAATGTAATATGAATAATTTTTACTTTACGGATAGAGTAAAAACTTTGTATCTGTCTGAAGCTCTGTTTAGCAACTTAGATTTATTGGCTCATTCCCACTATACTATAGTTATTTCTTCCAAAGCATTTTGCAGCAGTTACAGGAATTCTTTCTCACATCCCAATGGAAAAATTTTATTGGAGAATGTTCTTGCAGAATGTTCCTTCCTCAGTAGAATAGATTACTAGTATATTAATTACCCTTCTCAGTGGGCGCATCTGCATGAGATGCTATAGCGATGTAGTGCTGGTGGGCACAAACTGTGATGAACCATGACACCAACCCTACTGCACAGCAGCAATGAGCTACTGCACAGTAGGGTTGGACATTACCCATGCACCGCCAGGACTGGGCAGTAACAGTGGTTACTACACACATGGTAACAACTGCACAGTGGGGCTCACGTGTAGATGCACCCACTGTAACGTTGTAGAACTGATGACACAAGAAAGTATTTTTCTGAGATTCATTTTCTGGCTTCTTGTGATCTGGTTTGAGGACATCATTTTCCCTTCCAGAGGAGGAGATTCAGCTGGATAATACATTCTATGTTTTCATTCTGTCTTGATTACCTCCTCTTCTTTGGGTATGGAGATGCATCAAAATAATAGATGAAGGTACTAAAGATCATTTTTCCTCTTCCCTTAATAAAAGGATTATTACTTTGTAATTTAATATTTTGTGATTTCCAGAAAGGAAATTAATCTGAGAGGACTTAGCTGCAAGGATAGAGAGGCAATTAGACACTCACATCAAAAGTACCCTGTCTACCATAACCTGTCTTTCTATAAACTAAATGACTATACAGAGACTGAGGGAATACTTAGCAATAGAAAATTTCAGGAGGTTTATTCAAAATAAATATAAAACATTTCAATAGGAACAATACAAATGTTGTCTAATGACCTGAAGTCCACATGAAATAAAACTGGCATCTCAGAGGTACATGTGCCTTTGCATACAAACATGTAATCTATGAACTTCTCTAGAAGCTGAAAACCGAAGACCATTATTTATACACAAGAAAAAATCTAACCATTAAGTTCTGACAAAATAGAATTTGTATATGGATTAATGGAACCAATACTTCCTTCCTAATGCAGAAGCAGGATTCAAGTCATTGGTATGGTATATATATCTGAAGCTACTTCTACAAGTGATAGGCTATGGTATTCTGTGTAGCCTTGTAGGCCCTTCTTTGAGGGAATTTTGCCAGTGGCTCTTTGCAGCTTCTAAACTCACTAGCAACTAATCTGCTACTCCCTCAGGCTACCTAAAATATCCTCATAGGCATATATGGTATCACAGGACAAACTGTTGAAGGTTTCTGTTTTGCACTAAGTAAAGATTATGAAAACCCTTTATGAATACTTATGAGCAGTGTCTTCTTCACAGATCAAAATGGTGATAGTTGAACTGAAATATGAGATTTCTTCAACACTTAAAATTTCTACTTTTAGTTATTTGAATCTGATCGGTAAGAGAAGTAAAATTTTCAGCATACCCACCATGTCTCAAAAGCTATGACAATAATTACAGTGGCTACTTGGGTTCAAGATCTTCAATTGCATTCACAAAGAGACTGTTGTTGGTAAGCTTTGATGTGAGCATGGGATAAAACAGATACAACCCAAAGGGAACAGAAATAAAGGGGAAGAGATGAGTCAGCAAGTAAGAGCTTTGTTGCTAACCTTACAATCTGAGAGACACAGAGTATACATACATCATTCAGCAAAGATATAATCTGGTGGATAGCCAGTGTCAAGGTTTGATGTAAAGCCATTCAATACAATGCACTATAGATCACAAATCTTCAAGAACATTTTATTTAAACCAGCTGGTAGTATTTGAGAAATGATAATTACTAACCTTCATGAAATTTAGATTTAATTTTGCCTTAGCATTTGAAAGCTTTATGGTTTTTTTTATATAAGTCAACTGAATGCTTGTGAAATGTGTCAGACAGACAGCTTAGGAGTGTAAAGTCTTTTATCTAGCCTCAGAACAAACAACACCAGCAGCAATACTGCAGGCTTCTTGACATTGCCCTATCAATGTATTGTACTTCAGCCTGACTCTGGAGGAATCACTGCTAGGAGTTAGGTTGGTTTAGCTTCTGTTAAGTCAATTAACAGAGGCTCTGGTACCCCTCTACTTAGGGTTACCATACACCCTGGTTTTCTTAGACATGTCCTCTTTTTGGGTCCTACTATCTCCATCCAAGTGGTCTTTTAAAATATCAGCAAATGTCCAGGATTTTGCTCTTTCTCTGCTTTCCTGGCACTTCCAAGCTTGCCCTAGCAAGCTGCTGCTTGGGGCTGGGGGGTAGCAGAGGGATGGAAATTCTGATTTAAGGCAGGGGCATCATGTTCATCTGCATGTGGCCCCAGCAGCTGCAAGCAGATAAGTCTGGAGGGAAGGGCAGGTGTTGGAGGGCCAGGGCTGGGGACTCTTGGGATTTTGTGCACATGTGTACACATGTGTGTGTGTGTGTGTGTGTGTGTGTGTGTGTGTGTGTGTGCATGTGTGTGTGCATGCATGTATATGTGCCTGCTGGTGCCAGGGCTGCAGTAGGGTGGGGAGGCAGGAGACTGCCTGCCCTTCCAACAGGGAAAGGAGGTGATGGGGTTCTGCAGGGGTAGCAGGGAGTTTCATGGGCAGCAGGGCTGGTGCGGGGAAGGGAACTGTGGGTCAGGAGTGAGGGACACCAGCAGGGCTGGTGTGGGAGGCTGTGGGTTGGGGGCTAGGCAAGGGTTGCATATCAGGAGTGAGGGACACTGGCAGGGCTGGGTGGGGTAAGGGACCATGGATCAGGAGTGAGGAGAACCAGCATGGGCTGTGGGTCAGGAGTGAGAATCACTGGCAGGGCTAGGGGGCTGTGCCTTGGGACTGAGGGTCACCAGGGGATGTGGAACTATGGGTTGAGAGCATGGGGAACAGGCAGGGCCAGGGAGCTGCAGGTCAGGACTGAGGGTTTTCAGCAGGGATGGGGGGTGGCACTGCAGGTTGGGAGTGAGGGGCACCAGAATGGTCGGTGGGGGCGGGGTACTGTGGGTCAGGAGAGAGGGGCAGCAGCAGGGCTGGCGGGGACTGTGGCTTGGGAGTGAGGGGCATAGCACATGCATATCGCTGCCCCCCTGTTCCTCCCCCCCCACACACAGATGTCCTCTTTTTTGAAACTGGAAATATAGTAATCCTACCTCTGCTAAGACTGCTAATTAAAAGTATCAGTTGTGATGGGAGAAACCTGACTAAAACCATTTTATATTGTTTCGTATAGGCTTATTTCATATAGTCTTGCATAAATCCATCAGATAGTAATGACTTGCATTCCCTACTAATCTGGCTTGAACTGCATACACAGGTTAATGCTGAAGCACTCCATATCCCATTTATCAGTCTCCTGGGTTATCCAATTCCTTTGATATCATTAGGACTAATACACGGGTATTAAACTTGTGGTGTTACATGCCTCTAAATTAATCCCTCTGGGGTTGTGACTCTCAAGATAGTGTAATTTGTTGGAGGTTCATATTGCCAGTGTTTCTTTCCTGACCTAATCACTGGAATTTTGGAGAGGCCTAGAGTTAAAACAGAAAGAAGGCAATGATAAATGCAAATTATAAGTATGTCCTTGGCTTCCATTGCATTCATACAAAGGATAGGAGACACAGAGGGGGTGTAACCACACTTAGCACCAGTTGGAATCATCTAAATTACTCTCCTCCCTCCCTCCCCCAATCATAAACATAGCTTAATGGCCAAAGTTATATAAAATGAAGCTCCCCAGACCAGCCTGTTGCAGGTTACAGGGCTCTTAAAGCTTTTGGAATAAGGTAAGGGCAATAATAAATATTGTGGCAATAACTGTAGGAGGACCACATATTATAAACAATTGTGCAAAAGGTCACAAAAATTATACTTGTGAACATTATCAGTGATGGAAACTTTGTCCAAAAATCTTAGGAAGTCACGAACAGGTAGCAGAAAATATCAACCACTTATACTTCCATTTGTCCACTACCTCTAAGACACCTTTGGCCTTCTATTTCTTGTACTTCTTCTCCTCAGTTTTTATATGGTACTTAATGTTTCCAGTTAGGATGCAAGCCACATTGACTTAGGTCAAGTACATAAACACCTATGAAGAAAAAGATTTGTTCTAAAGGATATATAATAGGGCTGTGTGAAATTGTGCCAGCAGTTTCATTTCGACTTGTTTCGAGCTCGAAACAGTGACATCAAAATGAAACAGCTTTGAAACAGCCTTGAAATGAAATGAGGCGAGTCAAAACTTTTTGAAATATTCAAAACATTTCAAGTTTTGAAGCTCAAGCTGGGTTTGCCTGCAGGGAAATAGGAACTAAAGTAAGGAGAGGGAGGGGGAAGAGAGGAGAAGGGTAGGGAAGGACTGCTCTCATTATTGACTGTGTAGCTGGCCAGGGACTGTGATCCTTCCCTGAGGTCTCTTAAAATCCCAGTGCTCTGGAGGAGGGATGGAAAAACTGCATAAAAGGCAGCATGTTTTGAACTGTCCTGCTTTCTGCCTTGGTGTCAATTACTGAGCTGTGTGCTCCAGTTCTGCCTGTCAGCAGCTAGAGGTTCAGGGCCCCGAATGCAAACTTCCCCTGCACCAATCTCCTTGACAGCTGGCAGGCTTCATGGCTGCAGCAGGGTCTAGCAAGCCTGCAGTTTTTACGCCCCTCCCATGCCCCAAAACAGACACAGTCAGTTGCACAAGCGCCCATGTCAGGAGTTTTGCCTGTCGGCAGCCAGAGGTACAGGGCCTCAGAACCCAGAAGCCCTGCACCGATCTCCTTGACAGCTGACAGGCTTCATGGCCTCATCAAGGGCTCGCAGGCCTGCAGCTTTCACCCCACTGCGCCTTAACACACACAGCATCACCCACGTCACGAGTTTTGCTTGTCTGCAGCTTGAGGTGCAGTTTTCCTAAACCTCTGCATTTATCTCCTTGAAACTTGGCAGGCTTTGTGTCCTCAGCAGGGGCTACCATTTCTGCAAGTTTCATCCAAATCAGGCCAGAAATGACAAAGCCTGTTTCAAGCTTCCCCATTGTAGCCTATGAGCAAAACGTCAAAAGAGCGTTGCAACAGCATTGAAACAGCAAAACTGTTTCGATAAAACAAAACAACACAAAACAGAAGAGTGGTTTCAAATCAAAACAAAATTCAAAATGAAATGCTGTTCCGCTGAAATATCGAAACATGAGTCGAAACAGAAAGGTGCTGTTTTGCACAGCCCTTATTTATAATCTAATTTGAAACAAAGTGATGAAAATGAACAGAATTAAGAACAGGTAGGAACTGGAATGAAGGACCAGGGAAACAGTAGAAAGAGAAGGCAGTAATATAATTTACCTCTGTATATACTAGTACATGATTGGTGACTATATACATTATGTTTTTCTAGGTTTAGTCTGGACTATAGCTGTCACTATATACATGTGGATGCCTGTAGTCTAAATTAAAATTAGCTCCAGTCCAAATTAACTAATCCTCATTGAATAAGGATTAAATGGATTATGCAGATTAGGGCAGCCCAAATTAGACAAATTATTTAACATGTATATACGGTGTTGCTTTTAGGAAAAACAATTCTTAGGAACTCAGCTAGTCAGACAAGCATTGCAAATATCAATCCCGTCAAGGGAAACTCAGTTGTTTTTTGCAACACAACAGACACAAAGTACATCAGGCACAAAGCAACAACTTTATGAGGTCAAATGTACTAACAACACCTCACCCTGACTAAGTATCAGGTTAACTGCACAGCGCTTTAGATAACTGCGATAATGAAGCAGTGCTTACACAGGTTTATTATCTCTTCCTAATGACTTCCAACAGCATAAGCTCACACACAGGCTGAGAATAAGGTCTCTTAAGGGGCTGTCAATGATTGGCTATTAACCCTTAATTCAAATTGAAATTTGATTCAAACTGTGATGCGAATCAGTTAATACAGTTTAGAAAGTTCTGAGCATGTCTACAAATGGCCAGTATGTCTACCTTTTAAGTAGATAAATACGAGACCATGGAGACAGCTAAACTGTGATTTAGTTTAGGCATGATGTAATAATTTTAGGTGCAAGCTACTGTGGTTCAGTATGATTGGATGTGACTAAGAAATCAGGGAAAATAAGAATAATGGGTATAAATAATTGCTGAAACATTTATTTTCTTCAGAGTCAGAATTGCATCGGTGCTTTAAAGACAGATAATAGTCTAGGGTTACCATATTTCCAGTATGAAAAAAGAGGTCACCTGTGGGGCAGAAGGGGGAAGGGAAGGAGGAGAACTGGAGGGGCATACCATTGTTGCGGGGGCAGTGATATGCCCGTGCTCTGCCTCTGCCCCTCATTCCTAAGTCCCTGTGCCCCAGCCCTAACAGGCACCCCTCGCTCCTGACCCACAGCCCCTTACTCCCCGGCCCTGCTCGTGTCCCTCACTCCAGGGCCTCAGCACGCTGCACCCCCAGCTCTGCTGCACAAGCAGCTCCCATGTTGCACACTCATACACACACACATACACACACATGCTGCCTCTCTACCTAGCTGGGGCCTGTGCCAGAAGCATGTAACCCCTAACAGCCAATCAACTTGCCTGATGTTCCCAGCCCCAGACAGACATCCTGGGAAAGCAGAGGAAGAGTGAAAACCTGCACATTTGCTCTCGTTTTTAAAAACCCACCCAGACATGAAGGCAGGGGCCAAAAAAGAGGACATGTCCAGGAAAACCCGGACATATGGTAACCCTAGATAATACTGTTCCAGTGCACAATACATCAGTAAGTATGAGGACATAAGTGCTGTGTCTCACTGAACATTAGTACCCAAACATTTGTCCAAGACAGGCATGAAGTGTGCATATTTCTCCATGAAGTGAGTGCTCACTATTCATCAAGATTCAATAAGAAAATAATAGACTAATCATGATATTGGTCTTGTAGCACTTATATTTTACCTGACTCAAATTCTTTCCGCATATGAAACATGAGAATGACTCTCCTGCCTTTTCTTTTTTTAGACTTTGATCTTCCCATAATCAGCTGCTTTTGTTTTGCTAATTTTGTCTACTATCCTGGAAATTTCTCTTACCCCTTCCCACTACTGTTCTTTATTGTGCTGCTCCTGGTTTTTTCTGATCAGACCTGACAAAGAATGTCTTGCATTTAAGCTTGTCTAACTGTATTCCAACTGCATAGTTTGTCCAATAAAAGATACTACCCTAATAGGATACTACCCTATGCCTCTTGCATAATTTATAGACCATTACAGCTACAACATCACAATTGCAATACTATATAACATTTTATATGGGTTGAGACTATGTTGATAACACCTGTTTTAATTATGGATCAGTTCTGAGTCAAAATTATGTTATTATCTAAAGGGAATGAAATAAATCCACCACGCAAAAAAATAAGAGTTTTTTCTGACATTTGTTGGCATATGAACTCATGCCTGTTCATGCACATTTAAATAACTTAGAACATGGTTTCCATTTTTAAATGTTGTAAATGGCATCCTTAAATACTGTTGTAGTGACAGTTTTGCTGTGATGGTCCAGGAAATAAGCAAAAGGCAAGAATTCATGTGAGTGATATCTTTTATTGGGCCAACTGCATAGTTGGGGTAGACGTAGACAAACTTTCAGGTGTTTCAGTACTTTTCCTCAGGTCTCTGTAAAAGAAGCAGAAAGAGCAGAACTAAGTAGCAGATGGAAGCTTGGGTATAGCAAGTCTCTTCCCTACCTTTCTTATATTAATGACTTTAAAAAATTAAATAAATAATAGAGGTGTACTTTGAGGGATTTGTTATGTTTTCCTTACCCTAAGAACTTTTGCTTTCTTTTCCCCACCAATACGGTTTCTTATTCCCTTATTCTCTTTGCAACATCTGCAAGAAGCTTAGGTTTGGTTCATAAGGCCAATAACATCTTGGATTTGCTGTGTATTATTACACATGTATATGTGGAGTCCATTCCAGTTTGAAGGAGCTACCCTCTTGGGAAAAAAAAGCTCAAAAAGTACGTGCTGTGCTTGATGAATTGTGATTTGTATATATTACAGATGGTCTATATGACAGCTATCAGCAGCAGAGGGTGTCAAAGTAGTTATCAGAAAACAAAGACACTAGAGGAATGAAGATGCAGAAAGAGGCAAAATGGGTTAATATTTTTGTGTGATGGGAGAAAGTTATTTTAGTATTTGTGTTATCTATAACCAAAGTGCAGCTGACCTTTTGTCGATTTATAAGTAATCATCAGTAGGCACATCTACACATGCATTTGATCCAAGATCCGTTTACTTGCAAGTAAACTATTTATGAGTAAACATCTCTGGGCAGGCATTTTTTTGTGCAGGAACATGGCAGCAGATATGCTGCTCTTAGCACCAAACTGCTGCCACTTCCTGTAGCCCTGCAATGGGTTCTTGCTGCCACTGGTGGAAGATCAACACTCCAGCTCCAGTGGCCAGCGGCTGGCAGCCATCTTGAGAAGTCAGCTCTGATCTCTGCACCCTAACCAGCCACTTCCCTGGCCAGGAGAAGCATGAACAGCACAAGGGCAGCATGCAGCAGCTCTTTCCTCACTGCCTCTGCCTCCTCACACCAGGGTTGCTTCAGCACCCGCCCCTGGCAGCAATGACCAGTGCCCTGGGCTCCTGCTGGCCACCACACTGTACCTGCTGTCCTGCCTAGCTAACTGCCAGCTGTCCTCTCAGCTCTCCCACATTGAGCGACTGCCTGTCCAGCCACAGTGCACCATCCCAGGGCTTTTCCTGCCATGCACATGCCCCCTAGACCTCATTCAGCTGGCTGGATCCTGGCAGGGACACCAGTGATGGCTGCTGGACACCACCACTGGGGCCGCCAGTGGCCTACTGGCCTTCCCTCTGGCCCCACTGGGCCAGCCAGGACTGGTGGCTGAATGTCATCCAGCAGAACTGGAAGAACAAGTAGTGGCTGGAGGCATTCTGTTTGACCCAGGCCACCTTCCAGGACCTCCTGGTACAGCTCTGGCCACATCTGGAGTGGCAGGACATCAACATGCAACTGTCCCTCCCCCCGGACACCTGGTTGGCTCTCGCCTTGCTCAAGCTGGCCAGACCCACCAGCCCCTGCTACATGGGCAATCTCTTTGGGGTGGGTAAGGCCACCACTGGGGAGGCTGTTCTGGAGATGTGCCTGGGGTAGAAGCAGAAGTAAGGGCAGAGGCCATGGTGGGGAGGGCATTTCCATCAGTGCAAGGCTTACCATGTGGCTGGGCTGGCATGACCAGCAGCTCTGCTCAGTCCCAGCTGATGGTGATGGCATGTGGCTCCTTGGTATCCTTGGATGGCAAAGTGCAGTGTTCAGGTACCCAGTCAGTGCCCACCCCCCCCGGGGATGAACTGCTGCTGCTGGCACTGATGGTGACATGGTTGGCTGTGCGTCATGGCCTGGACTGAGGCTGCAGAACCCAGAATACCTGAACTGCTGGTGGAGGCTACAGGTGTGGAGCTCAGCAGGATGGACTGCTGGAGGCCTGAGGGGCCCTCCTCTAGTTAAACATCATCACAGGTGGCAGACCAGGGTGGGGGCTCAGGCAGGTGCCTATGCTGCTGTACACAGCACGGCTGTGGCCTGGATCCAAGGGTGTAAGGATCTCTGTCAGTTGCCACATAAAGGGAAAGGATTTGTGCTCACTCCCTTACTGATGATTGTGGTCAGTGATGTTGACCCACTGTGCCTGCAAGGCCTTGACTTTTGTGTGGCATTGCCATGCTGCTCAGTCATGTCTATGTTCCTGCATCTGGCCTGACAGTCCCTCATACACATGGGTTTTGGAGTGACTGCCCCATGTGAACCAGTACTGCACCTCTGCCTCACTCCACAGCACCACAAGGTTGCCAGTCTCCTCCATGGACCAGCTGGGGCCCTGGGAGGTGGGCACAGGTATGGGCCATAGGGCACAAACAAGCCATTGGTGTTCCCGTGCCACCTCTCTGGGCATCAACACAGCTGTCCTTGGTGCTGTCTGGCTTGGACAGCTGCCTGAAATACCCAGAACAGGGACACTAAATTGGACTGGTAGCTGCACAGCAAGTCAATGTCCCACAGCACCTGCAGGCTCCAAGCAGGCTGCTGGGGTAAGCTGTAGCATCTGGAGCTGGCCCTGGCAGCCAGGACCTGGCTGCAGCTAGGCCTGGATGCTGGCAGGCCTGGTAGGAACCTACAGCACCCTGCAGGTCTGGAAAGTGCAGGTCTGGCAGGTACCAGGCAGCAGTGCCAGAGTGCAGCAGGCTGGTGTGGCTGGCCTGCAGCCTGCACAGGGGGACACAAGGAGTTCTAGTGGCCTCAGGTTGCCTGCACGTGTGCCCCAGGGCTCAAAATGCCTGCAGGTTTTTAAGGACCTGAGGCTGGGGCTGCCACAGAGGTAGTCCAGCCCTGGGGTAGGAGAAGCTCAGGCTGAACCAAATCTGTTCCTGCCCAGCGTCTACCTGTATGTTGTTACTGCACAATAACTACTTGCAAGCAATTTGCTACTTGCATTTTCAGGTAGAAAATTTACTCACAAGTAGCATTATTTACAGTGTAGTAAGCATGCACACATTTAGACTTATGCACTTACTTCACAGTAAACTCCACTACTGCACAGTTAAGTGTCTTGTGTAAACGTGGCCAGTAAGTCTGAAAGGTGCGATTCTGATTTAAGATAGTATTTATAATCTAGAACCAAGAAAAAACAAATAGAGAGGAAAAACTCTAAGAAAAGGAAATTTTCTTCTTGATATTCCAGCTACTAATCCATTTAATCATTTCTTTGTAATAAATTATATGCAGTCATTAATGCAATATGCTTTTTCATAATAGGAGGGGAAAAAAAGAATTGAGCATAACAAGTCTCAAGGAAGGAGTACTCTATAGCATAATCAATCAACAACCAATTAGTAGACTCTGGGTTTTTTTTAATGCTTTTTTGCTTTTGCATCAACTTCCTGTGAACTCTACTCAGCTATACTTGTTTTGCAGACTCAGAATGTGCATTGACCTCACAAAAGGATATTGAACAAGTTCTATATATTATTCATCTGTGAAACCAATATCAGTCAGGCCATCAGTGTTTGTTTTACCTTCTTTCACAAGATTTCCAAGGAAAAATAAATCTAAGGGATATTACCACAAGAAGAATAATCATTTGCATCACCCCACATTGCATTTCTATGACATTTCCAGCTGAAGATCTCAAAGCCCTTCAGGAACATTAGTGACTTAAACCCCTCAAACTACCTAACCAAATATCACTGTATCCCCAGGCTGCATTCACCATTTCCTTGCTCTCTGAGTTCAGAAGTATTCATAAATCTGTTCAGGCAGTGGGAGATGAGTTTAAACCAGTCCTGAATTAGATATATTCCCTTAACTCATGTAAAATAAGAATAGAGTGCAATTTTTGATCAACCTCAATGCTGAGCCATGTTTCAGAGTATGACCTCCTGTAGGCACTTAAATACTTTTAAAGGTCCTAGGCCTTGGGCATTTTTTAAAATCCCATTTTAAAAATCTAGCACTTCTCTGCCTTCATATATACCAGATCATTTATTGAGAACTGGAAAACTTTAATACACTAAAACCACAGCTCAAGAGACTGTATAATTTCTCTCATCCCTGGCTGTTTTGGGTCTAACTGTAGACCTGTTGGAGGGAGGATGATTTGGCCAACAAGTAAAATAGGAACACATTTGAAAATATTTGGTTTAAATAGATAAACATTTTAACTAGAGGCCTATTTTGATTAATTATTTAGTCCCTTACCCACTGCAGCCTTTTCCATTCACCTTTGAAATGTACCAAGTGTGTTGAAATGATGAAATTTTCAAAGCCTGTTACATACACATATTTAAAGGAGAAATGATCAACTTGCCTATCTTTTCTTTCAAAGTATTGAGACCAAGATTTAACAGTAAAAATGTTAACATTTTATTTTTTGTATGACATACATGGAATGTTGTGAAATAGATAAGTACAATATATCATTCCCTATTCTATTATAATTCCTTCCCATAGAAAGAATCTTGCTTTATTAGAATGTATTAGATTTGGTATGCAGAGGACATAAGTGTCAGTTACTGCTTTCAGTTTTACCTTTACACTGCACTGAATGAAAGTTTACACGTAAAGAACCAACTTTAGCTCATAAACATTGTCAATCTGATTAACATCATGCAGCGAAAAAATTTAAAATGGTTAACTAAGGTTAACTAATGGCCATGAGGAGTAGTTGATGTTCCTCAGGAAGACATTTCCTGTGAATTTTTCCACCTGTCAATTTTTCCAAAATGAAAGAAAGGAAGACAAAGGTTTTAGAACCATTCAGGGCTTCCAGAAGGAGGTGATACATAGCAGCCATGAGGTTTATATATATATAACAGACAGCATGAAAACTTTTGATATATGCATGCTATAAATAGAATTTAAACAGCATTGTCCTCTATTATGTGACACCATGCTATGCCAAATAAAAACACGAAGGAACAAAAGAAGAAACATGGCCCAGTCCAAGAAATACTAATGTAATCAATCATAATAGCTAATAGCCCCCTTCTTTTTCTATGAACAACAGAAGACCCTGTAGTAGTCTTTCATGGAGGGCAAAGATACTAGAGATTTGATGTATGTTGGTGCTGTTGATTTCTGAAGTGAGTCTGTGTTTTTCCTTTGTTGAAAGTCAGTAGACCGTATTCCATTTTCAATTACACAGGTGTCATTCCAGAGTAATTCCTTCACTGTCTATTGAATTACTCTTGATTTATCCAGTGAAATTATGAGAAAAATTAAATGCCATTAAAATATTTTGAAAGACTATTAAGATGTTGTTGCTCCTTTAATTTTACAAAGTAGATTGTTTGTGGTGATACAGGAAGTTAGTCCCTACTCCCTTCTGAATGTACTCTATAAAATATGAAAATATACTGGCATTTAATTTTGTTTTTAAATGACTTCAAGAAGTAGCGTATGTCTGTCTACTTTAGGGTTTCCAAATTACATATTCTCATAAAGAGACAGACATACGGTACTCCTTGAAGTCCTTTAAAAAAAAATCAAATGCCAGTATATATATACTTTCAACTGCCAGCCATGAAAACTCAGTTTTCATTTTTGAAGTTAAGCTGAGCTCTTGTTAGATTCTGCATCAGCAACAAGAAATCATAAATAACCATTAAAAAGAGTTAATTACTACTGTTGATAATCTGGTGAATTTTGCAAGTGAGAATAGAACCCATATCCACCTATTCCACAGCTGCACTGGATCAATCACACTCACTGCTACAACAAATAGTAATAACTGATTTTTACCAATGTCAGCACCTGTGACTGAACACACAGAAACAAAAACAAAACTGCTGAGTAAGATGACTACTTTTATGACGTCATTTTTCAAAGTAGTGTTGCATTAATAAAACGAAGGCAGCATCTAACACTGAAAAAGTTGTTTTTTCTGGTGTAATCTGTACTTCTGGTGACATGCTATGGAAATGTGAAAGTTAAATTTAGTATACCCAAAAAGGGATATTATATATTTATAGATATCTGTTATATGGCTACTATTTTGCTGCATCTTTTATTAGGTGGTAAAGCACCAATATTGTCTGCTTCCTAAAGGAATAAATGCCTCTCAGCCTCCTACAGCAGCTACAGACAGGAAGGATGTCACCTTAAAATATTTATTTAAAGTGCTAGGAAAACATTTTGTATGAGACATGTATAGTTCTTCCTCTGAAATAACAGATTCATTTAAAGGTAAATAGAAAATGTTCAAGAAAAATATCCCAACCTTACCAAATAAATGTATTGGGCATTTCAGAAAATGGATACATGCTGTTAAACCTTGTTGCAGGATATTGTTAAAAGTAAACAAGGCACTGTTTTACTCTATGATGCTTCTCAAACCTTTTTCACTCTCCTTTTACCAACTTCTCATTTGTATTATAACGGTCCAGTATATGTTTGTTTAACAGTGAATACTTTCGCAGCTATAGAATAATTTGCATTTGAGTGGGTTGTCTGCCTAAGGTGATAGATTTCTGAGCAGCCTTACTTCAAATCTTGCAATTTGGAATATACAAAAAGTTTATTTATTGAAAAACATGGACCCAGAAAACCCAGCAGATATTATTGAGTTTTTCAGGTTTCAGAAAGGGATTGGACATTTATACAGACAATGGGTTACAATTTCAGAAATACCTAAAGTGACTTAGGTCCTTTTTTTATAAGTGGTTTAGACCATGTCCATATTGCCTTCATCTTGAACTTGAGACTTCTGCTAAGGAGCTATACTACTTACTTATGCCCATGCTGTAGTCACTGAAGCCTGGCAAATAGGTAGTTTCATAGTTTCATAGTTGGTAGGGTCAGAAGGGACCTGAACAGATCATCAAGTCTGACCCCCTGCCATGGCAGGAAAGAGTACTGGGGTCAAACAACCCCAGCAAGGTGTTCGTCTAGCCTCCTCTTAAAGACTGAGACTCTTTGAGCCTCTCCTCGTAGGGCCTGCCCTGTTGACCCCTGATCATGTGGGTGGCCCTCCTTTGGACCCTCTCCCTGTTGTCCACATCCCTCCTGAAGTGCGGCACGCAGAACTGGACGCAGTACTCCAGCTGCGGCCTGACTGGTGTTGCAGAGGGGGAGGATCACCTGCTTGGACCTGCTTGGACCTGCTTGAGATGCATCTGTGGATGCATGACAATGTACGGTTGGCCTTCCGGACTGCTTCCCCACACTGCCGGCCCATGTTCATTTTGGCATCAATAATGACTCCAAGTTCCTTTTCTGCCTCTGCACTGACGAGAAGGGAGTTCCCCAGCCTGTAGGTATGCTGCTGGTTCTTCCTCCCCAGGTGCATCACCTTGCACTTGTCAGTGTTGAATCCCATCCTGTTCTCATCCGCCCACCCCTGTAACCTGTCTAGGTCTGATTGCAGCCTATTTCTCCCTTCTAGTGTGCCCACATCCCCCCACATCTTAGTGTCATCTGTGAATTTGAACAGGGTGCTTTTTACCCCCTTGTCCAAGTCACTGATGAACAATGCAGGCCCGAGGACTGAGCCCTGCAGAACCCCACTACCCACATCCCTCCAGGTCGAAAATGACCCATCCACTATCACTCTCTGGGTGTGGCCCTCCAGCCAGTTAGTGACCCATTTGACTGTATAGGTGTCAACACCACAATCCCACAGTTTTTCAATGAGAATTGGGTGAGAGACAGTGTCGAAGGCCTTCCTAAAGTCCAGAAAGACTATGTCCACTGCTACTTCTGCATCTAAGGATTTTGTGACCTGGTCATTGGAGACGACTTGGTTGGTCTGACAGGACCTGCCTCTAATGCACCCATGTTGGTTGCCCCTAAGCATAATCTCCCCTGCTGGCCTCTTGCGGATATGCTCTAGGATAATTCTCTCAAAAAGCTTATCCAGGATTGAGATAATACTAATTGACCTATAGTTTCCTGGGTCCTCCTTTCTCCCTTTTTTGAAAATGGGAACCACATTAACCGCACTTCAAGAGGGATGTGGACAACATGGAGAGGGTCCAGAGGAGGGACACTTGCATGGTTGGGGGCAGCAGGGCAGGCCCTATGAGGAGAGGCTACGGGACCTGAACCTGTTTAGCCTCCACAAGGGAAGGCTTAGGGGGAATCTGGTGGCCTGTTACAAACTAGTCAAAGCAGGCACTGGGGAAGTCCCTGTTCCCCCGAGCATTGCCAGGAGTGACCAGGAATAACGGTCACAAGCTGGCAGAGGGTAGATTTAGGCTAGATATCAGAAGATGCTACTTCACTGTCAGGGTGGCTAGGATCTGGAACCAACTGCCAAGAGAAGTGGTGCTAAGTCCTACCCTGGGGGTCTTTAAGAAGAGGCTAGATGTAAACCTTGCTGGGGTCATTTGACCCCAGTACTCTTTCCTGCCATGGCAGGGGGTCGGACTAGATGATCTACTACTATGAAATTATGAAACTATTAACCCTTTTCCAGTCCTTTGGCACATTACCAGAGCATCATGAGTGCTCATAAAGCTGTGCCAGGGGTCCCGCAATGACCTTTGCTAATTCCCTCAGCACTCTGGGGTGGAGATCGTCAGGACCAGCTGATTTAAATGCAGTCCCTCCAGAAGTTCCCTGACTAGGTCCTCATTGACCCTAGGCCTGGGTGCACCTCCTCTTGGGCCCACAGGGGCTCCAGTGCAGGGGGTGACTAGGTCCCTACTCAGAAAAATGGAGGCAAAGAAATTGTTAAATTGGTTAGCTTTGTCATCTGGTGTGATGACCAGATTTCCTAGCATATCTTGCAGAGGCCCCACGTTACCCATTACCTTCTTTTTACCCCTCAGCAGGTAATCAAAACGGTGAATCATATGCACTGGAGAAGACTGAAGCCCCAACAAGAGAGAGTGATTGAAAGAAAAGGCTCATGCGGCATGGGTGTGGCTATAAGGGAGGTCAGAGATCATGAATATCCCAGAAGTCAACAATGCCCTGGGAGCACATATGGGCCAGGAAGACCCATCTAGCATAAAGAGCTGGATTGGGACTAGAGGACTGTCTAGAGGACTGAGGGGGTTCTTCTGGTAGGAAGACAGACTAGGGCTCACTCTAGGACCCTTGGGCAGCTTCTCTTCCCAAGATCCTTGGTTGGACTAGGTAAGTCCCTAACCAAGTACTTTAAGGTGTGGCAGGAAGGAGAAAAAGAAGGGTACCTTAGAGCTAGAGTAGGGCAGGAGCCATGTGGCCACCAGGGAGCATCATGGCTGCCCCTAGGGTTCTCGTCCTGGTTGCATGCAACTATCTGGTTCTGTGCCTCATAAGTCTTTTTGAGTGGCACTGGGAGATAGGCTAAAGACTGCTCAATTGTGTATGCTGGCCAGTTTCTGGGTTTGGACATGACTAAGAGTGAAAATTGTTTCTTTAATGGCAGTCCCCAACTCAGCAGGGTGGTCATGACCTCACACCCTTAAGCACTTAAGGCTTACTACTTTTCAGTGAAATTTAGTCCTAACTGCTTATTTTCATTTGAAAATTGAACTTTGGTTTTTAAGGTGACTTTGAAAATTATACCCATTGTGAATATCTGGTTCCAGTAGCTAGGATTAAAGCAGCAACAACAACTATAATAAAAGTTTGGGATAGAAAAAAAGTGCTTCAGAGCATTAGCTGACTTCTAAATACTGAGTATTAATAGAAATACTTTCTGAGGAAAAGTTATTTCTGGACTTCTTGCAATTTCCTTTGAAGTATCTCAGACTGAAGATGGATAGGAACGGGATACTGGATGAGATGGGCTACTGTCCTGATCTAGCATGACAACTTCTGTGAATTAAATAAGATTTTTCTTTCCTCCTTGGCTATTACCAAATGCATTCAATATCATCAATTCAGCATAAGGGTGGAAAACGAACTCATATAAGCAGTGAGGGTCAGATCCAGAATTTTTTTATAGATTCTTCCATTTAGGCTTCAGTGACCATGTCTACATGAGACGCTTACTGCATAGTAGCTTGTTACTACTGCGCAGTAGCTGATTAGTATTGCACAGTAGCATGGCGGGGAACAAACCATGACACAATGATAGTGCATAGTAGTAATGAGATACTGCACAGTAGTAATGAACTACTGTGCAGTCAGCATTACCAGGAAGCCATGCAGAGATGCTATTTGCACAGTAATGCAAACTATGGAGTCATTTAGTACTTGGGTATGCAAGTACTAAATAACCTTGCAGTAGCAACTGCACTGTCAGTGTCTCATGTAGATGTGGCCAGTGTGCCACAAGACAGGCACATTGCTGAAGGCAAGAGAGGTACCTAAGGGGCATAACACTGAACTGGAAATGTTAAACATCTCTGAGGGCTGATCCACAGCACTGAAGCGCTCAGCAGGAAAATTCTTAGAATCAGTCAATGGAAACAAAGGAAAACAAGATTGTGTCTGAATTCCTGCCCTTATCCAGAATTTAGGAGTTTTTCTCATCTCAGGATCCCAGGTGTCCAGAAGCAAGGCATCTGAATACTGCTGCAGGTGCCATGGCCCACTATATTATAGTACTCAAAGCACTCACCCAGGAAGTAAGAGACAAAGGCTTTAGGTCCTGCTCAGCTTTTGAACTGAGAGAGTTTAAAATCACATTCCTCATTTCCCAGAAGTCTTATTCTCCACTGGCTGGGCCAATGTACAGATTCATGGGGCCAGAATGAAAACAAGCAAAAGAAGCCATAACTCTGTAGCTCAAGAATGACAATTATCCCTTGGGACAGGGTAGTTACAGGTTCTGGTCCCTGCTTCTAGGACTATTTATGTATTTTATATCAGCTAGTCATTGTCATCCAGTGAAAAAGGAATCAATGAACTTATGATAGATATTTCTGCACAAGAGCTAACCTGGATGCTCTGCAACATATTTCCTTTTGGCCATATTGCAAATGTAATCTACTATACCATATATATTTTCTCCGACAATTTTGACAGTTTTTACGTAGAAAATCATGATTACTAGACCTCTCACTGCAAACTAGATGCCACTGAGCTCTCTGAACTCAACAGCATGTTAGCATAGCTCTTTTCAAGCTCTACACATACTGTGAGTTCTCAGTTAACCAGCTGGTCTGTTCAGACTCTGGCTGGAGCCCAAGGGATGAGCATCACTGCTGTTCACCCTTCCTTTCACTCCTGCCTTCTGTTAAATTCAGCAGCAGGGAAAAGAGCGGACAAGCGGTTGGGGCACACAACCCCTGCTTTTATACAGCTCCAGGGCCTGGGAAATCAATGTCATTGGTTTCCACCATTGGTTTCCTGTTTTTCCCTGCTACTGAATTAAGTGGGGCAGAGTGGAATGGTGGGAAGTGAAGGGGAAGAATAGGTGATACTCATGCTGTGGCACACTCAAGCAGGGGCTCCAGCAAGATCCCAAGCTGACATACTGGTGAGCTCAGAGCTCATGTCACATGTGAAGCTACAGCAGAAGCTGCACTGACATGCCAGTGAAGTCACAAACTTCACTGCACGTGCAGCACACAGGTAGTGTAGGGGCAGGTAGAGGGGGAGGGTGGCATTCTGCCACCTTCAACCTGGATCCACCCTTGGGCATTGGCTAAAGCAGGGAAATAGGACTGGCAGTAGGGACCAGAACTCAGGAACTCCCACTGCCCTCCATCTGAATGCCCAAACCAATCTTTTAGAGAAGTTTCCTGTGTACCCTATTGAGAATTTAGTGACTAAATTCAGCCTAAATCCCACTTGGGTGCAGCTAAGACCACACTCGATTTGGTCCATAATGACTACAGAATAAACACAGAAGACCTGAAAATGAGGTTAACTAAAAGTACACAGTATTTGGTGTGCCTATTACTGATGTTTATTTGGGCATGTAGTTGCTCTTAGGAATGGTTTGTTTAAATGCTGTTTTTGTTTGCCTATATGTAACACAGTGTATATAATGATAACTGAACACATTTAGGAACCCAAAATATTTACATGTACTTTTTTATGTTGTCTCATATAAAAACTTTACAGTCTAGGAAGACTTCTAAGTATGTATGCATACAGTTCAATATAGTTTTTTGCATATGACTTTAAAAGAAAGAAAATCCAATATTCTTGAAGACATTCTAGATAAAATGGAATGTGAATCAGTCACAGAAAGATAACTGAATGTGAATATTCAATTAGCAACTGATAACAATACTATTTAATGCATTCAGCAGTATAAAACATTCCAGCTTCCATCATCATTCAATAACTTAAGAATATTCTATTCTCTCTAGATAAAACTGAATCATAGGCACATATACACACTCACATGTGCTGCATACCATTTAGTTTTTCTGAAGTATTAAAAGCAAACCCTAAAAACTAGTTCTGTCTCTTTGTACTATTGATTTTTTATCATGAGCTGGCAACTTCTACATTTAAATTCAGGAAAAAGAGGGGACAAGCAGCTGGGGCACTCAACCCCTGCTTTTATACAGCTCCAGGGCCCAGCCTGTTTCCCTGTAAATGGCAAGAACATAGGCTTTTCATTTACAAAATGCAAACATGGTGAGAAGTTTTATCAAGTTCTCTTTTTCAAAAGATTAACAAAGGCAACATTCCAGCATTATATTTGTAATATATAATTTCAAGATATACTAAAAAGAAACATGATTTTGCTTACCTATAGAGGTGTTAAGAAACTTAAGAAATACACTAGACAAACAATTTAATTAATATCCAGAATTAGGGTCAGAGAGTTAATATTACACAAGCCATCATAAATATTGCTACATTCAACAGATCTTGTATCTGGACTTATGAGGTGGATGAACAGACTGCAATGAGACACATGTATCAAGACAGGACTGCACAGTTACCAAAGACTGAGAAGTAATGTTACCACACTAATCAGCGTAAATGTCATATAAGGAACCATTCCTGTACATCCTGCTCCAGTTGTGTCTAAAGTGCTGCCACCGTCTGTTTGATGGATTTGCTTTACATCACTGAGGTTCATCTTGTCTGGCATCCCTGCTGAGACAAATAAGAAAATACAGGATGATTCATGCCTTTCCACTACTGGTAACGTGATATAGCTAGAACAAATTTAAATATACGGAGCACACAGTGTGTCACAGTTTGGTTTCTGATTCTTCATGTTACTGCCAAATTTAAAATCCTTCATAATTGCATCTAGAAACACTTGCTATACTATATAGCAGTTTATCCTTGAAAGTAATTCACAACTCTACCAGTGTTGGACAAAGTAGTTCTTGTAAATATATAGCTAAGCAAACATTCAATGAAGTGAATACTTTGAAAGTCCCTGAAGTATCCAGAAGTCTACTACTCACTCCCATATTGGATTTAAAAGAAGCAATTATATTCACTTTCAGGTATCTGAATCCAAAAATTAGAACGGAAAAAAAAAGAATAGCTGATAGAATACTATAGGGATTCTATTTTGGCTTAAATTAAAATAGGCTTTACAACAGATATCCATAGTATAAGCAAGACAGATACTCAGCTTTTGGTTGAATTTTCTGAACTTCAGATACGTATAAGAGATTTTTTCCTCTTCTCTAAGAAACAGGTTTCTTATGAAATAACCATCATCCATTACCCCTCCAATGCCTGGTTCAATAATCATAAATACAAGGCCCCAGAGACACATTCAGCTGTACCAGCATTGTCATTTGCTTTCTGTTTTGTTTGCATACTTTTGAACTGTCTCATTCTATATAATAACTTGTGGCATGCCACTATCAATCAAAATTAACAAGTCAAAATTCAATGTTATTATATGCAACAAATATTGACATTGTAATTACACTAAGACTGAAAAAGGCTTTATATAAAGCAAAGTCAATACTTATGTAATTAGGTCAATACATATATAATTCAGAGGGTAAGCTCTACAGGAGCATTTTAAAGAAGTTGAGCTCTACTGAGCTGACTTATTGATTTTACAGTCTGGGCCCCTGAATTATTATTAATTGTTTAGGTCCTTCTTTTCCCCTCCTGTATCATTTGCAAAAATGAATAAACTAGTGATTCTAATTTTAATTTTCTTTAGGGACTGTGATGGATAATGAATGTTTTAGTCATGGTTTTCCCACTCCTTATTAAGACAGACCTTAATAGTAAACTACAAAAGATCTCTGCAACCTCTTTATTTTTAAAAATATGTTTTGCTTGTTTCCATGCTTCGGTGGTAAGTACTCCTTTTCTTTTGCATGCAGTTTGAAAGTTGTTCTTGTAAAGTTGCACCATATTTCAAATCTTTTTTCATATAGCTTAGGAAAAAAAAGGAGTTAAGGGTAATGATGGTTAAAGTCAATCACACTGTATATAAAAACTGCTAGAATTAATTTGTCTCCTTTGCTGTTGTACTCCGACAGCAGAATAGACTGCTGTTTTGTGCACATTTATTGATCCACTGCTATTGCCTGGAATTTGTTAAAATTAGTTCTATGAGTACAATGCAAGTGGACAGACAAATAGGAACAGTAACAATGAGGAGCTGAGAAGGAGGGGAAATAAATGTTCTTCATCATGCACACTGTGTAACCTTCCTGCGAAAAGATCAATCCCTCAATACTTCATTGAATGAGTGTTTAATGGATCACCAAACAGGGTGGATCAAGACCTTCTTCCTTGGGAGTGTGGGAGGTAGAAGCAGAAAGTAGATTGTTTGTGTCATTTGTCCAGTTTTTATTTGAAGGTTTCCTTTATTCAAAAGCTTTACTTCTACAAAGCATGATACTTTGCTTTGAATTCACTGGGTCACATATAGCTCTCAATTACCACTGCTCTATTGCAATGAAGTCAATCAAGTTGCATAGAAGTAGCAGAATCAGAGTTGACTCAGTGCATGTATAAAAGAGCCTTAGGAAATGTCTCAAACACAGTGGCATAAAAGCTGAATCTTTTTCATATGCTGCATTTTTGAAACCCACATATACTTTGGCGTACAGAAATTCAGATTTCACTATCATCATCATCATTATGACTACTATTACTACTACTGTTACTAATATTTTTTCTAATAATAATAACGATGATGATAATTTCTTAGCCATCATGGCTGCAGAGATAACTTTCCCACTGTGACCAGAATTCACATTAAATTTAGTACCTCCAATATGAGGTACCAAATTAACATGCATCAGGCTGGCATAATACACATTCGTGCAAGTGCACACTTTTTAGGTGATGCTTAATGCACAGTAGCCTATTCTATGGTGTACTAACATATTAGCATGGTTTTTTTTACATGCCCTTTTAGTGCACAACAGAATAAGCTACTTTTATGTGCATGTGTAGACATGCCTTATAAGTAAAAGCTTGATTACCACACGAAGGCTATATTTTCATAATTATATTATGTATGTAATAGATTTGTATGCCACTCTTTCCAGAAAAGGCTACAATGTGTGAACAGAATCAATTATAAAACAGAAGAATGAACAAGAGAACAAAGCAACATAAAAAATAGTTAAAGTATCAACATAAAATATAATTATCCCAACCAATAGTAAAGCTTTGCTTTCTTGCTGATCATTTGCCCAAATAAGAAGGTTTTACAGAACTTCTAAAAGATGCCCAGGCTCAGACTCTAGGAGGCCTCAAGAAGGAGGGTTGTTCCAGAGCTGAGAAGTGACTATTGAGAATAACCTCCCATGCATTTTTGCCAAGTGCATTTGGCATATTGATGGTACTTGCATGAAGTTAGCTTTGGCTGACTTTAGGGGCTCATGATGGGGCAAAAGGGATAAGATGGTCTCTTAGATGAGGTCCTGCTATTTACTGAGATATATGGCGCTGAATTTATACCCTAGTCTATGTAACAGAATCAGACATAGAACGTAGCCCTTTGCACTAAATGAGTGTGACAGTTGCTGTTTATACAAAACAGAACTATTCATTTGCCACAAAACACAGAACAAGGCCAAATCTGGCTGGTGTTGTTTCCCTTGACACTAAAAACTCAGGTTCAGTAAGAAAGTCATTAATGGGTCTTTTCAATAACTTATGATTATTGTCTGGCTTAACCTCAAAATCCTCTAGGATCTAATATTTAGAGGGAAAAACCAGGTGAATTCACCTGAGATTTGTTTTGGGGTTTTTTTCTGACTTATGCAAGAGCTATACTTCAGTGAGAAAAGATGACTCCTAAGAATCAGTCACTGAATACAGTATGTTATAATCACTTACATATTCAGAAAAAACATGTAAAAAAATGTTTGTTGCTTTCATGAAAAGCAAATAATTGGACTCACTGTTCACTGTGCACAAACTTGTACAGAGCAATACTGCCAAGTTTCACAGATCTTTGAACTCAACACGACATGAAAGGCAGTTAGGTGCTGATGCAAAACATGTTTTCAATGTTGTTTTAGTAGTAATTAAGTCACCCAAGTATTTAATAAAACAATGTGATTAAAATGAGCTATATAAAATATATATGTATATATTTATACATATATAGTAGTGTTTCATTTTGATCATGGAAAAAGGTGGATTTTGGATTACTTTTTTTAATCTGAAAATTGGGGATTTTGGGGTTTTTTTATTAGAGATAACCAGGACCTTCTGTAAAACCTCATTAGGGTGAAACAGCTCTAAAAGTGCCTCTCCATTTCATTGCTAGCTTCTTTGAAAAAGGTTTGTGTCGCTCCATATTTAAAACTTAGGGACAGTGACAGAACTGACATCCTTAAAAGCCAAACTGTTCTGTTTATCCACAGAACAGGTGTAGCATCAGTATACAGTTCTTTATTATAACCAGTAACAGGCTTGAACCCTGACAGGAAACTCGCAACCCTACTGGCATGTAACATGTCCATTCAGTCCCTTTTGCTGTGATTGCAAGAAGTGTCATGGCATTTCTGCTAATTTTATTTGAATGGAGAAAACTCAGTTAGACAGCATTTAAAATAAATCACCCTTCTTGTTTCCACATTCTTCGTAGTTGCGCCTGGAACCTCAAACTACTATGTATGCTCACACTCCATTAGGTGATATGTACTAAATCCTTCATGCTGAATCCAAAGATCAGGAGATTATTTCAGTGAAAATGAGGCTATCAAGTGAATTATTAAGAAAATTTAATCAAGTACTATACCTACCATCAGTTTTGAGGAGGACAAAGAGAACACTCTTTTGCTTCCAGATTGCTAGATAATCCAAATTAGTTTTACGGTAAGTGCATCTAATAAACAACCCAATTATTAATTAGTATTATTATTGTTTACTGTAATAAATGCCAAGAGCATGCCTGGTCCTGTGTATGCCATAATGAAAGACAGTTTCTGTTCCCCCAAACCTGTTTCTTAGGGGGGAAAATGAACTAGGCGGATGGTTGGTACCTGAGACAGGGAGAATCTTGTGAGAATGTAACTCCAGCAAGATACTACTCTTGCATAAAGTCCTATACAAAGCTCATCACAGCTGGTCAGCAGACTCCCATTGATCTTAATGGTCTTTGAATCATAGTATGTATGTCATATATTTAAGGATGCTACGGCACATGGGTATGAAGAGAAGCAATGTTGAATGAACAAATGCTCCAGTGAATGAACAAATGAAAAATTCCATGGGTCATGAAAAATAGGTGATGAGGAGCATGCATGGGTACAGAGGTATAGCAGGGCAGCTTGGCAGTCAGGGCAACAGTAGTACACATGGCAGACAGCTTCTGCGTTCCAGTGATGGCAATGCAGCCAGATGGCAGCAGCTGCTACTTTTCCTCAACCCCCCCAAATTGGCACTCTAGGCTGCTGCCCCAGTCACTCCAGCTTAGTTAATGTCACCATATGGTGATAGGATGGGGGGAATAAGACTGTGCTATATAATGATGGATTAAGCAGCATCTGGAAAGGGGGTATACAAAAGTGAATAGTTTCCTGGGAAAAAGTGAACAGATAATCTCAGGTAATAAAGAAACCATTTGCATTTGAGACAGTTCATGTGAATGTGAATTTAAAGATTAGAGTCAACAGAGGTTTTATGTGGAGTAGATGATGAGAGAGATTTGTATGCAGCTGTTAAGGGGATTAAGGAAATTTAGAAGTAAAAACAATCAGGAAAAGAATATGGTAGGAAATGTGAGGAATAAAGGGGTGTGTTCTCTGTCCCAGACATACAGGTGGTGACACACTGCTAAGGCAATTTCCTTACTGTGTCCAGGGAACAGAAAGATCTGGTTAATACCAGCAGGTTCCCTTCTTCCCCACCAATTGAAAGACCTAATTTTAGGGAATGTGACTCTTCACACTCCCGGTTGTGTTGAAAAACTGACAAAAAATTAACTGATTTCATAAAAAGGCACATGTGTATTTTTATTCCATAGCAGTTAAGGACTATATTTCTCAAATAGAAGCTGTACTATCATCTGTTAAGAATTATTTGTCTGCCCTTTTGCCTGTCTCTTCATTTGTCAAGTGCCTATTGAGATCATGTATGTTTTTGCTTACTATGTGAAAAAATAAACTATTTTATGATTTATATAAAAAAAAACTATTGATTCAATTTGAAGCTAAAACTTTACAATCATTTATAGCAGCTCATAATACTTTATGGTTACTTTTAAATTATATTGATTAACATAAATAGCTTTCTATAGTAAAACTGTACATGTTGGTTTTATGAGAAAGTATTACATACTGCATCTATCAGAAAAAAAGAAATCTAATCAATCCTCTAAAGGGACCCTCTAAAAGCCCATTTTTATTTTTACTGATATTCTTTATATCATTCTCTACAGATTGTTTAATACATATTATCTCTGATGAGTAATTGATTATGGACTACACTTGTTTTTCCTATGTTGCTTCTTGGTTACTTTTTGCTACAATGCACCAATAAAACATTATGCAAAACTAAGTTTTTAATGAGTTCCAGAGCAATCATATATGTTGTATGTACTCTGAGTTTTAACTGCAGGTTGCTTGACAACATCTATCTTCTGATTTAAATAATTTATACATGTATTTGCTGAATATTAATTATGTTTAGATGAAAATTAATCAATATCATGCTCTTCCTTGTGTTTTTAGTTATGTACCAACTGAAAGTACCTCA
This sequence comes from Crocodylus siamensis, assembly GCF_052110815.1. Lineage (NCBI taxonomy): Eukaryota > Metazoa > Chordata > Crocodylia > Crocodylidae > Crocodylus > Crocodylus siamensis. The sequence goes on from NC_143395.1 coordinate 323,589,479, forward strand.
CAACAGTCCAACATTTGTCAAAGAAAAAAGATTAGAGCCATTTCTACAATTCCACTGGGTTTCTTTCATATGAAGATTATATGACTAGTTCCTCCCTGGGCAATGAAGACTTGCTTACGGGGAGCAGATATAACTATGACTTGCACAGTGTTGTATATCTATCACTATTTTCCCACTTTATGAAGCTAGGGATCAGAGCTAGTAGGGAAACCTACATGATTCTTGAGCAAGGAAATTATGATGAGGAATTTTTTAAGAGGTCTGGCACTATGCACATTTATCTTACATACCTATGTCTTCTGGGGTATTTAGAAGCATAGAAAATCTGAGGAGCCAAACGGAGGCCAGAGATTATGCGTAATTTTATACATAGATCAGCACCTACTTAAAGTCTTAACTAAAACTATGAAGTGGTATGAATGTAGGTGCCAAGGTTTGTTTTGTTTCCACCAATTTATACACAATATATTCATAATTCATTGCTAAAACATCTTTAGAAGAGGAAAAGTTTGAACAGGGGTATAAAAAACATGTTAAGAATGATGTGAGAAATTAACCCAGTGTAAAAATGAATCTGTGTTTTATTTTTATATTTTTTAGCTTTCAGTTAATGACAGATAAATTAAGAGGTAATCCTAAGAGCCTAAAAATTGTCAAAGATTCTCAAGACTTCTTTCACAAGAGGCTTTGGGGATTTTTAGGACTTAATATAAAGATAAATCAATTATCTAGCATTGCACATAGTTTTTATCATGTAATAGATCAATTTATTCAACTTAAACTTATCCTTTTCTTTTTTTCAGTGGAGCAGATTTTGCTAGAAGGTACATGATGAAAGGAAGTTCATTGAGAAAGAAAGCTGGTATTAGAGGAAACAAATCCTTATGATTTGTTTGGAGTACATAATGCCTTTTTCACTGTGTAATCTATTGCCTGTATAACTGCATATAATTGTCATCATGATCAATGGCAAAAATGTGTCTGTGTGGGATTGAGAACAGACCCCTAATGACACTAAAATAATTTACTATAAGATATTTCTTAATTCAAACCACATAAAAGAAGATAGATGCTGCCCTATTAGATTAGATTGATGATGCATCTATCCAGGTGTCCTGATTCTAGCAGAAACCAGTACCAGAGACTTTGGGAGACAGTGGGAAAAAAATTGGAACAAAAAATAAGCTATCTATTGGAAACTGATCCTCTGCCATGCAGAGGATAATATATGCTCTGAATCATAAGATATATTTTTATTTTATGTAAAAAAATGTAACGAATAAATGAATTGTCTGTCTACCGTCTACATTGTCAATGACAATGAGCTGTCATTGTCTACATAAATTCCTACTTCTTTTATCCCAGACACTTTCCCCCTACCCAACAAGAAGACAAACCAGGGCAGAAAACTAGGTAGTGCAAAACAAATTTAAAAATATACTTCTTCCCAATCAAATGAGACCATATTTATATAACTATGCCAGAGATTATTAGAAAATACCTTGTTAAAATAACTTTAGACAGAATCCACAAAATAGAAGATCAGGTAAAATATTACCAAGATGATCTTTCAGGACATTTCAACAAGTGCCTTCACATGCCATTTGGAGCCAGGTATGCTGCATTTGACTTTGATTCTCGTACCTTGAAACACCATAGCCGTGTCCACATGAGCAGGGGCATGTGTTTGCAGCAGGATAAACAGTAGCAGCACAGTGCACGCCCCTGCTCATGTGGTCTGCAGCGGGACACATTGTCCCTCTGCTTCATGTGTTTCAGGGGGTGCTAGTTATGGAACAGGGTGCCTTATTGCAGGGCTAGGTGGCAGGTAGCCCCATGCTGAGGTACCTGATGCCCCAGCCAGCCAGGGAGTGGCATGTGGAGATAGGGGAGTAGTCAGCCCAGAGCCTCCAGCTCTCCTATCTCCATGTGTGGTGGAGCCCCCACACTGAGGCACATGGAGCCCCTGTCTTGAGACACGTTACACCCCACCCAGCCATGAAGCAGCTGGCTGGAGCGCAGTGGGCCTCAAGATGGGGGAGCAGGCAGCCCAGAGTATGTCTGTGTTGCAAACATGAAGTACAAATGAAAGCAGGGAAATTCTGATAATTGACCCTTAGGCAATGCCTACTGCTCTAGGAAGGTGCAAAGGGACTCAGCCTAGATTGCAAGCATATCTGAAGGCAAAGCACATGGGTTCACAACAAGTTAGAGCTTCCCTTGGTTGAGGTCAGCTCCCTGTCTGACAAGGACTTACAAGAGCTGTAGCAAAGAGACAATGAGTATTGTGTAAAATCCCCACAACAACGTTACGTCTTTGGGTAAAGGTGAGTTTTGTGGCCATTTTAAGGTGTTCCAACAATACATTCCATACATGTAGGCAACCTGGTCATGGTTTTTACCCTTGTGATTGATAGTTCAATGTTTCCACAGAAACAAAGTTATTGGGTACATCTACATTTGAATTAATGTGCACGAATAGACTCCAGGGCTTATTGCTCTAGATTTTTTTGCTCCTGAGCACGTAAGTTTATCCATGCATGGCACATGGAGCCTGGCTGGAACAGCCTGAGCTGGCAAGTGACCCACGAAGGTCAGCCTGCCAACCCAGGGCTGCTCTAACTGGGCTCCATGTGCTGTGGAAATGATGGCTGAGGCATAACAGTGCTTCAGTGCAGTGGTTACCTGCCAACTAGCCCTGCAGTGAAGCACCCTGTGCCCCAGTCATTCAGGACATCATCTACACGTGTGCTGTTGCATATGAAAAACTCCACAGCAAAATAGTACCTGTATTTTACAAGTAATACCCTGCTGCAGAATTTGTTTTGTGTGCCCTAACATGGGTGCACGTCTTGATGAAGAGACATTTACTACACAGTTAATTAGACAACTGGGCAGCAAATGTTTCTTGTAGATGGGCCCATTATGGGCAATCACTTTTGTGTTTCAGACAACTAGAGGATTCAAATACTGGGAAGCAAAGCAATGAATTCAATTCTATACTTCAGAGGGAGGCAATTGAAGAAAATGCTGCATTCAGAACCAGAGGGAAATGTTCAGGACTAGCAGTTTAATCCCTAGACATATTGTAAGGTAGGATTTTAAGGTAATGTAAAATTAGGTAATGAGGTAATGTAACCATTACGCTTAAAGGTCCTGGTATAACAAGAAACTGCAAGCAGGCAAGAGTAAAAAAGAATTGGTTATACTGGTCTTGCCAGTTGTAGGGAAAATATATTTTTCAAGTTATAACTATTCACAAATCTTATCTCAGAAGTACCCAGTCTGGACTGTATTGCTGACTGGAGAGCAGGTTCTCAGTGGACTCATTCTAGAATTAGTATACAATGGTATTTTTTCTCCAAATAGATCTCTTTGAGCCCCTTCCCCCAACATAACCTCTGTCTTTCTTGGGATTTACAGCACTCCTGGGCTGTTAAATTCTATTGGACAAATTGAGTTATAGAATTTAGAAATAGATTTTTTTCTCCTCACAGAGCATTCTCTAGTGCTTTATCCAGTTCAATCTTAAGTGACAGAGCTCTCACCAATTTCCCTAGGGAAAACTATTCCACAGTCTGTATTCCATAGCACTCCTTAGTATGCTAAAGCTAAGATCCATTTTGGGACTTACTTCATTTACTGAACTATTGTCACTTCACAATCTCTCCCCAGCTGTACTAAATATATATATAAAGTCCCTGAAATTGTATTGAAAAAAGTTTCTGGAAGTGCATATTGGACACTTTTCTGAATGAAATAACTTGATCTATATACATTATTTTGTGTAGTTGATACTGTTTATACATTTTAATGATGATTCTGAAAATTTACAAATAGACACAGAAAATAGATATGCACACAAGGGATTTCAAGATGCAAGTAATCTCACCTATAAACAAAAGAATAATATTACTCTTATTGTTAGAAAGCAATTAAGTAGACTGCCTAATGGCATTAGCTAAGAGAATTCTCTACAGCCAACTGTATATTAGGAAATGAATCCAACCTATCAAGCTTAATTGCATATATTTTATCAAAGCTGTATAAATGAGAAATAGAGTGTAACCAGTGGTATAAATCTAAGTCTGAAGAGTCTTTTCAATAGTGAGAATGGCGGGCAGAAATTAAGACACTGTTCTAATATTTAAAAGTTTTCTTTCCAAGTTCACAGTGACATTTCTCTCATATTATGGATTAATGAACTCAATATTTCAATTAAGAAAACAAAGCTTTTTTGAGTAATGTAGCACAAACAGTGTAAAATTTTTTAAAATCTATTTGTTTCACACATAGGCATTAACAAAAACTAATCTTACTGAAATTATTCACATATATTGTGTGTCACACTTAAAAAATAATACAGTACTATATGTCTGAGTTCCAGGGGTGGGGGGCGTTGTATAACAAAATACAAGCTTAACTGTTTTAGCAACTGCTATAAGGCCTACTAATCATGGTCTGATTACGTTCACCTGAGTGAATGCTGTGATAAATATCCCCCAAATCCATGTTCATGACACGAAGACTTTCAAGGTTGTGGAGTTCTAGTATCAGCAGCATCATTGGCATCTGTTTTACATGGTGAAATGCATCTTTAAAATCCTTTTCACTAGTAGGAACTATTGTCCTTTTCCCATTTACTTTGCAATCAATGCAAAACCCAGCAGAGAACTCTGGTAATAGAATGAGAGTCTTATAAATCAGAATCTTCTCTGATGATAGGGAATCCTGGGTTTTTTGTGATAAAAAAGCCCCAATTTTTAGATAAAAGAACTAACCCAAAATCCACATTATTCCATGATTAAAATGAAATGCCACTAAGATATATAATATATATATAAAGGATAGATAGATATATCTATACATATATCTATATAGATATATCTATATAAATATAGATATATCAATATCTATATATCTGTATCTATACATACACACACAATGGTGTTTCATTTTAATCATGGAAAAATGTGGATTTTGGGTTACTTTTTTTTAAATCTGAAAAATGAGGAAGTTTTTGCTAGGAAAAAACAGGATCCATACAGATGATACTGAAAGCAAGCAAATTCTTCACTCAGAATTTTTCTCTCATCTATCCTCCAGATTAGCTGTCCTATTTAAATGCCTTATTTCCTAAAGAGTTCGTGCCTATGGCTCATTTTTGAACTGGCTCTTTTTCCAGTCTTCTGTTAAGAGATTGCTGCTTTTTAATCACTAGATCTTGTATATACCAGAATATAATTTAGAAATGAGAGGCAGGCTTGAATATAACCCTAGGACAAAACACACAAACTTTGGGAAAGACTGCATCAAGGAAAAGAATTTCTTGGATCCATTAATGAAATTAAACGTTTGCTACTTTTTCTTAATCATTCAAGGGTAGCTTCAGAATTATGCTTGCCAAGTGGTACTATGTTGAACAATCCTGTATCTTCAGTCAAAGCAATATTTTGCTGTGTTCATTTTGATTTGCCCTCATGCACCATTCTAAAGCAAATTAGACTCTTCCAAAAAGACATCAAAGGAGTCAGTTTAATGGTCCAGAGGTTAATGGCAAAATCCTGACTGTTTCAACTTAGGTTTTGGCATAGTACTAACAGTGATCAATATTTGTGTGGCTCATAGAATAAGATGAAACAAGGCCCTTACACTGAGGGAGATTAAAGCTTTCATCTTTTGACTTTCCAGAAGAGTGATCGAATCAAGAGATCAGGAATAATTCCTCCACCACTTCTGTTGAAGCTAGGTCCATACTTTGGCATGTGCTCTAATCACTAACTTATTAACAAATTGTGAGCAACTACTGTCATCTCCTTTATTGTGGTTTCTTAAAATATCATATAGAAGGAAGACTGGAAGGCACCTCCGTAGGTCATCTAGTGCAAACCTTGCCTGGGGCAGGATCAACCCTATCCAAACTATCCTGTACAAATCTGTTGTCTAACATCTTAGCAAAACTATACTTGCCATGGTAAGTGGAGATTCAATATAAAGCTATTTTTTGCAACTTCAAGATGTTGGTCCATGTCCTACTTTCTTCAGCAAGAGAGTAAAGGCATTTTCCCTTTTCTTTCTGGCAGCCCTTTAGGTATTTGAAGACTACCATCATGTCCCCACTTAAAGGCCTTTTCCACAAGCTGAACATCCCTAGCTCCTTCAACCTCTTCTCATATGATTTGCCATCCAAGCCCTTCATTGTTTTTGTTATCCTCTCTAATCCCTCCATTTCCTTGTAAAAAAATATAGAGCCCAAAACTTCACACAACACTCTAGATGATGCTAACCAATGCCATGTTGAGAGGTACGAGCACCTCCTGTATCTTGCAAATAATGCTTTTGTTGACCAATCCCACAATCGCATTTGCTTTTTGTGCAGCTGCATCACAATACAGACTGTGATCAACCAGGATTTCCAAGATTCCTCTCCATAGTGCTGCCATCCACTCAGGTGTCAAACATTTTGTGCTTGTATATTTCATAATTTTTCCAAGGTATAGCACCTTAGATTTGTCATACCTAAACTACTTCCAGTTAGTATCAGCCCAGTTTTCCAATATGTCAAGATCTTTGTGAAATGAGGTCCTATCTGCCATTGAGTTTACAATTCTTTCCCGTTTCATTTGCAAACTTGCTCAAGTAGCTTTCTGGACCAGCATGCAAGTATTAATAAACATTTTGGACAGCACTGGCCCCTGTTAGATCCCTGTGATACACCACTCAAAACCACCTACCATTCTGACATGCATCCATTTATAATTACTCTTTGCTTTAGGCAAATAAGCCAGCTATTTATCCAGTTTAGTAGTTTTGTCCAGCCCGCAATTCTCCAAACTGTTTATAAGAAGGCCATGTGGCTTCATCAGAAGCCTTGCTGAAATCTAGATTTCCATGTTTCCATTGTGTTGGAGTGGTGTTTTGTTGGGTTTCCAATACTGTAATCTTTAGAAGCTGACATTGATACCATCACATAGCTTTTGGATAGAAGTTCCCATTGATACCATCACATAGCTTTCTGATCTGTTATCTTCTGCCCCCTGAACCAAGGAACAAGTGTATGTGTTTTTGACATACAGGAGACACCACCACCTTTTGTCCCAACCCTGTCCTTCCAAAACTAAGTGTAAACCTGTTTGCTATCCTGTGACTTAGTGATGTGATTGAAAACATATTGGGACATAAAAGACTACTTGGAAATGTATCATAAGAAAAACTAGTGGAAATTTTTGCTTAAAACACTTTCTTCCTTTGAATGAAATCAATTTCTCTACTGTGTTGGTCAACGCAACTTCGTTCATTCATACAGCTAGGCTTCTTGGAAGAACCAAGCTGCTATTTGGCATATTAAAGATCTTGCTAATAGATCTAGCTAAATGGACCTTTTTCAGGCTGTTTAAAAATGCACACACATATTTTACAAAATGATTCTGGTTCTCCATTATCTGCATCATTGACTTTCAGTGTTTGTTAGAAACTATATTTTTTTGCTGATACATAGTTGTCTTAATGAGATCCTGGAGAAATAAAATGTTAAATAAGATGTGATGCTGAGAAACAATGAAGGTTTGTAAGGTTTGTTTGGTTTAGGATTTTTTGGGGGGGGGTTCTTTTTGTAAGTATCAGATACATAAGCAAATACCTTGTGATAATGAAACTAATGTAAAGGGCAAGTGGCAAGTTTGTTTGTTTTAAAAATAGATTAGAAAAAGATACATGCTAATGCTTTCTGTAAATAGCTATATTCCTCTTGAATAGCTAATATCATTCTTTTAAGTCCCGGGAGAACCTGTCCCTGAGGGATGGTATCTCAATACTACATTTTTTTCAAATATTTTCCATTTAGTGCATATTCAAATTATACACATGCATCTGTTTAGCAAACATAAGCAGCAAAACAGTCATTAGTTCATAATCTACCTAACATGTGGCATGTAAATTCTTCCTGTATGGATGTGGATGTGTATGACACACATCAGAGACTTCTCGACAGTTTTCACCTGAATGTTGCCAAATTTTATGACTGCATTTCAACTTTTGTCTACCTTGTTATGACATCTTTGAAAAACTCACACAGAACTGAACTTGTATATTGTTCTGTGTTTGAGTCATTAAAAGCTTCAAAACATGCAAAGAGGGAGATTCCAATACCATAATTCAAAGAGCATTTATTTTCAAATGAATTGTCTTTGGTAGTCAGCATGCAAGGATCTTCTATAATTACTAGTGTATAATTGTATAGCATTCCATTTATACTTTAGAAGATTGTGAGAATCTGACTTATGTAATCACTCTCAAATTATTTTTCTCTATACAAATCCCTGTTCTCTGATTGGCAGCTTTTTCAGCCAGTCAGGGTGCAGCTGTATGCATCATTTTGGAGCTGTGTTCTATTATCGAAGTACAAACCCAAGAAAAATCTTTATTCAGGCTACTCCCATTGTTGTAAGTGGTTCCTCTGCTTGATTTCTTCAAAGTTGTTTCATATGAAGACCATCGTCTTAATTTACCTCTATCTTCAGCTGCAGTGCTCTGCTTCAGATAATTAGCCCAAGCTGTATTGTGTATGAACTTTTGAGTTCCCAGGACTACTATTTTTTTTTCCTCTCTCTTTCCAACCCAGTCTCTCTCTTGGTGATTATTACTTTTTTTTTTAAAGCAAAAAGTGTTTATATAGAGACAAGTATTTTTACCTTCTTTTTTATTTTAGAAAAAGAAAAAGTAATGGAAAACCATGAAAAGTGCATGGCTATTTTCAGTTTTAATTTAGTTTTAACACCATTTTCCCTTTTTTTCTATTTCAACCCCATCCCTTAGTTCTTCTGTGTCATAAAACGGTACACCCAGCTGAGCGTCCAGCAACCAAAGTAGAAGGAAGGGCATGGTGGAACCTTACAGACTAATTTGTTTAGTGTGGCATGAGCTTTTGGAAGTTACAGCCTACTTCAGCAGGTGGTATGACTTGTGTCAGGCTTCTTCTTGCGCTCTCCTTCCAGCCCCATGAATCTTGCTGGGGGGTGTTATTTTGTTTTATTTTGTTTTTGTGGCTGTGCAGTGATTCAGCTGGAATAACAGATGTGCATATTGCCCATACCTGGACTAACACATACATTTTGGATTAGAGTATAACTTTGTGAAATATGAGATGTGGGATTGAACCTTCTCAGGCTGAAGAGGACATTGGATTCAAGGTCTCTGTTTGTCCACTGTTGCTTGAGCCTTTGCTCTAATCATAAAGGTAGATAACATGAACAACAGAACAGGACTTTAAAAGAAAAGAACAATCTCTTCTCTGTTAAAAATGGATATCTCAACCTGCCTTCAGCACTGAATTTCAGACTGTCAATTGTAGATAGATATTGGATCCTCTTTGCATCCCTAAGTGAGACCTAGACCCCAGAAAGCGGGGTAGAATTTCAAACACACTGATGTCTTCAGCCTTCCTTCCAAACAGCTTTATGCTCAAAGTGCAGGGTTTTGACTTGTCCACTTGAAACAGACAGACCAGAAAGACCAAGGAAACTATGACTCACTAATTGGTGACTGTGACTCACAAAGGTAATCTACTACCTAATAGATTATCTATTACTAATAAATAATCGATTCCTAATCTGTGACTGTGATTAATAGACTGTGTCTATTACTGTGTCTATTACTAATCTGTGACTATTACTAATCTGTGACCTAATAATCTATTACTAATCTGTGACTGTGACTCACAAAGGTAATCTATTACAAAGGGCACAAAGAAACCAAATTTTATCCTCCCCACAGAATAGGAACCTGCTTGATATTATATGTTTGGCTGCAATTTTCTTCCAGCAGGTGCTGGGAATATTGAAGTCTCCCATCAATACCATCCTGTAGCTTTTGTATAGATTTCTCACCTGCTCAAAGCAAGTAGGTGACCATCCACCTCTTCTTTATTTGGTGGCCTAATAAATCCATCCCCACCATTACATTAGTTCTGCACCTTTCATCTTCACCCATATACATTCTGCTTTGCTGCCTTCTTCCTCTTGAACCAGGGACCAAATGTAGGTTTTTTTGACATACAAAGCAGCACCACCACCTTTTTACTCAACTCTGTCCTTCTGAAACAGAGTGTAACCCTGCATGTTGACATTCCAGCCATAAGAGCTGTTCCATGAGGTCTCTGTGGTGCCAATTGAATTAAGTTTCTTTTTGCAGGCTGGAGCTGCCAGCTCATCTTGTTTATTCCCCATACTTCTCACGTTTGGATACATGCAAGGGAAGTATTTTGCATTTTGGCCTACTCATTTCCCTTTTGCACTACTTGTTGAAGTTCTGTAGCTTTCTGGCTCTTTCCCAGACTTAAGTTGCTTCTTCAAGTCCTTTCCCCTCTGGAGGTTTTTGATCATCATCTCCCCCATGGAACCTACTTTAAAGATTTCTTTACTAGGTTGGTCAGATGATGCCCAAAGATGCTCCTTCCCATTCTCGTTAGATGGATCCCATCTCTTGATAGCAGTCATCTTCTGAAGAACATCTGCTCATTGTCAAAGAAGCCAAAACCTTCATGGCAATGCCACCAGTTCAGCCAAGCATTCACTTCTAGCATAAAATGGTCTCTTCCTGGATCCTTGCCTTCCACAGGAAGAATCAAAGAGAACACCACTTGTATTTCAAGCTCTTTAATCTGAGAACTTCATAGTCACCTCTGATCTCCTAAGTATCATTTTTTAATGAAAATGAGTGTGGCTTCTGGATCTAACAATGAACTCAGTGTTCTTGGTGTACACCAAGTATGCTTTAAGCCTCCCTCATAAACATAGATGAGGTGCAGTTTTGTATCATAGTGCAATCCAGTGGAGTTAGGCATGAGTTACTCATGCCGTGTTTATATACATAGTATTTAATGGGTTTTTTTGAAGAAAACTACATCATAGAATCATAGAAAATTTAGGCTGGAATGGACCTCAGGAGGTCATGTAGTCCAACCCCATGATCAAAGCAGGACCGTCCCCAACTAGATCATTCTAGACAGGACTTTACTGAACCAGGCCTTAACCTCCAGGGATGGAAATTCCTCAGCCTTTCTGGGTAACCTGTTCCAGTGCTTCACTACCCTCCAACAATATATAAATATTTATATATATATATGTATGCATATATACACGCACATGTATACACATATATATACCACACATACATGTATAAATATACACATGTTCATATATGTGTGAGTGTGTGTGTGTCTCTCTCTCTCTACATATATATATATATATATATATATATATGAAAAAAATTCTCTCTCTCTGTGTATATATATACACATAAGGAGAGAGAAACTTTTTCATAATATCCAACCTAAATTTCCCTTGCTACAACTTACCAATGGATGAGTCATGCCTGACCAACATGATTGCTTTCTAAAATGCATATGACACCAATCTGGGGTAGAGACTTGTTCTCCTTTTTCAATCATCTGCTAACACTTAGAACAGTCTATCTTCATCCTCTTTGGAATCGCCCATCAGGTAGTTGAAGGCTGCAATGAAACTGAACAGTTTCATTAGAAGCAGGTCCTGTCAGACCAACCTGGTGGCCTTCTATGACTACGTCACAAAAACCTTAGATGCAGAGGTAGAAGTGGACATAGTCTTTCTGGACTTTAGGAGGGCCTTCAACATGGTCTCTCACCCCGTTCTCATTAAAAAACTGGGGGACTGTGGTGTCAAGACCTACACAGTTAAATGGGTTGCTAACTGGCTGGAGGGCTGCACCAAGGGAGTGGTGGTGGATGGGTCATTTTCAACCTGGAGGGATGTGGGCAGTGGGGCTCCACAGGGCTCGATCCTTGGGCCCACACTGTTCAACATATTCACCAGTGACTTGGACAAGGGGGTAAAAAGCACCCTGTTCAAATTTGCTGCTGACCTGGGGGGATGTGGGCACACTAGATGGGAGGAATAGGCTGCAATCAGACCTAGACAGGTTACGGGGTGGGCAGATGAGAACAGGATGGGTTTCAACACTGACAAGTGCAAGGTGATGCATTTGGGGAGGAAGAACCAGTAGCATACCTACAGGCTATGGAACTCCCTTCTTGTCAGTGCAGAGGCAGAAAGGATCTTGGAGTCATCATTGATACCAAGATGAACATGGGCTGGCAGTATGAGGATGCAGTCAGGACGGCCAACCATACCTTGTTATGCATCCACAGATGCATCTCAAGCAGGTCCAAGGAGGTGATACTCCCCCTCTACACGACACTGGTCAGACTTCAGCTGGAGTACTGCATCCAGTTCTGGGTGCCGCACTTCAGGAGGGATGTGGACAGCATGGAGAGGAGGGCCACTCACATGATCAGGGGCAGCAGGGCAGGCCCTACGAGGAGAGGCTATGGGACCTGAACCTGTTTAGCGTCCACAAGAGAAGGCTGAGGGGGGGGATCTAGTGGCCTGCTACAAATTAGTCAGGGGAGACCAGCAGGCATTGGGGGAGTCCCTGTTCCCCCTAGCACTACCAGTTGTGACTAGAAATAATGGTCACAAGCTGGCAGAGGGTAGATTCAGACTAGACATCAGGAGGTGCTACTTCACTGTCAGGGTGGCTAGGAATTGGAACCAACTTCCAAGAGAAGTGGTGCTGGCTCCTACCCTGGGGGTCTTTAAGAGAAGGCTAGATGAACACCTTGCTGGGGTCGTTTGACCCCAGTACTCTTTCCTGCCATGGCAGGGGGTCAGACTTGATGATCTGCTCAGGTCCCTTCTGAACCTACAAACTATGAAACTGTGAAACTATGAAATTCCCCCTCAGTCTTCTCTTCACCAGACTCAGTAAATCCAGTTTCCCCAGTCTCTCCTCAGAAGTCATGTGCTCCAGCTCCCTATCTATTTCCATTGTCCTCTGCTGTACTGTCTCCAATGTGGTTTCACCTGTGCTGAATAAGGGGAAATAAACACTTCCCTTGATCTGCTGGCAGTACTCCTACCAGTGCAGCCCTTATGCTATTAAAACTTCTTCACAACAAGAGCACACTGTTGGCTCATGTTCAGCTTACTGTCCATTGTAATCCCTAGGTCCTTTTCTGTACAGCTGTTGCTTAGCCAGCTAGTTCCCAACCTGTACTGGTGCATGGGATTGTTCCATCCTAAGTGCAGGACTTTGCACTTTTCCTTATTGAACCTCATGAGATTTTGTTTGGTCAAATCCTGCAATTTGTTACGGCCTCTCTGAATGTTACCTCTACCCTCCAGTGTATCCACTCCTCTCCCCAAATTGGTGTCATCTGCAGACTTGCAAATAATGCACTCTACCTCATCTGCCAGGTGTTTGATGAAGATATTGAAGAAAACAGCTGCACGACGAACCCCTAGCACACTCCATTTGATAATGGCTGCCAACTAGGCATGGAGCCATTGATTACTATCCTTTGAGTCCAGCAATCCAGTCAGCTTTCTATGCACATACAGTCCCTTCATCCAACCCATACTTCCTTATCTCACCTGAAATAATCTTCTGGGAGACTGTATCAAAAGCCTTGCTAAAGTCAAGATATATCAGGCACACTACTCTTCCCACATCCACAGAGCCAGTCATCTCATATTAGAAAGCAATTATAATGGTAAGGCATGACTTGCCCATGGTTAATCCCTACTGACTGTTCGTAATCACCTTCTCCTCCAAGTGTTTAGAAATGGATTCCTTGAGGATCTACTCCATGATTTTTCCATTGATAAATATTAGAGACAGACAAATATTATAGTCCTTGAGAAATACAAGGTCCCACTTCACAGCAGCGCGTGGTCCTTTAACAAAATTTACCTCTTTGTTGCAAGTTACAGTCTTGAACTTGCTCTATATTTTCAAGGCTTGAATACTATAAGACGACATCAGAATCCCATCTAATTAGCCAAAGTCACTTCCAAATTTTTACTGAATCCATTTTATAACTGATGGTCTCAGTTAAAAAATCTCTGCCATTTTTCCCTTTGAGCTATGCCTACTAGCTTCAATTAATACTGAAAGATTTTGTTAGTATTAGACAACATGAAAAGAGATAAATACAAAGGTAGTCATCATGATACCTCCTACATTACTACTCTTCTATCATTTCCAAAGTAAACCTCTCTTGTAAATTTTAAATATATATTTTTTTAAGATTCTTCACTTTTACAGAGTTTAGAGTGTAATCATTTGAAGCTTTTTAGAAAAGCATATTAAAATCTAAAGAGTTGTAGATCAGTAATTTTTAGTGGCAACAAACACTACGCTAAATGCATTACAATTCATTTGACCAGAAGGAGGCCACTTTAAGCTATTATCTAAAACTTAATTAGCAAAGAATGACTTCACTGTTACAACATTACCGATTACGATTATAGAAAATTTCTCAAGGTTTGATAGAGGGAAAAATTTTTTTGTGTTGAATTTCAAAGAACCTTTGTCTAAAAGATTGACTTTTTAAAGCAACTTTTGTAAATTGTCTCCATTCCCAATGCTGTTTTTCACTTGTCATTTAATAGCATTTGTGACAGATTCAGTAATAATACAGCTGCTCTTCAAGGACAAAAGAGAAAGGTGTCACATTTATAATGCTTGAAAGCAGTGAGAGATGTGCAGATAATAAACCAAATAGATCCACTGTATTGCTAGACATTGGAGAAAGCATAGGGACATCTTTCTGTTTAATCCTTTTATTGTCACAATGATCCACCCTCTGGGTATAAACTATTTTTAACTTCACTCCCTATAAATGAACTTCCAAACAGTAAATACTAGTAGATGTAGTAGATTTTAAAATATTATTTCTGTTTGGATTTATTGCATAGCTACCTATTCTACAAAATATGAAATATATATCTTATATATATCATGCCTACTAGCCCAATAAAGATAATGAGAATGTATGACTGGTATCCAGTTTTAAATTAGGGTCTTAGCCTTTGATCCAATTACCAGTGAAAAGACTTCTTCTAGTTCTCTAGGGGTTTAATAAGGACCTTAATGTGCATTATAAAAAGATAAATACAACAATTAGTATTTTTAAACCTACACACTTAAAAAGGTGCTATTTTATACCAATTCCACTCTATTTTGACATTATTGCATGGTGAATAGTTCCATTGTGTGGCCTCTTCAAATACTGTTCTCTGATGTGATCACAGGTTAAGGACAAATTTTAAAATTAATTAAAGCGTTTACTTAACATCACCCCATAAACTACAACAAAAAATGAAAATACTACAGAAATGAAGATATACCGTAGACATTGTCAGCAGTCCCTCAATATAAGGATTACAGAAAGTATACTAGACTTAAACTTTCAATGGAGTATTTTCTACATCTGATGTTAGTTGTTATCATCATCCATATTTGGTGAAATTCTATGGAAATTATGCAATACATTGGACTGGATGATCAAATAGCCCTACAGTTTTATGCCTTAAATTCTATTGATCTATGTGCAGAGGAGAATTCTTTTGAAATGTAATTAAAGTGTATGGGTCAGACTTTCAGACATGCTTAACAACTGATTTAGTACAAACCTGAGACCTCAATTTATACACTTACATTCGGATAGGCACCTGCAAATTGGGGTGCCTGAACTCATCAGACTTTGTCTTGAGCACGCTTGAGGAAGCTGATTATTTTTCTTAATACTCTTAGTGGCATACTTTTTAAAATTAAAAGTAATTTGAACGCATTTCATATACTCAATTTTTAATAGAATTTTTATATATTTATAGTCCCAGCTGTCAAGGGCTCCTTGGTTTCTTGACTTCTCACAACAATGAAAAAATAAGATACAGTAAAATTGCTCCTATGATGAGATACTGTATTTTTTCTTGACAGTGTACATAGTTTCGTATTGGACTGAATTTGGAAGGCTAGGTTATAAATTCCTGGAAATAGGGATCTACCATATAAATATTGACAGATCCTTAACTATAGCATGACAATTGGTGATGTTACAACATGGTTCCCAATTAAAACCTAGGTCCTATGTATTTTGTGTTTCAATCTCTTTCCAAAGGTTTGTATTCAGGTGACATTTTTCTAAGTGCTACTCTGTACAAATACATGCCCAAAGAAAGATATTGCACTCCTGAGAGAGAAGGTGAATTTCTATGGGTTCTTTATTGGTGCCAAGGACCTGAGGGACAAATGATTAAATAACAGCAGCAAATTACACCTGCAATTTACCCTGAACTGTTGTGTTTGCATTTACAAGAAGATATAAGTTAGTAAATATCTAAAATAGTCATTAACAGTATTATAACTATAAACACAAAGCTTGACATTATTGTGGGTCAGGAGTGACTTTTTTCTCATTTTTCTCATTATATAATTTTGTACCTACTGGAACAAGTACGCATCTGAAGTAATTAGATGTAGCTCCATTGAAATCCATGGAGCTCCACTGATTCATATCAACTAAGGTTCTCAACCTCTGGGTTTTCCTCTGTGCCCTGGGTTCAACAATTCAGAACACAAAATTTCAGCCAAAATTGCAAATTTCAGATTTTCCCCCCCAAACTTCCCTGTTTTGCAAGGGTTCCAGCATAAACTGTAAAGCCCTTTTCACAGGCTTTGTGAAAAAGTTTATTGGGAAACTTGGCTGAAGGCACCCCAAATTGGAAATCAAACTAAAGGTGTTTGGTGGGGTTTATGGTTGCAATAGCTATAAATATATTATTATTTTTGAGTTCTGCAAGATGTGTTAGAAGCTATATGGAAGAGAAAAGGAGGTCTGGTTCTTCTGACCATGCATGATTGTTCAGTGTGATGTAAGTATCTGGCATGATATAAGTGCAGTGGTAATGCTGAACATTAGGGAGGGATGGGTGAGAAAAAACAAGGACAACAAGATTTCTGTTTACTCTCATTTCTTGTTAATTTGGAGTTATGACTGGTTGCCTTATTTGTTCAGTTAGTACCTAATATGGGCATTAAAGGATATATATTTGAAAATATTTATATTTAATGAAGTATTTCAAAGCTTCATTTTAAATGTCAGCATTTCGTCTCCATGTCAGCACATAGTTTTTGATGAGATATAATAATATTCCATCCTCATGTAAAACTAAATTTCCCACTAGGGCAAAAATTCATTACCTTTACAATTAGGAACATAGGATCATATGAAAGTAGGGCTGGAAGGGACCTCACAAGCACGATCATCCCTGACTAAGTGATCCCAGGGAAGGGTCTGTTTTGAAAATTTCCAGGAATAGACATTCTGCAGCTTCTTTAGGTGGCTTGTTTCAGTGCTGAACCACCTGCATAGTCATAAAGTCCCTCTTAATTTGCAACCTAAATTTCCTTTGCTGTATCTTGAGGCTATTGCTTCTTAGTGTCAAAGACTCTATTTAAGCATGACTGGCTGTGCCAAGCATGTGACTTACCAGACCTGCTTTCTAGGCTTCTAATTTTTGGGGTTTTTTTGCTGGACTGTTTCCAATCTGCCCACACCCTTCTTGAAGTTCAGGACTGAAAACTGGACAGGTGAAGAAGCCTCACCAATGCTGACCAGAGTGGAAAAATCCCTCCTCTTGATTTGCAAGTGGCATTCCTGTTAATGCAGCCTAGTATACTGTTGGCCTTTTTCACAGAAAGAGTACACTGTTGGCTTGTATTTAGCTTATGGTTTACTGTAACAACCAGGTCCTTCTCTGAAGGTCTACTAATAGATAATATCTCATGTGCGGCACTTGTTGTGTTAAGAATAGCATATGATAATGATAACATGGCCCGTTATGAGTCATCTGAAGTAAGTATATTACAGCCAATTGTATTTCAGCATACCCAATGTAGATTTATATCAAACTATATAATAACTCCTCACAGGAAAGGGGAACTACTGAAAGAAACAGACAAACAAAAACTCACAGTATACTAACAGAGAATGAGCCTATAATATGATGGCAACTTCTATCCAGATGTTTTAGCTTCTTTCAAGAGTTTCCTGTAAAAATAATTGTTAACTGAAAATTTTCCATTTCTGGTTTCCGTTTAATTAAGAAATACTCTAACTTTCAAGTTGACATTATTTTGTACTGTTGTTTGGCTATTTAATAGATTAATGATGATACATATTTCATACCACCTGTTGAAACTAGAATTTCATTTTGTCTTTCATTCCAAACTGAAAGATAAATACTATGAAGGAATGTGCACACTAGAACAGCTTCTCCCTGTTATTTGCTAAGATTTTTTTTTAATGAGCCTTCCTCTGCAGACTGAAGTTAATGTCAAATCTTAAACCTAGAGCAAACATCACGCTCTAAGTATTCTCCTTAGATTTCTAGGCAAACAGGACTGCTATAGAACAGCCAGGATGCAATGCAGTAAAATAGAAAACTCTCTCTCTCCCTCTCTCTCTAGTTGTAGTGTGTCTGTGTGTGTGTGTGTGTGTGTGTATTTCTTTTTATGATTATTATTTATTCCAGTCAAATAGGTTTCATACTTTCCTGACAGGACTTATTTTTGCTATACATAGCAATGGCTAATGTGCAAAAATTATCAACAACTGGTCTTTATTTATTTTGAAACCAAATGGCTATACTCTGTCTTGTACTGAAATGTAAAGAGGAGAATCTGACAACCACAACACTTCCAAGCTGGAGGCCAAGAAAAACTGAAATGTAAGCCATCAGTTTTCTTTTATAATTGTTACATTTATGCAACTCATTTATAAATTTGCAGAATAATGAAATGTACCATTGTGGGTTGAAAATGTATGGTTGATTAAAAATAGTTCTGCTGTAAATATTCACAAATTAACTATAGAACTGACTAGTCTCAGAAATTGGCATATTCCATCATCATTTCATAAAATAAGAGAAATATGGTACAATGCTAAGAATGTTTAGAGGCATTCAGAATCTACTCAAAAGTCTGGAAAACTGTTTTAAAATTGCTCAGATACAATCAGGTCCACAGCAATAACATCTGACTCAAGACAGTACTTTGATTCTGTATTACTAATGCTATCCAAACCACTCAACTATCCCAAAGGGCAAGGAGCTGGAAGAACCGAAGGCTGTCATGAAGCAATTGTCGCTGGGCAAACTGCTTAGTATCCATGTGTTCAATACATCTATTTCATTTTTTGTCTGACACTGAGTAAGACAAGATCAGAACCTCACACTGGGGAAGAAATAAGGGATAATATTCAATCATTGAAAAATTATGTCTTCATTACATGAATTTATCGAACTGATCACAATCACACGAGTGTGTCTGTGGAGAAAAAATGGGGAAAGGAGATGTTTCTAAAACTTAATGGAGGAAATTTGGTATTTCAGTGCTGAAATGCCTTAGAAATATAGGAGGTTAAAACTCCAATTCCCAGTTTGTGGGAAAATGTTGGCATTTTAAAATGTAATTTTATTCCAATTCAGAACAAAAACCACATTTTTAAACATTTCTAGCAAAAATGAAAATTCCATTACATTTTAATGCTGAAAAAAGAATCACATGGTATTTCTATGGCAAAACAGGCTGTTCAGGACTTGACAGCTGTTGAGATGGCCAGGCTATTTGTTTATTTAACATTGACCATCCTAAGGCTAAGTACAGATGATCAAAATCCTGATGCTGAATTGATTTGATTTTTGGAGGTTAGTCTAAACTGTAGACTGAACCAAGCAGCAAGTGAACAGGCATTCACTTTTAATTCCAGAAATGCAGCCACATGCCTGCTGTGGCTCAGACTAGTAGTGGGGGTGCTAGAGCATACCTTCCAGTCTTCCAGTCACTGGGAAGGGAGGGAAACTAGGAGAGAAGCCTTTGGAGACTTTTTCTCCCTCCCTGCTCAATCTGAGAGGTGGGACGCATGGCTAGATCCAGCTGGCCTGCTGAGTATGATGGTGGGGTGGGTTTTAAACCCTCACCCTGGCCTGCAAGGACCCCAGCTGGGGGGTGCCAGGGGTGGGAGGGGGAAGGGGAACAGCTGGGCCCAGCCCCTGCCAGAGTTTTCTCCTGCTCCCTGCTTAAGTGAAGGGAATGGCTGGGCCTTGGCCTTGGCTGGCACATGGAGAGAGGGAGGGAGGTTTAAACCCTTTCCCTAGTTTACATGGTACCCCAGCCAAGGTCTGCCTGTTGGGAGCAGAGCAGCCCCTGCCAAGCTGTGCCCCACACTGCACTCAAGCATAGAGCAGTAGGTATGTCCAGTCCCAGGCCAGGATGGCACAATGAGGCAGAGAAAACCCTTACAGGCAGACCCCAGCTGGGGTCTTGTGCAGGCAGACAGGGGGTTTAAAGTTCCTCCTTCCCCCCCTCCTCATTGTGTGAGCCCAGGTTCTGGCCATGGGTCTGACCAGGATCTGGCCATGCCCCCCCTCCCTGCTACACGCACTTAAGCAGAGAGTAGGTGAAAAGCCTGGCAGGGGCTAGTCCCCCTCTTCCAGGCATACCCCAGCTCAGGTCCCATGTGAGGGGAAGAGGGAATCTAAATTGCCTCATGGTGCCTCTGTCTCATTGTGCCAGCACAACCCAAGGTCTGACCATACCCCCCACTGTCTGTTTGACTGGAGAGTGGGGAAAAGAGTAGCGAAGAAGACCCCAGCTGGGGTCCTAGGTGGGTAAGGGAGGGATTTTGAAGCCCTTTCCCTCCGCCTTACTGTGCCAGCCCGTCGGTCCCAGACCTGCTTATCTTGACAAGCTGCCAAGAAGCAGGGTAGATGAACTGGAAGGAAAAATATTGCAGTTACCTAATGGAAGCCTTCTTGGCAGACAAGTTGTAAAACCAGCCAGTGTCCTGCTGGATGGCTTATTGAATGACAAGCTTCTATGACTTGTTTCATTTTTCAAAAGCAACCATTTTCTGATGGGAAAATAAAAGTTCTTTCATAAAACTTCAAACCATCTCCCATTAAGAAAACAACTTAGAGACCTCAAAAGCCATGTTTTGAATGATTCTTGATCTTAAATTGTAAAATCAAAGAGATGTTATGCTACCTGAAAAGTAGACCGAGTTCCTGATATTTTTTCAAAACACATGCCCTGGTTATTCATTACTATTAGGAAAATGCTCCTTCAAAATATCCTGGATCATCTTTTAAATAAATGAATATATTAATCCACCAATCCCTTAATCCGAGGTCCTACTTTTTTCCATTGATCCTTTCCTAAAAACCTAAACATTGAACTAATCAACTATATACACAAGCCAAACCAAACCAAAGAGAAACAAAAAACAATCAAAATACCAAGGGCCTAACAGAGGGAAAAGGATCATTATTTTTGGTGATATATCAGATATGAACATTGAAGCCAAGATTTTGAGAGGCCCTGGTGAAGCTAAGAGGGGGGCATTTTACCAATAAAGATTATGATGATATTATTATTATTGTCCTTGTATTATTATTATTATTATTATTATTAATTGCCTCTTAAGAAGGACAGATTTCAGGGACTGTTTATATGGTGCCACCTTGCTCCCCATTCACCCTTTGGGGCCGGCCGTGTAAAGACTCCCTCCATTGATCCACTTCCTCTTCCAGCTTCCAACGCATGGGCTCCCTCCCCCCGCCCACCTCCACCTCACAGCAGGGCTTACCACCTGCCTCCTCTCTACTCCCTACTCCCCTCCTTCCCTCCTTGCTGCCTTCCCCTCCCTGCCAGCTGCTGTTGGCTGACAGGGGATTGCCACCACTGTAACCCCAGCTCCCCTCCCCTTCTCTGCCCTGCCTTCCCCTCCCTTCCTTGCTTCCCTGCCATCTGGGCCCAACAACAGCCACCACCATGACCCCCCGCTTTGCCTCCCCCTACCCCGCACCCACCTGGGCCCATGCAGCCTCTCTCTCTCCTGGCTGTTGCTGGGTCCCCCTTCCTACTCTCCTCTCTCCCTCCCTCCCCACCACCCAGTCCTGACAGGAGCTACCACCATGACCCACCCTTTGCCTCCCACTGCCCCCTTCTCTCCCTGCCCAGCACCTCTCCCCCCTGCCAGCTGTTCTGAGGGGCATTGAGGATGAGTGTGGGGGTGCCACCACCGTGACCCCCTGCTTCATCCTCAGGCAGAGAGGCATGGGGAAGTACCACTGCTCAGATGGCCAAGGCATGTTTGCTATGCCCACAAACTTCCCTGGCTGTGGATCGAACTTGGGCCTGCACAGCCCAGCTAATCGCTGCCTGTTGCCTTGGTGGCACATGCACAGATGGCCAAAAGTGTTATGAACAGACAGACACAGAGACAGACAGACAGACAGACAAAGTCCTTTATTATATTATAATTTTACATCCTATTCCATCAAATTAATGCTGTTGTTCTTGTACACTGGACCATGAAGAACAACTGGTGTTTTATATGGAAGAGATTGCCCATCATAGTACTTCTGTGTAAAGGTTTTACCTATATTTCTTCTGGAATGCTGTGGTGACCAGACCTAAAAGTCATACACCATATCTGTGTTACATTTGATTCATACATTATCAGGGACCTTGTAAATGCAGTTTTCATGAGGACAAAGGTGATCTTTAATGCATGTCTAAAATTTTTCCTATAATCGTTACAATTTTCTGTTATGAATGTGAAGAATGCAACGGGGTTGCCCACTTTACATAAATAGTCCATAAAAAAACAAGGTTTGTAAAGCTCATAAATAAAAGGAACTGTCTGTAAAAAATAAATAAATAGCCAGGAGCTTTATTAAAGATTCCTGATAAGAAAGAAGCTGGAGGCAAATTTTGAAGGATAGACAGACCACAGCAGTGCCACCTGGTACCTGAGCTGAAGTACAATGCCCTTCAGGGAGCTATCTCTGAGGGTTTCATAGTTTCATAGTTTCTAGGGTCGGAAGGGACCTGAGCAGATCATCTAGTCCGACCCCCTGCCATGGCAGGAAAGAACGCTGGGGTCAAACGACCCCAGCAAGAAGTGCATCTAACCTCCTCTTAAACACTAAGAGGAGTAGAAGCCTGCATCACTTCTCTTGGAAGTTGGTTCCAGACCCTAGCCGCCCTGACTGTGAAGTAGCGCCTCCTGATATCCAACCTAAACCTACCCTCTGCCAGCTTGTGACCGTTATTCCTGGTCACTCCTGGTGGTGCTCGGGGGAACAGTGACTCCCCCCAATGCCTGCTGATCCCCCCTGACTAGTTTATAACAGGCTACATGATCCCCCCTCAGCCTTCTCTTTTGGAGGCTGAACAGGTTCAGGTCCCGTAGCCTCTCCTCATAGGGCCTGCCCTGCTGTCCCCTGATCATACGGGTGGCCTTCCTCTGAACCCTCTCCATGCTGTCGACATCTCTCTTGAAGTGCGGCACCCAGAACTGGAAGCAGTACTCCAACTGCGGCCTGACCAGTGCCACATAGAAAGGGAGGATCACCTCTTTGGACCTGCTCAAGATGCATCTGTGGATGCATGAGAAGTTGCGGCTGGCCTTCCTGACTGCCTCCGCACACTGCCGGCTTATGTTCATCTTGTAGCCTACAGCACCCTTCCCCTAGCCACATTTTGCTGCTGCTGTGTCCCATCATTTGCCCTGAAGTGGGGGCAGCACAGTGTGAAACCAGTGCTACATTCAGGCAGATTTATCAACCCAAGACATTTTCTTTTTACTAACAATCAAACTTTTTTACTAAAGTTGCTTTTAAACCTCTACATTTGAACTAGCCCTTGTCCAGGGCTTGGCAAAAGCGTTACATTTGCATTATATAAAACATATGTCAGTAAAAATACATGTCAATAAAACATTTGTCAGTAAAAAGTTTGCAGGTTGTCAGCAAAGAAATGTGTTTTAGGTTGGAAACCTTGGAATATAATCCTATTTGATTTTTTATGGTAGCATCTCTTCACTTGTTTCATAAAAAGGAGATATTTCTAATACTTAATGGAGGAAATTTGGTATTTCAGTGCTAAAATGCCTTAGAAATATAGCAGGTCAAAACTCCAATTCCCAGTTTGTGGGAAAATGTTGGCATTTTAAAATGTGGTGTTATTCCAATTCAGAATAAAACCACTTTTAAAAACATTTCCATTAAAAAATGAAAATTTCATTCCATTTTAATATTGAAAACAGCATCACATGGTATTTCTATGGCAAAACAGGCTGTTCAGGACTTGACAGCTGTTGAGATTGCCAGGCTATTTGTTTGTTTAACTGTTGACCATCTCTAAGGCTAAGCTAAGTACACATGATCAAAATTCTGAAGTTGAATTTATTTGATTTTTGGAGGTTAATCTAAACTGTGTAGATTGCAGTGAGAAGCAAGTAAACAGACATTCACTTTTAATTCCAGAAATGCAGCCACATACCTATAGTGGCTCAGATTAGTAATTGGTGGTGCTAGAGCCTACCTTTCATAGATTTCATAGATTTCACAGACATTCGGGCTGGAAGGGACTTCAGAAGATCCTGCTCCAGGGGCAGGAAGTGAACTGGGGTCATAGGATCCCAGCAAGAGAAAACATCCAAGTTTCTCTTGAAGGCATTCAAAGTAGGTGCTTGAACCACTTCTGGTGGCAGGCCATTCCAGACCTTTGGGGCTCAGACAGTAAGGACGTTCTTCCTTATGTCCAGCCTGAAACAGTCTTGCAGGAGTTTATAACCATTCAACCTCATAATCCCTTGGGACACTCTGGTGAACAAACATTCCCCCAGGTCCTGGTGAACACCCCTGATAAACTTATAGGTGGCCATCAGGTCACCCCTGAGCCTGCGCTTTTCCCAGCTGAAAAGTCCCATGGCTCTCAGCATCTCATCATAAGGTCTGTTTTCCTGACCTCTGATCATGCGTGTGCCTCTCCTCTAGTCTCTCTTAAGCTTCTCCACATTCTTTTTGAATTGCAGAGCCCAAAACTGGACGCAGTACTCCAGCTGTGGCCTCACCAAGGCTGAGTACAGGGGAGAATGACATCCTGGGATTTGCTTGAGAAGCATCTATGGGTGCAAGCCAGCATTTTAGTTGCTTTACTAGCTGCAGCATCACATTGAAGGCTCATGTTCATCTTGTGGTCAATCCTGACCCCCAAGTCCCTCTCGTCCATAGTGCTAGCCAGCATAGCACTGATAAACCTATAGACATGCTTCAGGTTTTTCCTTCCAAGGTGGAGAACCATTCTTCATTCTTTGTAGGTTTGTCTTTTTAGATGCAGGAGGACTGCCAGTTACCTGGAAAATGAAGGGGGCTGCTGTGTCCTCTTGCTGCCTTTCCTCTGAGATGGAATAGCCTTAGCTTGTGCATCTAGGATTGCTCCCTTGAGGAGCAACCACTCTTCCTGGACTCCCCCACTTTGGGGTTGTATTCCCTTAGGGCCTCACTGACAAGTCTCCTGGGCTTATCTAAGTCAGCCATCCTGAAGTCAAGGACCTCTGTACTGCTGACTGACTTGACAGCTTTTCAGCAGATTGTGAAGGTGATCAGCTCATGGTCACTGTCACCCAGCTTCCCTTCAATCATTTGGTCATTGATTAGGTCATCCCTGGTTGCCAGTACCAGGTCAAGCAGCTCGTTGTCTCTTGTTGGCCCATAGACTTCCTGAGTCAGATAGAGCTCATCCACGCACGTGAGGAAGCTTTGCAACCATTCGGATTTGGCCGAGCACTCTTCCCAGAAGATATCCGGGTAGTTGGAGTCTCCCATGACAACCATGGACCAGGAGCATGCAGCCTCAGCCAATTCCCTGGCAAATTCCTGGTCAATCTCTTGATTCTGGGAAGGAGGTTTGTAGTAGACTCCCACCATCCTGTTCTGTGTTCCCCATGTATTTTAACCAAGAGGGTCTCTAGTCATCTACCGTGGGTGCTGATGTCAGCTTGTAGGGATGTGTAGTTCTCCTTGACATAGAAAATTACACCTCCGCCCCTTTTGTCCACTCGATTCCTCCTGTACAGGGTATAGCCATCTATATCCATGGTCCAGTCATGGGTGGAGTCCCACCAGGTCTCTGTTATCCCTATGACATCATAACTATTTGTGTTGAGCAGGAGGACAAGTTCCTCCTGTTTATTCCTCAAGCTCCTGGCATTTGTATACAGGCATGCAAGTGTTCCCTTGGGGGCTCTTGTCTTGCCTGCAGCTTGCTCTAGGGCTGGGGCAGGGGTAGGCACCCTTAAGTGCCTTGGCCTGCTGGTTTTGCAAGGGTTGCTCAGCGGGTCAGCAGTGGCGGTAGTCCCCCATCCCCCAGCAGGCTCAATTTAAAGGCCAGTGGAGCAGGTCAGCCAGTCTGGCTGAAAAGAGCCTCCTCCCCAGTGGAGAGAGGTGGAGGCTGTTCTTTCTCAGCATCTCACTGTCTCTCTCACCAGAGAGTGGACTGTGGTCATAGAAGCTGAAGCCTTCCCAATGACACCAGCACTGCAGTCTTTGGTTCACTACCTGTATCCTTCTCTCCCTCCTCAGTGCGTAGCCCAAAACTGGAAGAATCAGTCATTGCAGAAGGGAAAAGAGGGAAACTGGAAGAGAAGCCCTTAGAGACTTTTTCCCTCCCTCTGCTTGAGCTGGGTGGGGGTGTGTGGCCAGATCCAGCTGGGCTTCTGAGTAGGATGGTGGGGTGGGATTTAAAACCCCACCTGGCCTGCAAGGACCACAGCTGGGGTGTACTGAGAGAGGCAGGGGAGGGGAAACAGCCCCTGCCAGATTTTCTCCTGGTCCCTGCTTGTGTGGAGGACATAGCTGGGCCCTGGCCTGGGCTGGCACATGGAGAGGGGGAGGGAGGTTTAAACCCCCTTCCCTAGTCTACAAGGTTTGCTTGTTGGGAGCAGAGCAGCCCCTGCCAAGCTCTGCCCCACACTGCACTCAAGTGTAGAGTGGTAGGTATGTCCAGCCCCAGGCTGGCCTGGTACAATGAGGCAGAGAAACCCCTGATAAGCAGACCCCAACTGGGGTCCTGTGCTGAGGGGGTTTAAATCTCCTCCCTCCCCCAACATATCTATCTATTTTATGATACTTGGTATATTATTAATCAATAGTCAGATATTCATCGCTGTGAAGTTCTCTTTGGGCTCTCAAAGAACTCCTAACAGTTTGTTATGTTAAAAGATAGTTGGGTCCTTCTCCTCCTCACTGTTTTTTTTTGTAAATAAATTATATGGGCATTTCAGGGACTTGAGTTGAGTGGAGTAGAAGTGCACTTGAATACCTAATCAATGTAGATATCTAATAGACGGAAGAGAGTGTAGCCCATAGTGATTCAGATTAAGTAGGATGTTCCCAGACATACTGGGCTTCAGACAGAAGTTTTTAGAGGCAAAAGGGAGAAGATATAAAGTAACTTAATGGCATATTGAAAGAAGGTGACAGGCTGAAGTAGAGCAGGTGGGTTGAAAAATAAAAGGGAGATGAAGACAGAGAAGCAAGAGGAGAGCAAGTGGCACAAGTGAGGACAAGGTGATTGAATCTGATGTGAAAGTGAGGGGAAACCAGATAAGGGATTTAAATAGGCTCTGGATAGGTACCATTACACTTTGACTGATCCTGGGGCTGGATGTAGGCTAATTTGATTTCCTTCACATTTTATAGGTGCTTGAAAGCAGTACTAATGGTTTGCGTACTCTGCAGTCAAGTGACTGCAGCTCCTGTAGACATACTCAGATAATCCTTAAATTAACTAGTTCAGATACTAATAATAGCTCAAGCTCAGAATGGACTACAAAAATGACCAGAAACTGTGTATTCACCTTAACAGTCAGCCCTCATTGAGCTTTATGCTACTGTAGCTATGCTGCTAACAGGATCCAACCTACTCAGTTTAAAGCCAGCCTGAGGATGGCTACACAAGCTGTAGTCACCTCTGACAACAGAATAGATATTTCCTAAATAATACCCACAACAGTGACAAATCCTAGTAGATCAAAATTTGCTGGAAAGTACAGAAATCAAGCCACCTCTCTAGTGTGATGGGGTATGAATCTCAAGAGGACCTAGCTCAGTAATTTTCAGCCAGGGTGCAATGGCACCCTGAGGTGCTGCAGGATGCCTCACAATATTAGAACTGCTAGGTATGTGAACACCTACACATGATTCACAAGTTTTCAAATAGGAATCTGTAGTGTAAAAAACAGTCTCACCTATTGTAGTTTCTCTGAGTTCTTTGCAATAGATGAATTGCTCTTTTTTTTTCCATAGTGAAAAAAAGAATGAAAGCCAGGAGCTGGCATTTTCCCCATAGATGCTTTAGTCTAATGAGGAGTGCCTTGAGTCTAAAAAGGTTGATGAGAACTACTGGTTAGGACTGTTTCTGACAAACAGTGATTTGAATCAAAGCCTTCTAGCTGTGGCCTAACAACCAGATTTATTCTGGGCACAGACAGAAGTTATGTTTGTTGTGAAATAGGCCCCTTGAAAGTGTTCTACATCTATGCCCTTACAGAAGAGCATGGCTGAAGAGTGTTTTAAAAGAGTGCAATCCCATGACAATCTAAATCCTCATTACATAAGGCTTCAGATGAAGGAGCTCCAAAGCAGAGTGCCTTCATTTACTTGTGTCAGTGAACACCAGGAACAAAGCTGGGCTGATGAAGCTCAGCCCTGCCCCTGGTTCTGCCTTCAGAATCGGGTAGGGTGGGGAGGGGAAAGTCTCCAGTTTTTTTAGTTAGTGCTGGAGAGTGGAGTGGGTGGATTGGAGTCCCTCCCCAAGTGGGGGGGAGGGACTCCAATCTATCTGATACACACTCCAGTGCCAGCTGAAAAAATGCCAGAACAAACTTCTTCCTTTCCCTTCCCCTCCCCACCATTCTGAAGACAGCTTTGGGTCTGGGAGGGGAGATGAGGGGGGATGAGGGGACAGTGGATGCAGACTTGCAGCCACTTTAAATTGCAGCTGGATCCCCCAGCCCCTGGGATCCAAAAGTAAGCATCTGTTGGGCCCAGGGCATTGCTGTAACTCATAGTGCTTCCAGCAAAACACCATGAGTTACAGCAGGGAGCTGCACTCTTTGTCTCTGACTCAGTAGAAATATACATCCACAATACAAAGTAGGAAAGTGTCAGTATGAGAGACTGTGAGCAATTAATCCCACATTGTCAATAGCCTGGTGGTTAAAACATGTACCTGAGGAATGGAAACAGCAGATTCAAATTCCCTCAGCAGATGACATCTCAACACAAGACTGGGTGAGTGAGGGTGGGGTGTGTTGTGTTGTTCCAGACACATTGTTCATTTCCCCAGCTGTAATTGTAATGGCATGAACAGGATATGGTTTGAAAATAGTAACGTGTTTTATGCTTTTCATTTTGGCTGAAACTAGTCAGCAAATGTGACCAAAGTTCATAAATCATTACAGCTGCCTTTTTCAGTGAATCAGTTACTTTCTTGTGGGGGGAGTGTTAACTTGTTTTGCCTAGTTCTAAGCACTTTGGGGTGCAAGAGCACAATGCTCAGCCAAAGTGGCAACATAAAGTTTGGATTTTCTTCACACAGAGCAGCTGAAGGGAATAGTTTAGATGAGAAGGGAAGGAATGCTAGCTCTGTGAGCTGTGAAGTAGAAGGTCGAAGGAGCTTTTTATTAAAGGAGTCACAAGTTTCTGAGAGCAAAACAGGTTAATGTAAGTAAATGGAAAGATCACTCAGACTGCTCATTATTGTGAAGTGGGGGGTGGAATATCATGGGTGAATTAGGATCTTCAAATTTATTTTAAGTCTTTATCTTCTCATTGCTTCTGTACTTAGAGTAAGTCCTTGTAACAGTATTTTGTTCCTTTCTGACAAATCAACCTAATAGAGGAGAAGTTCCTTGTTTTTGTTTCTTGGCATTCTTGACATTCCCTAGTCAAGACAATATGACATACTTGAGGTTTTTAAGTAGTT
Source organism: Crocodylus siamensis (assembly GCF_052110815.1). Taxonomy (NCBI): domain Eukaryota; kingdom Metazoa; phylum Chordata; order Crocodylia; family Crocodylidae; genus Crocodylus; species Crocodylus siamensis. The sequence goes on from NC_143395.1 coordinate 323,619,200, forward strand.
CCCTCTGTGATTCATTCTGTTGAAACTGGTCATGATGGCTTGTTTAGATTTATATGGACTTTTATATCTGCTTCAGCTGCACTTAGTTCCCCTCAAATCCATTGTTAGGTGGCTTTTTATAGTGCATCTGCCACTAGCTGATGTTTCCCTGGTGTGTATTCTAATTTTATGGCATGCTTCTGAAGTTTTAGGAGAAACCTTTGAATGTAAGATGAGGTGGCATATTAACTGTTTAGGAGAAAAAAACAGCAGTTCATTATTATTATTAACCACAATTATGTTTATATATACACTGAGATTTTAAATTTTAAAAAATCGAAATGTTTGTACTCATCACAAGGTTTCACTATGACCTATTACTATACTTAACTGTTTCAAATAATCAGTTGATTGCAGTGATCTTCCTGCTTATTTGCACTCTAGTCTTGTGTCTGGGGTATTCTTAGGGTAAACTAAAAAATTACAGATTTAAAAATTCAAAAACCAGCTTCACTGGATGATTCCTGTACTGTCACCTAATTAGGTGGCATTTAGGACAGACCAGAACATTTGTTAGGCCTGTGACTGATCTTAATAAATATCATACCTAGTGGCTCTCTAGTGTCTAGGTAAATTTGAGGGTCTTTTGATTACTTGATTGAAACTCTTTACTTCCATATGAGATAAGAGACTAAATACTATGGAGGTGAAGTCCTGTAACACAATCAACTTGCATACATTTTCAGGACTATGTCATGGTGCAAGCCTTTTTTTTCTTTCAGGGAAATCCATGACTTCTTCATCTGAATATCACAGAGAGAATCTTATTTTTCTAAGTTCAGGGACATATGCTATATTTGTAGCACTACAAATATTTTTGTAGCACTGCAAAAAGTGAGTGGTTGCACATTCAGACTATGTGTAGTTATAAGGAACGCATTCAAGGCATTGGCATAAGTACCTCCATTTTGTATACATCCATTTTTATAAAAGTTGAAATGAACTTTGGGAAACCTTATAGAGAGACAGGTGTTCAAGAGCAGATTCCACTTTTTTGCTGTTGAAAAAAAAAACTACTGACAGATGTTTGAGTATAGTAACACAAACAGAGCAACGGAAGCCTATTACTTTAAGGAATAACACTCATTGCCATGAGTGAAAAACCTAACTGATAACATTGGAAGCCACCCTAGTTAAACAGATGTCAAATATTTAGCATGAACTCTTCATTTAGCTATGTCACTAATAATTGTATATCTATGATTGTAAACCTGAGTGAGGGGGGAATTATGGACCTGAGCTGTTGGATGAACTGAACAAAAGCCCAGAGTTCCTGGGATCTGGCCTATACCCATCCTCCCAGGCATGACTGTGTTTTTGCATTTATATTGCCTGATCTGAATGTTAGTTAAACTTATATTTAGGTTTCTAATAAAGTGATTCTTTTGAGAAAAGACAGGTGAGCTTTCTCTGCTCCATGGTCCTGCCCAACAAAATAAGCTCTCTTTGTCTCAATTTGGTGATCGAGGGCTTCCAAAATGGCAAAAAATGGCAGATCTACCACAAAAAATGTTCTTTTTTCAAAGAGGAGATATTCTCTAGCACATGTGGATACTTACATTGAGTGCTAGTCTCTTGGACCCCAGATATCCCACAGTTCTCTTCTCTCCCTCCTCTCTCCCACAATGGGGAAGCAAGGAAAAGTGACTGGCTCCCTCACAACCTGTGAGCTGAGATGAGCAGGGACCCTGGGTTTCTCTGATTTATAAAAAAACCCTAATTTTCAGCTTAAAAAAAAGTAACCTCAAATCCACATTTTCCCACAATGAAAGTGAAACACTGTGTGTGTGTGTGTGTGTGTGTGTGTGTGTGTGTGTGGTGTTTTATGGAAAAAGGTGGATTTGGGGTTTCATTTTTTAACTGAGAATTAGGGGCTGTGGGCCTAATAGAATAAAATCTGGTTGCGCATGGTAGATTTTTGCTCACATTGCACAAATATGCATGAGAAAGCATTGCTAGGTACAATGGTGGTTAAAGAACTCCTGATATTCAAGGACAAGGAGATCCTAGAATTAGACTCTTCTCCAAGAGTATCAGAAGGGGTGGGGAAATGGTGATGAAAAGTAACCTCCGCTTTCTGAAATACGAAGCCTGTGAAGATAAATAAAAGAATGAAAGATGAAGGGATGCTTCATGTAAAGGAGGTAGCAAACACCACTAGGACCTGTGCTTCTGGAGGTGTTTTGTCTCCCTCACTCACAGTGCGTTTTGTAATAGTTGCTAGTGACAATTTTGCTACATGCATACACTGTACCTTCTCAGAAGATCAAGAGAACAGTTCAGTTCCAAGTGCTTTCAATCTTGTATGCTTCATGAACAGTGTATAATATTATACTTTGCTCTCTTACAAGAGGTGGAAATGTATGTTGTAATGACAAGATTTTGATCTTTAATCTATGCTGCACTACACAGTCCTTGATAGTTTTATAATCCTGTACAAGAACCATCTGTTCCTTTTCAAAATGTACTATGTGATGCATATATTACAATAACTGATTTTTTTCTTTCTTTCTCCCACTGTAGTGCATATGATAATATTATACACCTCAAGAGTTGATAGTTCTACCATTAGTGCAAAGAAGGTCTCTAAGAATCCAATTTCAGTTCTGTTCCATTTGCTTCCATATACAGGTCAAACTCCTCTTTAAAATCCCTCTAATATTCTTCAATATTTCCTGCAAATTTGAGCTTTTTCTGGGGGCTATTTTCTATTTTCCTATTTGTTGCACACTATTCTACCCTGAAACCATATGTAGATTGTTAATGTGCTGGACATTTCAAGTTTAATATTACTCCTTTATTGAGACACCAGGTATTACACACATCCTAAGGCTGGGCAAAACTATAGCACTCTTTATAGGGCATAGTAGTTTAAGTTCAGGGTTTCCTGCTATCAGTACTTACTATAGATTAAGCTGATAGCACCATATATGATTTTGGTAGACTAGCATTTTGTTAAAAGACCTTTCTTTTAGTGGCTATTACTTACCAAACTTTAATAATTTAGACTGAACATTTCCATTGTTCTGCATGTCTGCTGATGATGATCTTTCTTCTGGAAAATTTCAAACAAAATAGTTCAGTCTTTTTTTAATGGGGGGAGATGAAGGGGAGCAATGAGACTAGTGAATAGAATAGATGGCATAAAAGGCACTATTTGCCCTGTTAAAAAATTCTGAAAATGTTTCCTTAAAATGATGTAGTATTTCTATGCTGTACTGTGGGGACATGACAGCTGGCAGAGAAATTTGCTGTTGTGATCCTTGTGTAGACCTACCCAGATTAGGCCAAATTCTAATCTAATGCATGATAATACTTTGTACAAATTTAGGAAAAACACCTTTGATTTCAGTAGCAATAATATCTGAAGATGAAATCTTCAGAGGACCAGTATGAGCTTCTTTCAACTTCTGGGACTGACTAATTTGTACATCTACCATTCCCATAGAACAACTGAGCATGTTTCCTTATATGAGGGCTATGGGGCAAAAGCAGATACTTGTTTTATAGTACCTGCTTCCAGATGCTTGTGGCTGAGCTGGAGGGTGTTTGAGGGTGGGTTGAGGGTTATAAGGAGGGGGGGGGGGTTGAGGGTTATAAGGAGGGGGGGGGGTTGAGGGTTATAAGGAGGGGGGAGAAATCTGACAAAGAACTGAAGTGCAAGGTCAAAATACAATTGGGAAAGGAGGGACTGTTGAGTGGGGCTGGGGAGGGAAAAGGGGGAGACTGGGGCACAGGGTTTGCTTTCTAAAGGCTAAGGAGCAATATTGGCACTTAGCATTTAGGTCAGTGGTTTTCAGCTGGGGTGGCCAAGTAAAACTGCTCTGCATCCTGTCTGTGCATTTAGGGCTATCATTCAGCCGAAAGCAGACTGCAATGATGCCTTGTGCCATGCACCACTTCTTGGTCCAGTGCCCCCCTATATTCCTTCTAGAAGTACATGCAGCTAGAACTGTCCCAAGCAGAGTGTAGGAGATGCCAGACAAGGTTGAGTTACACAGCATGAGGCAGCTCCTACCTGTGTTACACTGATTAGAGAGCTCTAATTTAGGAGGCATGTAAGCATTTGCCACAGCCCTTCCTAGCTGGCTGTGCAGCAGGGATGTGGGGCAGTTTCATTAGGAGGGAGCAGAGCTTGGCTAAGAAGCACCAAGGTAACCTGAGGTAGCACCAACAGTGGTTCTCAGCCTGGGGTGGGTCAACATTTAAAAAAGTGAAGGTAGGTTGCTCTGACTCTGAAAGGTTGAGAACCACTGATTTAGCTCTTTTGCCTCATTAACATGTAGATAAGTTACTTTACACACGTTGCACAAATAATATATATATATATACACAGTTCACCTGAGAATATCTCATACTAGTAATTATATGTATTAGCCGTTTAGCACCATTGACTCAAATACTTACAAAAATAAGGAGAAAAATATTAAGTAAAAATCTCTGTACAGACCACTCTACCTGGTCAAAGACAAAACCCACTGCTTTGATGTGGGATCAGCATTTGGATTTGAAATAGCACTGCAGAGTAAATCTACTCCTGGGTTCATGAAGTTTCTGAAACATTTTCATGTGACAACTGGTGACATTAATCTGCCTGAACAAGCCGTATCTAGTTTGACTACAGAAACACTGACAAAAAACATGAACTGGACACATCTTGTATACACAGCACATACAGGAAAAGAAACATTTTGTAAACACAGCAAAGAGTAATTGTGAATACTTGCCAGCTGAGTCAGTTCTGTCAGAAAAAAACAATGGAGGTGTGTCTACACATGCGCCCCACTTTGTAGTTGGTACTGCACGGTCATTTGTAGTTGGTACTGCACAATCATTTAGTACTTGCTAAAACAAGTACTAAGACTGCACAGACCCAGCAGCACATGGGTCATTTCCAGCCCTACTGCACAGTAGCAATTTGCTACTGAGCAGTAGCTTATTGCTACTGCACAGTAGGGTGGTGTCACAATGCTGACACTATGTTGCTGTAGCAATATGTAAGTAAGGCGATGTAGCCTGTTGTGTAGATGTGCTATGGGTAAATTTTTAAAGCTATTTTAATGCCTAACTTCTACTATAAAAGAAATGGGGCCTGTAATGGCCTTAAAAATGGCCTAAAAGTCTATGCTGTTGAAAGACTTGTATAATGGAAAACAAGTATGCTTTTCATTAAAAAAGTTGAGGTTTGGACGTTGGTTTTGGGCCACTTTGGGATGAAACAAAAATCTTTCAACACAATTTTGAAAATAACACTACCATAGTTTGTTACATACAACATGCACTTTTTTCACCTGAAAACGAGCTGATGGAAACTGGAGTGCATATCCCATGCAAGAAATAATGTTTACTGGGCAAAAATGAAAGTAAATTCTGCAGCAATCCATAGGGAGCAAAACAATGAGCAAGGTTGGTCCCTAGCTGTTTTTGCTTAGGTACTTACTTAGGTCTCTTTTTTTTTTCAGTCTGCCCCTCAAACACAAGATGTGTAGCTTATTTAGAAGTATGTTGTATGCGAGCAAATATGGTAACAGACAAAGGACATAGCTTTTTTCAAGTCTCTGTTCCACATTGCATCCATATGATCCAGTTTCCCTCATTCCTGCTTACCTACCAGAGATGGCTCTTAGTCTTTTTTTGACTGAATGGGAGAAATCTCCCCAACTACAACACTGTCACACTTGATACATTTCCACTACAAGTTTCAATTTGGACAGATTAACATTTTCAGGTATAAAATAGCTTCATTGGAAAATTTCCAATTAGCTCTACTTAGAAAGTTGAGAGGGGCATAGACCTAAGTCTCTCATGAGGTGACAATTGGCAAGAGGCTCCCATAAACTCCATGCTTTCAAAATTCAGTATATTATATGAAAATGTCTTAATTGTTATATAAAAATATTTTCAGATCATACTTTCAATGGGCTCTTCACTGGAGTATTTTTAATCTGTAGGAGAGGAAGGGTTGTTCATGACCATTTTGTTTCTTGTAGTAAATAAGCATAAATATGAAACCGAAGTAAGTGTATTGGAATCTGGCCAAATTTGTGTTAGGCTATTTTAACAACAGTCACAATAGAATAGATGTCACAATAGTAGATGTGAAAGTAATACCCAAATAATCTAGTCCCTTATCATGAAAGGAAGAATTGCAAAGAAAGAATCTTTTATCAGTAGCCGATGAGGTAAGATAATCAATTCAGTTTTCTTTTCCTTTTAGAATGATGGAAAGTACATAAACAGTATAGAAAGGATACAATGGGGTGGGGAAGGGAAGGAACTCATCATAGACATGGAAGAAAAAGAGGAAAATATTAAATAAAACTTGTTTCCCTATAGCACAGTCACTGAACGTGGAATAGTAATAATATGAGTTTGATGACTTAGTGCTGTTTGAAGCAGTGTTCCCAACAAAATAATGTTATTTCGAGAAAGAATAAAAGATACGTAGGACTTTTATAAAGAGGAACCTTCTGAGCTTACACAACAGCTTCTTTTAGTGTATGTGTTTTAAGTGATTCAAGGGACATGGCAGTAGGCTACAGCCAGCTGTGAGTTTCCTAATTTCAAGCTTTTATATGCTTTATAGCTGCAACACTTTCAAAATCTTCTGTTTATTGTAATGTCCTAGAGAAGTGAATTCTTTTGAATCTATCCTTTTCCTTTCTCCCTGATACTTCTCATTCTGTCCTAGTCATATGCTTGAATGGTGGAAGTGCTCTATTATTCATCAAATACCTCAAGCTCTTGCTGTCAAGTTTCTCCACTCATTTTCTGAGGATTGTCTACAAAAATTTGGCCATATGAATTCTTTGCCATTTAAGAACAAATATGAATAATGAACATTGTAAGAAGGCATTCCATGCACAAAGTGGAAAACATTAATTTCCCCTTTGTATTTATTAGTATCTCTGGTGTATTTACCTTGCACATTTCATTATACTAATGAAAACAAAAATCAAGATTAATTTTGCTTGTCATACAGAATCCCATGAATTTTATACATACAAAATTCTAAAGCAAGACAAAGGACAAAGTGAAGCATCACAGTAGTTTAAGACATTTTCTTGAAAGAAAATATTTATGTTCTGTTAAAAAGTGCAATATCTTAAATATTGGGCAGGAAATATGCTGAGAATTTTTCATGCAGAAACTCTTTACAAGCTATATTTCTAAATTTAATTTCTTAGACTTTGGGACTATTTTCCCTCCCTGTTGCTAAATGCTAGGTGACATAGATTATTGTAAACATAGAAATGGATATAAACTCTGCCTCCTCACAACCAAAAAAACTACTTCTGAAAAAGTATCAGGAGAATTCCCCTGTAAGCTTATGGGTAAACTGGAAAATATCCCCCAAATTTAATGACTGAATCTCCATATCTCTTCTGGCACTGGGAGTAAGAAGTAAACTTATTTTATTGTGTATATTGCCTGTAGCTTTTAGCTTCAGGACCTATTTTTAGTGTCAGGACCTATTTTTTTTCCCTTTGGGTAATATTTTATTTTTATTGTATTATTGAGTTTTGTTAAACAGTAAGTGTTTATATTGGTTAAAATCTTCCATCTTACAGGAACCTTATATACGAGGTACTTGATTTTATATATTTTCTCTGTTTTAATTAATAAAATTGAAAAGAATAGACAATAAGTGACAGAGTGTATAATTTGGAGGCACAGGCAATACTAAGAAATAGTAGCATGAGTCTTCATTAGAGACGTGCAAGTGTTCCCAGTTGTGATGGTCATCAATTTCAACAAACTTATCTTTGTTGGTTTCAACTTGCATGATTTTAAAACTCCTGCCTTTGCTTAAAGTTTTAATGTTTGAGCAAGAACCTTATAGCTAAATCATTATAACTGTGTGAACTATGATCAGGCTTGTTCAATTTTACAAGAATCTCTAAGATTTTGCTTGAGATGATTTGACCTGAAAGGCCACAATTTCTAAATGTTCATTTAAGGGGTCAGCAGATAATTTTCTTTTGGATTACGTCCAAAAGTTTCACGTCTCCAGAAGTTCCAAAAGTTTTGCAAAAATCTTGCTTTATACTGTATCTGTATTGTTAGATAGAGCCATTATAGCTGACTTCTACACTCGTCCAATGGCACATTGCAGCTTTACTATTCCCTGCTTTGTGTCTATGGTATAGTTGAGGGGCTGAAGTAGATGTTTTTTCTAGGATGTTTTCTACAAGTTGTTCCCTGTCAATGCAGAGGGTTGGGTTATACAGACAAGGTCATCCCTTGCCAACCAAATGTGCTATGTACATAAAATCATGAGAGCAAGGGAAGGCCGAGGATGAGTTAGAAGATGTTTTCGGGAACTAGAAGGTTTGGAAGATAGTAATCAAACTGATTACCCAGGTAGACACTTATTAAAATTTAGCCAAAGATGTTAAGTCTAGAACTTTTCACATGTGGTAATGTATGTCTGGATGCCCAGTGGCCATAGGGGCATTATATTTGCAAGAAATTTATCAGGAAAACAATGTCAGGGAATCTAGTTGCACTGCTAGAGGCTAGGAACAAGTCACTGTGGTCAACAATAGGAGAAAAGAATAGGAAATTAGTAAAATGCCTGCACTATTTGTTTGTGAGCATATGGTACATAGCCTTCTGAGAAAGATCAGTGGGATATAGATAGATTCAGTTTGAGCTACTACACATATGGACATGAAAACCACATATCCTGTAGTTCTTGAAAATATTTTAGACATGGTCTCTCTTCCTGTTAACTTATCCTTTCCTTTCAAAATCAAAACGCCAACTTAGGATTTTTAGGTGCTGTAGCAATACAAGTAAATAACAGGAAATGATGCAAAGTTAGTTACTGCCACGTTCTTTTGTTTCAGCATTAACATGTGCATTGCTAGGGCAAAATATCAACATTAACTTGTTTACTTTGCCTGCCATTTCTTATCAACATGTTTCTTCCCTTAGTTGTATTTATCATTTGAAAAGGAGAGCAGCCAAGTCCTGCAAACACTTAGTTAATTACTTCCAGAACTTTTATATTGGAACACAGATAAATCTAAATTGCTTACCAAGATTTCTGCCAAAAAATTACAGTCTTAATGTTATCTGCATTTGTCTGCTGTAAGAATTGGGGGATTTGTGAATGGGAGGCATATGATATCAATACTTTAATTCATATCAAAGGACATTTTTATTACATTATATGATCGTTTAAAATTTCTCTGAAGAATTTCACTTGTATGTGATAGGTTTTTTTGCCCTGGGAAAAGGAAAAGAATTAACAAAGGCCAGAGACTGATCCTGTGATATAAACCACGAGGCAGCATGTAGTAAGAATCTTAGAAATGACATAAAGGAAGTCAGAACAGTTTTCCTCTCTATTTTCTTCACTACTTTTGAGGATACATTTCAATTCATTCCCACCCAACAAAGTCTAAAATATGCATAAGAATCCAGGAGGTATTTAGGAGCATGTGTCTGTGAAGTACTGTATTGATATAAAAAAATAAACCTTAATGGAATGCAACATGCCTTAATTTGCACTATAAGAATAATATTTTTCTTTGAGTTACTATCAGAGATCCTGGTTTTCTCTGATTTAAAAAAAAATCCCAATTTGAGTTTAAAAAAAGTGACCCCAAATCCACATTTTTCCGAGATTAAAATGAAACGCCACTTATAAATATCTCTATATTAGTGGTGTTTCATCTTAAACATGAAAAATGTGGATTTGGGTTTACTTTTATTTATCGCTTCTCAGCCTCTTGAAGGCTCAGATCAAGTGTATATTAGTGGTATTTCAGTTTAATCTCGGAAACATGGATTTGGGGTTACTTTTTGTAACTGAAAATTGGGGATTTTTTATTAATGGAGAAAACCAGGATCCATGGTTGTTATACAGTTTGGCAAAATAAATTCACTTTTAAATCCACAAGGAGTTTGAATTATTCACTCTTAAAGGACCAAACATTATTCTTATTTTTATATTAGCCTAGTGCTTCTTCCTTTATCAAATTCATGCTATAAAAGCATTGTAATGTACAGTGTGTAACAGTAGGTGGAACCAAGTCCGTTCGCAGAGCTGTGATGTCTGTTAATCTGGGTGGCAACTCCTTGGATCCTTCAGGGGCTGGGGTGCAAAAGAAAACAGATAAGGAAGCCTGAGGCTGGAGTAAAGAAAAGAGAAAGCAACATGGAGCCTGGTCAGCCCTATGAAGGGAAGTGCACAGTACAGCTGGAGATCTCACTGGCTCGGTCAGGCAGGACCGTGGACTGAAGGAGCTGGACTCAGACTTGGAGGAAGCTTCAGGCTGCTGTTTTATCACTCTAGGGAATAAAGGGCTGTTTGGGGCACCTCTGGAGGTGTGAGAGGGAAAATTAAGGTGCTGAGTATAAGTTACCACAGTGTTGATGTATCTGTGCCTTTCCCTTTGGCCTGTTGGCTTGTGACCCAACCCCTATGACTTTCTATATAGAAGAGGAACCTCCTCCTTGCTTCTTCTGCTAGATTCTGAGGCTGCAGGTTTGGCACAATATATAGAAAGAAGTGTGGAAAATGCTGTAAACAATTAAGTAAGCAGTTATTGCTAAGCAATAGCAAGACTGGAATGGAAACTGACAGGAAATTCGAAGTTAAGGATGGAATCCCATGCATCCCAACAAGCTCCAGAACATTAAAACATGTTGTTGGGGCAAAATAATTCTTTCAAGAATTCCCATGTTGGTCACACTCTCGTTAAAATAAACAAGTTTTATCTGATAAAAGATTGCACAATTTAATGCTTCCTGTGCCTTATTTCTATTGGTCCATTCATGCTGATGCCTGATTACAAATGTCCTATTATGCCACCAGCGATGTGATTTGAAATGAACTAGACAGGAACTCTATAAGGAAATACAATCTCTTAATTTACAATAAAGCTTGGAAGAGTATATTCAAAACAGAGCTTGTTTCATTTACTACATTGCAAGAAGGCAATTATACTGAGTAGTGAAAGTTACACATGGAGAGTTATTCATTAAACTGACTTTTGCTATTTTGCATGGACACCTAAATGTTATTTAAATCTAGTGAACATACAAAGATATTTGAGGATCTATAAAAGTTATGAGTTTAGATTCATGTTAAAGAACTTCATTTCCTTGTTCTTTGACATGATGTTTCTGTGTATGGATCCAGGGTCAACCTTTAAAAAATAATAGACTTCTAAAATATTAATATCTACTTTATTGATTTACTAGCCTACTAGGCAGACACATGCATAATATTTTTTTCTATATGCTCTAGTGACTTGAAAAGATAGGAGAGGTAGAAAGACAATTCTATATCTCTATATCTATTTTTATCTATTCTATGCATCATCTAAATATATAACTTTGAAATAAGTATGTGCAGAGTAGACAGGATGGTTGGAAACAAAATAGTTTTATCTTTAAAGTAATTTATCACAAAGGGTTACAAACACAATGGCTAAATTGAAAAAAAAGAATTTAAACACAAGATAATCATAGTCTTGCGTCATAGATTGTAAAAGATGGAGAAAATACACACACACACATTACAGAGCTTTCTGTGTTGTGATTTCTTTTTATTATGATATTCCCAGTGTTGCCATTTGGTTTTGAAAATCTTTTGAGATGAATCAGTTGAGATGAGCCTATGTCTTAGGCTCTTAGAGTCAAATGGAAAGGAAAACTGAACTTTCTTCAGGATGAAAAAAGAAAGTGCTTCCTAAATATGACTGAAGTCTCTCAGTCAACTTGGGACAATTCAGTCAGTGTTAAGGGACAGATTTCCTTCCCAGCAAGGATGCACCCAAGCCTTTTTGGGGCTGAGCATGCAAATCAAGTCCCAACATATATCCATTACACTTCTTAAAATCTAATGTGTGTTTAGAGCTAGCCTTTTGTCTGGTGCCTATGCAATGATGATGGAATTCAGTACTTCTGGAAATACATGCTTCCTGGTGGTACTAGATGGAATATGTGTATTCATTTTCTGCACTATTTGACATGGTAGACCTTAGCTGAAATGTCTACCCTGCCTATCCTGATGAATCAAATGAAATTTAGCTTTACTGAATATGGATACCTCCTTAAAACTTACATATGCAATTTTTGCTTCTCTATAACCTTGATTGTCCAGTATATGTTCACTTTATTTTATTTAATATTATTTATTAAATTTCTGTAAACCAGAACTGAAATGAAATTCCAATGAGTTTCATATTTCCTATGCTGCATGCTTTTGTCAGCCTGCAGAGGAAAAACAAACAAAAAACATGCTTAACGTAAAGTACTGGAACTAAGGAATAGTAGGAAGTTCTACTGACCCAAGAGGATACTTGCACCTAAGAGAAAGTATTATTTGTTGTAGAGATATTCCAAAGTAAAGAAAAATATAAAAGAACTTCTTTATAAGTTCTTTTCACTGCAAGTTTCTGGAAAGAAAAAGCTTTTAAAAATTCCCCTTCTATACAGCAAGGTATTAATTATTTAGCATATAATGCCATATATTATGGACAATCTGTTTTGATATGCCATTTTACCAATTTACATCCATTTTACCTTTCAAAATGATATAAAAAATGTACATGTCACATCACTTGGCATGAATGTGCACCATTAATGAAAGTATCCATTTTTGCTTAAATACAGTGAAGATAAAGAGCTGTTGGATTCCCTCAATCCATTGCTTGAATCTAGTAAAATGACCATGAAGATAACATCAATAAAGATAGAAAACAAGTAGTGAGTTGCAACACTTTGTTAGAACAAATCCATAATCTTTAGAGAACAAACAGACACATACAGAATACCTAAACTGTGCTTGTAAGCACAGCCCTTGACAAAGGGAAGTGTGTACAATGCACCATAGGAATAGCCTTAGAAGATTTATGCTAGAGACCAGATATAGACAGTAAACATAAACCAATCTAAGCAGTCAGAAATCAATCTAAACCTGTAGCTGTCCAGAAGTTCAGTGCACATTGACTGGTCTAAAAATGGCAGAACCCAGTGTAAGATAGACCCAGGTGAAAGTACACTCAAAACTAATCAATTTAGTTTAGACCACTGAATCAAACTTCTGTATCAGTTCCTGTATCGATTCAAGTTAGATGGGTGTTCTCTGGCATCCAAGCCTCCTTTGCAACCCCCCACAGCCCTCCCCCTCACAGGCAGGCATGCTAGCATGTGGCTGCTCCAGCCAAGTGCCCAGTGGGCCTCACCTCCCAGCTCTCCTATAATAGAGCCAGCAAAGACCCTGTCTCCAGCGCCACTTGCTGCCTCTGGTCATCTATAAGCCACAGGCTGGGAGCAGAGGCAGGGAAGGAAATCATCTTTGCCCCTTGCACGAGCTCTGAGACCTGGGTACCCACACCCCTGGGCCATGCTTATGTACCACATCATGAACAGGGATCTGGGTTTTCTATTTCCTAAAGAAAAATGGAAAAAAACCCCCTACAGATTTCCCCCTTTACCCAAGAAAAATATGGATTTTTCATTGTAACTGAGAAATGTGAATTTTGCACTTTTGCAAAGAGCTCTCTTCAGGTTAGAAGAGTTCCAGCCTGAAAAGGGTTGGGGGAAGCAGGAGGAAGGTTGTCAGGCTGGAGTATCCATGTGTGTATACATGCACATGGCTGCCAGACAGCCTGCAGAGCAGGTCCTGCAGGTAAGTCTAGTGGTAGGGAGTGAGGTCCCCATAGGGAAAGAGAAAGTTGGGCAGGGCTGGGGCTGGGGCTGGGACTAGAGATGCTGCCCAGCCAGGTGGTGCATGGGACTTGAGGCCCAGAGCTAGAATGCACAGTTGCAGGGCCCTGGCAGCGAGTGGAATAGAGATATGGGTGGCGGTGGGAGGGGCAGCTCCCTGCTGCTGCATGCACTCCTAGGGAGGACAGGCAAGACACATGCTTCCCAGATCTGTGTGCAAGGTGGGTGCAGGGGTAGGCCGCCCACTGCAGGCATGGGCTTGCCAGGCTGCTGCCCTCTCCCAGGGCCTCCACAGCCCAGTGAGTGGGGACATAAGGGTAAGGATAATATTCTACCATACATTTGCACATAGGCATGTAATCCAAATCTCTGTCTGGCCCAGGGGCAGGCAAAATACAGCCCACAGGCCAGATCTGGCCTGCCAAGCATTTTCATCTGGCCTGTGGGTCCCCCAACAAATTATACCCTGCCCAGGCCTTCCACCCAAGAGGGTGGAAGCGAGGTGCCCAGTGTACACACAGCCCAAACGTGTACCCTACTGTCTGATTCCCACACTTATGGGTCGAAGGGTCTGGCCAGCCAGTGTGCAGCTTCCTTGCAGGGCTGGTGTTTCTGCAGCCCACGGGACCATCTCACTTCCCCTGTTTCCTGCTGGCTCCAGACAGCAGGTAAGGAAGCAGCTGGGAGGTGGCTTGGAGCATGGGGTCTGGGGCTGGTGGCAGTGTGGAGCCTGCGGCCAGGGGAACAGGGGGCAGCCACAATGCAGAACTGGGGTGGGCAGCATGCGGGTGTGAGGGAGAGTGTGAGGGAGAGTGGGGTGTGTGTGTCCCCCATTGCACACAGCCCTGGCAGGTGGTGGCAGTAGCAGCAGGCAGGGTGTTCAGGGAGCAGGTGCCTGGTGGGATGTGGCTCCAGTCAGTGCTGCACATCGCAGTGAGGAGAGCACTTTCCGTGAAGCCGCCTGTATTGCTGGTGCCCCCTGACACTCCATGTGCAGCCCCTGCACTCACACAGAAGAGAGGGAAGCCCCACATGCAGGAGGCAGGTGTCTTCCCTGCTGGGGCTGTTCAGCACCAGAGAGAAACTTCAGGCTTCAGAGCTTGCTGCCTTCTCTGCATGGGGCTTCCCTCCCCTTCAGTACAGCCCCTGTGGGGAAGGCAGCTAACTCCAGTACATGAGGCTTCTCTGTTACTGCACAACCCCAGCAGGAAAGGTACCTGGTTCCAGGACATGGGGCTTCCCTCCCAGCTGTGCTAGTGCAGGGGCTGTGCATGAGTGGCAGGGAGCACTGGCGATACAGGCAGCCACATGGAGGCTGCGCTCGTCACTGTGATGTGCAGTGCTGGCCAGAGTTATGCCCTACCAGACACATCTTCCCTGAGTGCCCCACCTGCAGCTGAGACATGGGGGGTATGTGGGGGGGGGGGGGGCCCACACCCCCTAACCTTCCTCACACCCACACCCTGCTCCCACAACCACCCACATATATACAATCCCCAACATACTCTACGCCTCCTCACACAGAGCCACACCCCCACACCTCACCATACATGACCACCATACACACACACACACCTTATATCACACTCATACCCCACACCCCCCCACACACCACACATACCACTCACACAGCATACACACACCTCATATACCCCACACATACCACATACCCCCCACACCACACACACCATACATACCACAAACGTGCCATACACATACCACACACATACCCCACATACCCTCCAACCAAACTACACATATCACACACATGTACCACACCCCCCCAGATGCTACACCCACATCCTCCCCCCACAATGGACAAAACTAAGAATTTATTTTTGAGTTATTATGCCATCACCTCAATATATAATACATAAACACAAACTAGACAAAATATTTTTTTGTAAAAATATTAAAATATGTTATAGTAGGTGTTTGACTTTTAGTTTATGATTGGGTTTTTTTCTGGCTCCAAGATGGCAAACTCCCCCCCCTCCCAAAAGGAGTATTTCTGGGGGGCAAGAGGAAGGACTTCCAGTGGCAAAGGTCAGGGGTTAGGAGTGGTACTTCTGGTCCCAAAATGGTGACAAGGGGGCAGGTCAACTGTCAAGGGGTGGAACTACCCATGCAGCCCCTGACAGATCACCAAAATTCATTAAACGGCCCTCCAACTGAAATAATTGCCCACCCATGGTCTAGCCCATAGTCTGTAAAAGACTTCTAGGCTAGGGACAGACATTCAAAAAGCTGGGGCCTGAAATGATTCAATCTGTGCAGGTTTAGCTAATTTGCCTGGATTGAACCAATTTGCAAGTGAATAGTTTCATAGTTTCTAGGGTCAGAAGAGACCTGAGTAGATCATCTAGTCCGACCCCCTGCCATGGCAGAAGAGAGTACTGGGGTCAAACGACCCCAGCAAGGTGTTCATCTAACCTCCTCTTAAAAACCCCCAGGGTAGGAGCCTGCACTACTTTTCTTGGAAGTTTGTTCCAGATCTTAGCCGCCCTGACTGTAAAGTAGCACCTCCTGATATCTAGCCTAAACCTACCCTCTGCCAGTTTGTGACCATTATTCCTGGTCACTCCTGGCAGTGCTCAGGGGAACAGGGACTCCCCCAGTGCCTGCTGATCCCTCCTGACTAGTTTATAACAGGCCACTAGATCCCCCCTCAGCCTTCTCTTTTGAAGGCTGAACAGGTTCAGGTCCCATAGCTTCTCCTCATAGGGCCTGCCCTGCTGTCCCCGATCATAAGAGTGGCCATCCTCGGACCCTCTCCATGCTGTCCACATCCCTCTTGAAGTGCAGCTCCCAGAACTGGACACAGTACTCCACCTCTTTGGACCTGCTCGAGATGCATCTGTGGATGCATGACAAGGTACGGTTGGCCTTCCTGACTGCCTCCTGACACTGCCGACCCATGCTCATCTTGGAGTCAGTGATGACTCCAAGATCCTTTTCTGCCTCCATGCTGACAAAAGGGGAGTTCCCAACCTGTAGGTATGGTGCCGGTTGTTCCTCCACAGGTGTATCACTTTGCACTTGTCTGTGTTGAATCCCATCCTATTCTTATCCGCCCACCCTTGTAGCCTGTCTAGGTCCAATTGTAGCCTGTTGCTTCCTTCTAGTGTGCCCACATCTCCCCACATCTTAGTGTCGGCAGCAAATTTGAATAGGATGTTTTTTACCCCCTCGTCCGAGCCACTGATGAAGATGTTGAACAGCGCGGGCCTGAGGATCGAGCCCTGCGGAACCCCACTGCCCATGTCCTTCCAGGTTGAGAAGGACCCATCCACTACCACCTTCTGGGTGCAACCCTCCAGCCAGTTGGTGACCCATTTGACTGTGTGTGTGTCAACACCACAGTCCCCCAGTTTCTTAATGAGAACGGGGTGAGAGACAGTGTTGAAAGCCTTCTGGAAGTCCAGGAAGACTATGTCTACTACTGCCCCTGCATCTAATGATCTGGTGATCTGATCGTAAAAGGCCACCAGTTTGGTCTGACAGGACCTGCCACTGATGAACCCGTGTTGGTTGCCCCTAAGAATGCAGTCCCCTGCTGGCCCCTCCTGGATGTGTGCCAGAATAATTTTCTCAAACAGCTTGCCTAGGATCAAGGTAAGACTAGCTGGCCTATAGTTTCCCGTGACCTCCTTCTTCCCTTTTTTGAAGATGGGAACCACATTGGCCCTCTTCCAGTCCTCCAACACCACACCAGAGCACCATGAGTGCTCATAAAGCCGTGCCAGGGGTCCTGCAATGACCTCGGCCAGTTCCCTTAGAACTCTAGGGTGGAGATCGTCCAGACCGGCTGACTTGAATACATCCAGTCCCTCCAGAAGCTCCCTAACTAGTTCCTCGCTAACTCTTGGCCCAGGTGTGCCTCCCCTGGGGCCCGAGGGGGGCCCAGCAGGGAGGTGGCTGTTCTGGTCCCTACTTAGGAAGACAGAGGCAAAGAAATCATTAAACTTGTTAGCTTTGTCGTTTGGTGTGACGACCAAATTTCCCAACGTGTCCTGCAGGGGGCCCACATTACCTGGGACCTTCTTTTTACCCCCTACATATTTAAAGAAGGACTTCTTATTGTCCTTAATCTGGGAAGCTAGTCCTAATTCCATCTCTGCCTTGGCCTTCCTGACTGCCCCCCTACATCCCCGAGCGACTGCAGTATAGTCATCCCTGGTGATGACCCCTTCTTTCCATTGGGTGTACGCCTCCCTTTTAGCAAGGAGACATTCCTGGATGCTTTTGGTGAGCCATGGAGGCTTGTGTGCCCTCCTGCTCCCTTTGATCCTCATTGGGATTACCTTCCTTTGGGCTTGGAGGATCGTCTCCTTAAGGAGCGACCACGCTCCTTGGACACCTGGCTCCCCTCCCCTCCGGGACCTCAGCGCTTCTCCAACTATCCTCCTTAGCTCGTTGAAGTTTGCCCTCCTGAAATCTAGGGCTGCTTTGCCACCTTGCACTGGATGGTGAATTCCAGGAGGCAATGATCACTGTCACCCAGGTGGTCAAGCACCTGCAGCCCCCTCAACAGGTCATCACCCATGGCCAGCACTAGGTCCAACAAGGCATCTCCCTTGGTGGGGCTGTGCACCTTCTGGGTTACATGGAGGTCCTGCACTCTAAGAACCTACGTGAGAGGTCAGACCTGGCTGACTGCTCTTCCCAGCAGATGTCTGGGAAGTTCAGGTCCCCCATGACTACCACATCCTTAGACTTCACTACCTCTGAGAGCTGACCCAAGAATTCCTGGTCAAGCTCTTCTCCCTGGTTGGGAGGTCTGTAGTAGACTCCCACCATTAAGTCTCTTTCCCCTTGACTGCCTTGTACTCTAACCCAAAGCACTTCAGAGTGTCCCTCCCCTGACTCCTTGCTAATTAACGAGGATGTGTATTCCTCCTTAATATACAGTGCCACGCCCTCACCTCTCCTTCCTATCCTGTCCCTCCTGTACAGCCTATAGCCCTTGACAGTCACTGCCCAGTCATGTGTTGAGTCCCACCACATTTCAGTGATCCCCACTATGTCCAGGCTGGTGTCAGCTAGCAGGAGGGTGAGTTCCTCCTGCTTCTTTCCCATACTACGAGCGTTTGTGTAGAGGCATTTGAGGCCTCCTGTGGATGTGTGTACTGACCCCCTAGTCCTAGCATTGCCCTGGCCACTATTCGCTTACCTGTTTATTTGTTTTGAATAATATTCACAAAATGCAGGAACCTGCTTCTAGTGGCTCAAGCCAGGTGCTGTGGGTGCTATAGCGTGCCTTCAACTGCAGGCAGGCAGTGTTGGTTGTGGCTAGGAGTGAACTTGCCAAGGAGGGATTAATTCCCCCCCTCCCTGTTCCACAGCTCCAAGCCAGGGTCCACTGAGCACTTCCTCCTCACTGTGGCAGCAGGTGGGTCATGTCCAAACATCAGCCACTATGGCCCCTGAGGCAGAGTGGGAAGGGAGGGGGATTATTTTCCCCTCTACCCCCAGGGGACTACAGCCAGGGTCTGTCCACCTGGGCCACTACGGATCCCTCAATTGCTCCCTGCAAGTGGTGGGATAAGGTCCTTCCCTGCCCCTGTCACCAGATGCCTTAGCTAAGATGCCCTGCTAGCTGGCCTCTACCTCTGCCCCTGCCCTACAGCTGAAGCAGCAATGAGGAAGCAACCTGATGGAGGCTGAAGCCCCTCTCAATTGTCCTAGGAGTGTGAGCCTCTTCCTGGCAGGGGGCTGCACTGCCAGACTGTGTGGGTGGAAGCTTTAGCCCAGCAGATTCTGCCCAGTGCATGGAGGTCTGGCTTCAACTCCAGCTGCTTTCCACTTGCCTTCTCTCCCCACCCAGGGGCTGCTCATTGCGCTGGGTAGGCAGAGTGGGCTGAAATCAGCTGGAGCTAGAGCCAGAGCTCCAGGATGGGGCAGAAACCACGGGGCTGAAGCTCCCTCCACCCTGAGTGGTGCTGTGCAGCTGGGCAAGAGCCACAGCTGGACGTGAGGAGAAGAGGACAACCCTGATGAATCCAGCCAGCAGTCAGCTTCCCCTTGCCTCCAGCAGCTACTCCCCCTCCCCCTCCTGCCCCTGCTGTGCCACTCAGAGTGGTGAGGGGGAGAGTAGCTTCAGCTTAGCAGCTTCTGCTCAGAGCACAGAGCTCTGGCTCCAGCTGCTTTCTACCTGCTTCCCACTCAGGGACTGCTTATTATGCTGGGTGGGTGTAGGAAGGCAGCCAGAGCCAAAGCAAAACGTCCCCTCACCTCCCAGAGTGGAGCGGCGTGGAAGGGGCCAGAGGGAGTAGGGGAGGGGGAGTAGCTGCAAGAGGTGAAGGGAAGTTGGCTGCTAGCTGGGCTTGGAAGGGATGTTCTCTTACCCTTACATCTAACTGTTGCTCCTGCTCCTACTCCTCCATGCAGTGCTGCTCAGGGAAGGGGGAGCTTCAGCCCAGCAGCTTCTGCCCAGTGCCTGGAGCTCCAGCTCCAGCTCTGCCTTCCTTCTGCCTGCCTGGCTCTAAGAGCAGCCCCTGCAGGGGGTGGGAGCTGAGTGGAAAGCAGCCAGAGCTGGAGCCAGAGCTCCATGCACTGAGCAGAAGGCACTGGGCTGAAGCTTCCACCTGCCCACCCAGAGCTGAGCAGCAGTGGCAGTAGCAGCTGGAGGCAAGGGATGCAGAAGAGCCTGGCCGACCCCAGCCAGCACACAGCCTGTAGTGCAGCTGCAGCTGGTGGGTACTGCACAGGACAGGGGTATGGCAGGGGCTGCGAGTTCCTGTAGCAGGTGGCGGCCAGGCTCCAGGCCTGCTGGTGCCTCTGGGCCGACCTGGGCAGCCCACTGTTTGGCCAGCCACCGCCCATGCCCCCCCAGCCTGAGCCAAGGGCCTGTCCCCCACAGGTTGGCCCTGCTCAGCCCCGCAGCCCTAGCCCTACAGCTGCAGGTGAGGCAGGCCAATGGCAGTACCCCCATCCCTGCCACTGGAGGGGGAGCGGGGCAAATGCCTGATGGGCTGTTACCCCTGGCCAGGTAGACCTCAGCTGTTATGGCCTAATGGGAGAGGGGAGATGCAAAATAAACCCCTTTCCTGTTTCCTTGCCTCAGGGTGCCATGCCCATTGGTGTCTGGCCATGCCTTCACCCCAGCTAGACAGCAGAAGCGCAGGGCCAGCCCTGCTTTATGGAGCAGAGACCACAGCCTAGCCCAGGATCATCCTGGACTTAACTTAAACCAGGAAGGGGTCTGGGAAAGACATTGCATAAAACAGTTTGACCCAAAACATGTAAGTCTGATACTACATTCAACCAGGTTTATCTTAAACCAGTTTCAGCCATTTTAATGGGCACTGAGTTTCTGTTCTGTTACAAATTTAACCCTGTTTCTGATCACTTAAACCAGTTTATGTGTAATGTCTGTTCCTAGCCCTAAAGACAAACTGACAGTATGGACTTAGAAAGCTGAAAAAGCCATGACAGAAAACCACACTGTGACGGGTGGGAAACAGCTTATCTGATAATGCAGATTTTCACAAATGTGACAACTAGTTTCTAGGGTACTAGAACCTAGAAGGCTCTCACTATCATGCCAACATTTTGAAACAGAGACAGAACTGGGAAATTTCCTAAGTAAGAATATTAAAGTAAATGGCTTATTTTGCAAGACTATTTATGGAGAGAACACTGGGGGAAAACAAAAACCTGTTTTCCCTTGTCAATCTGTTTGTATTTAAGGATTTGCAAAAGTAGATCTCTATGGAGTTTTCTCCCCCTAATTCTAAGAAATTTAGTACATGCTTCTGTGTTTGCTTTGTACTAAGTGAAAACAATTCCACAAGAAAAATAAATATTCCTTTCACTTCAGTTTCAATGAATGGCTAGCTTCTGCCTTCTTAGGAAGAGGTCTATCTTGGCCCTAGGGAATCTAGTTTCACAATTTGGAAACATGAACCTAAACAAGATAGGTAGCAAAGGAAAAGGCACCTGAAAGTATGTACTTTTTTTGTGCCCATGGGATGCTTTTTCCCACATAGCATCCATGTAGTATACATTACCAGGTACGTATAAAAATCATGTTAATGATGGGTGTTTCTTAAAACCTCCCTGCAAGAAGAAAGAATTAATGTCCTACAAACAAAGGGAGAATTACTATAGGCAACAATTAAAAGTCTGTCCTCAGTGCAATGTAAAAAAGAAAGAGATACAGATCTTCTGCTTTGCACTATTCAACAACATGCCTATTAACAAGAAAATGGAGAGTGCTGTCATTTCATCTTTGTAAGGATTTTATTGACTAGATGATTCTGCCTTGAGTGCTGGTTAATGTACTCAGAATTAATTAGTCAGGCTCAAACTGTTCATTCCAGTTAAAAAGCCTGATACAAGAAGCTGAGGAAGGAAACAAGAATTTTACTGCTTTTTCCCCCAAATTGTTTGGAATAGCCTGGTAAATACTCCCTTTCCAAAACTCCACTGTGGATACTGTAAGAATTCATATCCTTTTCTAAGGACTACATAAGAGGTTTCAAAATCACTCTCAGTTCTAGGCCAGATCTAAAACACAGGGCTCTTTTCAGGCAGGAGTAGCATGGGCAAGCTGCAACAATGGGGCCAGCCTCTGGGCAAACTGTGATGGGGAAAACAGCTGCAGGGCAAGCAGACTACATTGGCATAGACCTTGCTTCTGAAGCCCTGTCCAACATGTCCCAGGGCCCTGGGTTCAGTGCAAGCCATACTACCTCATAGGCCTGACCCCAAAATCCCCGGCACCCAAGTAGCCCAGTGGAGAAGCACCTTGGGCTAGATAAAAGATCACAGGCTCTATCGCTTAATGTTCTTGAATGTACAATAAATGTGAATCCCAGAAATCAGGGGCATAAACTCAGTAGCTCTTTAGTTCCATACCTGCTTTATGGCTTAGGTGAAATAGAACATATCCTTTGCCAGTAGCTGAATACTGAGCTCTCAGAAGGAGGATTTTTCAAAAGATTTCATAGATTTCATAGACATTAGGGCTGGAATGGACTTCGTAAGATCATTGGGTCCAGCTCTCTGCCCAAGGGCCCGGAAGTCAGCTGGGTTCAAATGATTCCAGCAAAATAAGCATCAAAATAGTAAGGGACCAGTAAAAGAGTTAATGTAATATAAACTTTTGAGGGGGGTTTCTGGAGTCCGCTAACAGAGATGTGCAACTCTTCTCTTTGACTTGATCCTGTTCTTTCTAGAGTCACAGAGTCACTAGAGTCATAGAGAAGTAGGGCTGGAAGGAACCTCCATAAGTTATCTAGTCCATACCCCTGCCTGAGGCAGGATCATCCCTATCCAAACCATCCCATACAACTATAATCTAAACTCTACATAAGACTGCCCTGAATCCTGACACAAAATAGACCTAAACTGCCACAGGTAAAGGAGGCGAACCACAGCAGCCAATGCCCTGCCTCTATAAAATGTTTTCAATATATGCCCAGGAAGTCCTGAGTAGAGGGCCATGCGTCCTGATACAGAGGAAGGCAAAAATCCCTACAGTCTATACCAATCTGATCATGGGGTAAAATTCCTTATGACCCCAAATACGGAAATTGATCTGACCCTAAGTAGAGGGACAAGAAAACTCCAATTCTGCTCCTAGCAAAATAACCAACACACCCTAATTGAAGTCTTGGGTCTCTGGGGAGGCATAAAAACACCCTGACACATAGGAGAAAGAGATGTGGGGGAGAGGGAGTAACCATCAAAACCCAGAAGCATGGAAAATACAATGGTATAACATAGGCCTAGATAATCTATACCTAGATTATCCCCAACTGTCCAATCTCTTCTGGAACACCTCCAGTGATGATGAATCCACAACCTCCCTATACAGTCTATTCCACTACCTCCAGATTTTGACCATGAAGAGGTTTTTTCCCAATATCCAATCTAAACTCACTTGGCTGCAACTTCAAGCTATTGGTCTGCATCTGCCTCTCTTTATGGCAGTCCTTCAAATATTTGAAGACTGCTATCATGTCTCCTCTTAAGCACCTTTTCCAGAAGCTGAACATGCCTAGCTCCTTCAGCCTCTCCTCATATGAATTGCCTTTCAAGCTCTTGATCATCTTTATTGTCTGCTTCTGGACCCTTTCTAACTTCTCCATGTCCTGTTTAAAATGTGGAGCCCAGAACTGCACATACTACTCTACATAAGACTAACCACTGTGGAGTAGCTGTTGAGTAGCTCTGCCTTCTTTGTATCTGGTTAGGAGTTCCCCCAGGCTTGTTAACAGAGGACCTACAGCTTTCTTGGTCCTTCTTTTTTGGCCAGCATATAGAACCTCTTCTCGCCGTTCTTAGCCTCCTTTGCCAGGTGCAGCTTATTCTTCATCTTTGCCTTCTTGATTTTGTTCCTTCAGGTTCCTGGTATGCATCCTTGGTGACCTGCCCATTCTTCCATTGCCTGTATACTTTCCTTTTGCATTTGAGGAATTCTAGAAGCTCCTTGTGCAGCTACATTGGTCTTTTGCCATTCTTCTTGTGCTTCTATCATGTCAGGATAGTTTCTTAATGGATTTCCCATGTTGTGCCCTGTTGAAACTCCCAGCTGCCCAGGCACCTTTATCCTTCAATCTATCCTCCCATAGCACCATACCTATTAGCCTCTTGAGTTGGATAACATCCACCTTTTTAAAATCTAGAGTCCTAATTTTATTGACCTCATGCTTTTCCTGTCTCAGAATCTGGAATTCTGGCGTATCACTTCCTCCCAAGTTACCTATCACCGTCACATCCTCCACCAGTTCTTCCTGTTTGTCAGGACAAGATCTAAAATAGATGATTTCCTAACTGTATCCTCTACTTTATGGAACAGAAAGTTGTCATCTGCACAAGTAAGGAACCAGCTTGATGTTTTATGTTTGGCTGCATTATTCTTCCAGTAGATGCCTGGAAAAAATCGTCTATCAGTACCATCCCATAGCTTTTTGGATAGAGCTGCCACCTGTTTGAAGAATGCCTCATCAACCTCTTTATCCTGATTAAATAGCTTATAATAAATCCCCAACATTATATCAGTGCCACATCTGTCACCTTTCATCTTCACCCACATGTGTTCTGATTTGCCGTCATCTTCATCCTGAACCAGGGAACAAGTGTTTGTGTTTTTGACATACAAGGTGACAACAACACCTTTTCTCCCAACCCTGTCCTTTCAAAACAGAGTATAACCCTCAATGTTCCATTCCAGTCATAAGAACTGTCCCACCAGGTCTTGGTGATGCCACTCAGATATTAATTCTTTTCAAAGTTTGCAGCCTCTAACTCTGTTTAGCCTCAAGAGGGGAAGCCCTAGTTCAAAACCCTGATCTCAACATTTCACATTCATTTTATATTAAGTAGTAATTGGATTAAATACTGAAAATATTTTTTTATGATTAGAGACTAATGACCAACTCCCCTCCTCATCTCTGGGCCACAGGCAAGTTTCCTCCAGTTCCCTTTCTATGTCAAGTAATCTAGAATACCTTTTCTGCAAGCTTCAAGTGGTAAGCTTCAAGAAAACTGAATGATGAGTGTGAACACTCTCCCACTCTGAAAAGTCCCTAGCTTGATATGGCTGGGAGGATATGTCTTCAGGCTGAAGAGAGAACTGAATGCTTGCCATCCCACAACTCACAATGAGTGCTCTCACCACTAGAATATTACCTCTTCCTCTTTTTGCAATATACAAGACAGCAGAGACTCCTGTTTCCTGGTAAAATGAAAAATTTAAGATCCTAACTCCAGAATGTTTTTTCTGACTGTGAAGCTTAATATTACACAGGCACCTAATTCCCCAGGAACTAAGAATTTAAGACACACTCTTTTCTGAAGGGCTTCTTACTGGTAGTTTAAATAGGTTCTTATTCAACATGCTGTCAGTTGTACATCCATTTTCAAATGCCCAAGGATGTTGTGTAACAATATGATGGTCATCATGGCTGAAAAGTCCAAAATTCACAGCCAGATCACAGCACCAGCTGCCATTTTTGTGGGTTTTTTGTGGTAGTGCCCCCCATGCTGCTGATTGACCAAGGAGCCAAAAACCACAGCATAGTTACCCTGATAAGCCCACAAAAACTATTAATTGATGTGCTATTAAGTAATCTAAGCATTCATTTAAACACTAAACTGAAATGTCTTATGAAATGTGATTAGCACTAAGAAAGAAGACAGCTGGTTGACTGAACCATGGTGGTACTGACAAGTTGTACTTGCAGTACTGGTTCAACTTCACAGCTATTGCCTGGAGAAGGTCCCTTCTCAACCAATTTTCATGATGAAAACTTGAAAGTTCTTGTGATGCTATATCTTTGGCCCAACTTATCAAATACATCAGCTTGTTGTGTGCCTGCTGTATCACAGCCTGTTGGCAGACGCAGATTAAAATGTATAGGAGCCCTGGGCAAACACAAAATCGGGGGCCCCCTCTAGAGGTTCAGTGATATATCGGTTATATATCGGATTGGCACCAATAAAAGAAAAATATTAATTGGCTATTGGCTTTTTTTGGCTGGTATAGCTGATTAATGTCACCAATAAATACCGCATACACATAGCCAGGCATGCAGCCATGCAGCTTGGATAGTAGTATCCTGCCCATAAGTCAGTTGGAAAGGGGAAGAGTCATGGTGGAGGGAAGGGGCAGATGGAGGCCCCCATGGTGAGGGAGTGGGGCAGGGTAGACTCTGCCCAGCCAGGGCAGTGAATATGACCCCAGGGCTGGGAGCAGAACAGAAGCATGGATGGCTCATCCAGGGAGTGCAGGAGGATGAGAAAGGGAGGCGGCTTCACGCTGCTTTATGCACCCTGGGGGGAGGCATGGGAGACATGTGCCAGCTGAATGAACCACCCACTGCTCCATTCTGCTCCCGGTCTTGGGGTCACATTCATTATCCTGGCTGGGCAGCACCTGCCCCTACCCCTGCCCCTGCCCCACTCCCTCCTTCATCATGAGGGCCTTGATCTTCCACACCATGCCTCATCCCACCCCTGTACCCTTCCCCCCCACAAACTTACCTGCAGAACCTTTAATTTTGCTGATTCCACTGTGCACCCCTTCCACTGATTGGTGGAGGGGTCCCACATCCGACTTGCTCCTCAGCAGGGAAGTAAAAGCCATGGTTTGAAACTTGGCACTATTTAACTTGGCACTATTTTTGCCTCTCCTCTGCTGCTTGGCTGAGCAGCCCTGGCACACATGGTATTGTCAGACAGAAATGCTGAGATCTTGCTAAATTCTAAGTTGTAGTTGACAACAGCCTTCACTACATCCTGTGATGTAGTAGAAAAATTGACAGATATGAGGTGGACCGCCTGTGTTTGAAAAACAGGTAGGTCCCAGTCTTTCCAGCTCCCAGGTACAAATAAAATATGCAGGACATAATTATCTTTAGGATCAGTGGCTTTATCAGACACAATGGAGATGGAATCACATACTACCAATGTAGATTTTGTGGACTTTACATTTGAAGCAATCACTTCAGGGTGACAGTCTTAGTGAAGCTTATTTGTACATGGGAAATGTCCAGCATTTGTCATGCTTGTTCTTAGGTAGTCCTTTAACTTTGGGTGATCACTTTTCCCCAGCGGGTTGTCTGCTGCCATACAAACCTTCACGAGGCAAAACTGTTTTCCGTGATCTTTTTAAAAGAGTGAAGACACGGTCATTAGTTTATTGCTCAAATCTTTAGCCTCTGCAGCAACCTTTTGCTTCAAGTGCACCTCAGATTCTAACTGCTGATCTATACTGTTTTTCCTTGGCACATCCAGAATCACCTTGCAGGTAATATAGAACAATTTGCCTCCATCTGTGTGCAAAATCCCTGCAGGATTCTGACTTATCCAGTCCAGATCTAAAATGTATTTTACCTTCTTTGAAAATTTCTTCTCACTATTCATCTTCCTCAGGCTGCAGCATGCTCAGCAGCATGCTTCTTGCTACCTCAAAGAAGGTGTCGCAGGCCTTTTGCTTTCCTTACTGGCCCCAGACTGGTGCCTGTACTGAGCTGAAGTCACAGGTTCAGGCTCATTAGCTTCCCCTCACCCCATATGCTCCAAGGCTTCAGGGTTTCCTGAGCTTGTTTTTGCTTGTTGGTAGGTTTGTTTTTTTGTTCTCAGGCATTCCCCCTAAAATTGTAGAAATTGCCATATTTTGTGGAAGATGCCTAATTTCATATTTTGCAAGAAAAATGCAAAATCACTATTTCAGTAGGTCCCTAGTCATTACATATGGACTAGTAGGATCAAATGGAAAACTGAAGTCCAAAGCTACCTCACATTTATACTAGTCTGTGCACGTGCATTTAGCAGAATAATTGGATAGACTGTATGTCATTGATAAGAAAGCACATTAAAAATGAAGCAGACTGCTGTAAAACTATCCATCTGTATACATCAGTGCAGGCACAAGAATAATTATACTACACTGTATATTATAACAGCAGTGAAGTTATTTACCTACCAGATCCTTTCTGTTCATTAGTGGTCCATTCATTAATTCCAGAAATATGGACAGAAATTAAATTTAGATTCAATATGGCAAAGAGCAAACTCATAAGCCTGACAGAAAATAATCCAAATTAGGATATCCACTGGGCAAATAAAACTTTATGAGTTAAGACAGATTTTGGAAAAACAGTAATGCGAATGCTACATTTAAGTTGGCATGGAGACAGTAATACAAGAAATCTACTACAGAGACCACATAACACTGGGCAGGGAGCTACTAGTTTCTCTGTGTGTGTGTATGCATGTGTGTATATGTGTGTGTGTATGTGTGTGGGTGCACGCACATTGGTATGACTGTGCTTAATACTGTATCCAGTTCCTAAATACACTTATGTATATAATAGGGGAATAGAATCTTTGTTACTGGGAAGCCTTAGGCAAACTGGAATGAAAAAAAAGAAACAAGAATGATTAAAATGATTAAGATGCTGGAAGGACTTATTTATAGGTAAAGATTAGAAAAAAATAAATGTGTAGTTTGGCTAAGAGGTATAGAAGAAGTGTTAGTCTTGCACAAATAGATGAAATAGATTAAAACTATACAAAGGGCACATTTACATGCCACCCTATGGCAACCTAGAAAGGACACTGTGTGCCATTCATGTGTGTCTACAGGTGACCGTCAGCTATGTTGCTGAGTGCCGCTATTGCAGTGCAGCGGCAAAATCCACCCATGTGCCATGTGTATGGTGCAGTAACCGCATGTATTTCATTGTGCTTTAGTACGTTCAAAAAGAAGTACTAAACCACAGCATCACAGCAACATTGCCATAAGGCGATGTGTAGATGTGCTCAAGGACAAGTATTTTAGATAGTAATAACATGTAACTTTGGCAATAATGAGATGCTAGAAAAAAACTGGGCTCAGTGGCCTCATCTACATAAGATGCTGCCTGCACAGTAACCCATCACACTATATATATATATGTATGTAAGTATGTATGTATGTATACGGCATTTCATTTTAATCATGAGAAAAATGTGGATTTTGGGTTATTTTTTATATCTGAAAAATGAGGATTTTTTATCAGAGAAAACCGGCATCTCTGCTTATAACCAGCTTTGGCAGGGACATAGACTGAATGGGCTCTCTCATGCATGGCTCCATGAAAAACAGGGACAAATTTGCTGTCAGTTCTACAAATTAAAATTCAGCCTAACTCCACTGAAGTTCACAGATTGCAATAGTGCATAACTACCCACAAGTTGGTTTTACTGTCTTCTGAGAGCTGAGTCACCACAGTCTGTTCATGCTGATTCTGAAATACTGTCATATTTGCTGTGCTCAAATTTTAAGCCTTCACTTGAGGCTACTATTGATATAATAGCATGATTTGAGCTCTAAAAGAACACTGTGGATTAACTGTAGCCAAGAGGAGGGAAATAAACTTTTACTCCCTAAAGACTTTTAGGGTGATGTTTGCCAATTTGAAACCACAGGAAGCTTTGCCACTGATATCAGTGATAAAAAAATAACCCCTAATGAATAAAATTATTACCCCTAATGAGTAAATTTATGAATCCTTTTCATGGCACTGGAATTTTGAAGGATCTGGTAGGTAAATAAGTGTTGAATATAACTGGACTGTATGTAGGGACCTATGGAACTGCAGCATAAGTGCATTACGCAACAGCTCCTTTAATCTTGCTTGTTTCACTGCACACCTACACTGCCCCTGATTGGTTGGCGGGCCCCTGTAGCCCCACTCACTGCTGATTGGCCAGGAGGTAAAGATGGTAGTTTCATACATGCTACAGTTTTTGCCTCCCAACTGATTAGCAATGAGCAATGGAGCTGCTGCAGCCCCTCTGCCATTCAGCAGCAGGAGGCAAAAATTGCAGCATATTTAAAGCCATGTTTTTTTCCTCCTGGCCAATCAGCAGTAAGCAGTGGGGCTGCTGGGGCCCCTCCACCAAACAGAGGTAGGAAGGGCACATGACAAGATGAGCAAGATTAAAGGAGCTGCTGCACAGCACACTTCCACCACGATTTCAGTAGGTCCCTAACTATATGCATACAATACATACTGCACACATCAAATATTTGTTTTATAGATTAACACAAGACTCTGAATTCTTTATACAATGGGAGTTTTGTCAATAAATCAATAACCTTGTATGTATGTATTAAATCAATAATTCTAAAAACTATAAGGGGAAAATCAGATATAATGTGGAGACGGATTTTGCTTTGATCATGCTTCTTTCTATTGAAAATAATTGAAAATATATAAAATTATGTTTGATGTTTAAGGAATGGAGGCTTCTATATAATCTGTACAAAAAGGTTCAGTGACAAATGATCCTTTGGCAAAGCTTGATTCTCACTGGAGCTTGTATTTATTATTTAGAAGGCAGATGTTATTTGCATATATGAATATATCCAGAAAGAATTTTAACCTACGCATTCAATACTTTTAACAATTATAAGCAGCTCGTTGGATCCAGTTGAATTATTGAGTTTAACCCTTCATCCTATGCCTCTGCCACCTTCTTTCCCTAGAAAGTCTAGTGTTTATATTGGAGTTAAATCTTGAAGTTCTTACTCAAAGTCAAATTTGCAATTCTTACTCCTATTGAGTAAAATCTGGCTACTTACAACACCCCATTAAAAATAATATGAACAAGGAAGGCAGAAGCAAACTTTTATTTTTTATTAAGTCCTTACTCAGACAAAATTCCCATTGTATAAAGAATTCAGAGGCTTGTGTTAATTTATAATACATGTAAAAACAACCACTCCCACTCCTATATTTGATGGTTCCCCTAAACTACTTGATGACAGAAGCCTTTTGTATATTCAACTTGGTTTTCAGAAGATACTACACTAAAAATGAAAGATTTAGAAACCATGCTTCTTATAAACACTGCATTCCTAATCATTCCTCACTTTGCCTAGCTACCAGGAAAAGAAGTGTTGCCTGTTTTAATGCAAACAGCATAAAGTTTTAGAAAGCACGTAAAACAAATACCAGGCCAATCAATACCAGGAGAATGAAGCAAGAAATCCTGTTCAGTGTTGACAGGAAGAAGTTAACTCCTCACAATCTGAAATTCAGTCAAGTCACAGTGTTCTTGTTTTGATATATAAAACTGGTCTCAGCAAGCAATATCAGTTGAAAATGCATTGCTGGAATAAATATATTGTATTGCAACACTTCCAATTCCATACGTGATTTGCACAATACACTCTATAAGCTATGCCCTGATAAAAACAGCATTTCTCTAAATACATAGCCTATGTAGGAGATTAGCTCATAGGTGCTAGCTCATTAATATGAGACTCGTAGAACTGCTTTCTCTATTTACCATTGAGGGCAGTGCTAGAAGGTAGAGTATGAGTCAGGTCCCCTGGTTGTAATCACTTGCCAAACCTTGCTGGCAACATCCTCCAAATATTCCCGTCAGTTCCTTCCTGGCTGCAGTTGATGAAGGATTTCTCTGTTGCAGATTGTGCATCTGTATTGCCCAAGCTTTTTATCAATGCTCACTGTGTGCCCTTCTTAAATTTATACCTTCAGGCCAGTTCACAATTAATTAAAGCAGCCATACAAAAGTTGTTGCCTCAGGTGCTTAGGCACAGTCAGTGGCATTTTGGTGTTTGTTTTTCTCCTGACATAACTGATGTCAATTCCACCATTTCAACATTTGCTTTGGCACGCCCTCCTCTACTTTGGTGAATTCACCCTTGTGTCTTTTTTCTGGTGCTCTGGTCTCATCAGCTGCCTTCCAGCTTCTGCCTTCATTCTATAGTGCAATATTCTTCATGTAGCTCTGCATGACTCCACATACTAATCTCCTTTTTTAGATCCTTCCCAAGTATGGTGAACTACCTGTTCTTTCTGTTTGCTGTGTTCTTAGAAATCCCAGCATATTCTTGACACCAGAAATTTTTCTA